>NW_006284349.1:3476740-3478801 GCF_000327345.1 Myotis davidii | reverse complement strand
TGAAGCATGATGCTTCTTAACACGACATGTCTGAATATTCTCTATAGTTCATGTACTTTTTAATGATATAAAAATTAGAAGAAAAAAAAGACGGAGAAAGACTAAAAATTTACCTTCCCGCGAACTTCAAGATGTGGAATACATAACAATTTATATCACAGAACAATCTTCTATGGGTTTGAAAATATTAAGCAAAAAAATCTCAAAGTGAATTAAGAAAAGGTCCATCTTAAAGGGAAAATATAGCTGCATGTCTATTGCACAGAAAGAAATATGCTCAACACAATGACCTGGAGACTCTATATGTTGCCACCCACGTGACTCCTAAATCATCAGAGACTGTTTAACAATAACAATCTGTAGTTCAGCAGTACGTTCATATTGCAGTAATCTATTGCTGGTTAGCAATTCATGGGTAGTCTATATTAAATTTTATTGGAATTATATATTTTATTGTCTGTTACCAGGAGAGTCATTCTATTGCACTCAAGTTCAAATTGGAGTACTGAAACTAGCTTTCTTCTCCTCATCAATTAGATAACATATTAGGCATTAGTGAGGGAAAGACATTTGAAAGTACTGCCATTTTAGCAAAATCCTGATTAATGTCTATAAAGTTCTATAGGCTGAATTAAGAAAAGGTCCATCTTAAAGGGAAAATATAGCTGCATGTCTATTGCACAGAAATATGTTCAACACAATGACCTGGAGACTTTATATGTTGCCACCAACGTGACTCCCAAAGGAAACAGAAACCATGAGTTGAAGAAACTGCTATGAGGAAAGAATTTGATGGGGAGCCTAGGAAATTAAATGTTTGGTTACTGGTTCTTTATGTGTTTTTAACGAGGTGCTAACATCTCCAAGAAGTGTCAAGAGCATTCAGTGGTGTCTAAGGCAGCTTTTTCTTCTCTGGTGGTCTCTGGGGCAGTAGGATCTTGAAGGAATGTCCATGACAGTTTAGCAGCAGGCAAAGCTAATCCACTTAGGGACAGGAAAAGCTGTAAGTCCAATTTGAACTTTCCAGGCTAAGTTGCCTTGAAATATACGTACAACAAAGAAAAAATTGGGGAATATAATGAAAAGATGGGGTGGACCTAGGCTGTTAATGATGTCCTTCCTTGGAAGCTCACAACTTTAAAATAAAAATGATAATTATTGGAAAAAAATAAATGCTTCTCTTTTACCCATGTCTTTGATTCTCACAAACACATATTATTAACATTTATATCTTAAGTATCTACAATCCCTTCAGCCTCTTAGGCCATAGTCCACTTAGGGACAGGAAAAGCTGTAAGTCCAATTGAACTTTCCAGGTTAAGTTGCCTTGAAATATACCTACAACAAAGAAAAAATTGGGGGGATGTAATGAAAAGATGGGGCAGACCTAGTCTGTTAATGATGTCCTTCCTTGGAAGCTCACAACTTTAAAATAAAAATGATAATTATTGCAAAAATAAATAAATGCTTCTCTTTTACCCATGTCTTTAATTCTCACAAACACATATTATTAATATTGATATCTTAAGAATCTATAATCCCTTCAGCCTCTTAGGCTAAATCCTCTACATAAGGATATAAATTTTGGCTATTATGACCATAAAAAGAGGACATCTCTTTATCAGGACACCATATAAAGTGATCAAATCCAGTTGATGCAGATAGATTATTAAAATATAACAGATTTACTAAAGCTAACTAAAATTCTTGTAATTTGATCAGTGTGTTGCACAAGTGCATGCATGTGTATGTAGTGAACTTGCTATATGCAAGCTACTGCCCTTGATATTTTAAGTATGCAAACATGATTATAAAGAAAATTATCACCCACAAAGAATTAGTCTAGACTACTGTGTTAGTCAACTTGGGCTGCCATACAAAATACTATAGATTGGGTGGCTTAAACAGCATTTTTTTTCTCAAAGTTCTGGAGTCTGAAAGTCCAAGATCAGGATGTCAAGTTTGGTGAAAATTGTTTTCCTGGATTACAGACAGTCTCCTTCTTGCTATGTCTGAGAGAGAGAGAGAGAGAGAGAGAGAGAGAGAGAGAGAGAGAGAGAG
>NW_006284349.1:3468784-3475470 GCF_000327345.1 Myotis davidii | reverse complement strand
TGTGGTCAAGGGCATGTACCTGGGTTGCGGGCACATCCCCAGTAGGGGGCGTGCAAGAGGCAGCTGAATCGATGTTTCTAACTATCCCTCTCCCTCTCCCTTCCTCTCTGTAAAAAATCAATAAAATATATTTTTAAAAAAATTAATAAGTTTGCTGCATGTCAAAGAGTTCTTAGGAATGTTTTTCTGAGAAGTTAAATTTATCCACAGACCTGCAAGCAGACAGCTCTGCCTCAAGTAAGAACGGCTACGCCATGCCTTATGTAGATTTTTCAAAGACTTAGTATCTGGTTGTTATCATCACAGTCCTTGGAACAACTTGTGGGTATTTTATTTAATTATAACTATTTCTGATGCTTGTTCTCTTCAGAATCTATTGTGGGCGCAGGTCATACTCAGGAGTAATCAGTTCTCAGGCGGACGGAAGCTGCCACCTCTTCTCTCAGGTCAGGAGTGTGTGTCTTTGTTCTGGGATATGCATACAGTTTTCAGAGAAGGCCAATGGAAAACATAGGCAGGGAGGGAAAATAACATGAGCCTGCATTAAGATATCACAAAGATCTTGAAATAAAGGGCTGAGCATTTCAGAAAATAGCAGATTTTGCAGTGAGATGAAACGTGTGTATTTAGAATATTTCTGGGGAGATCTGAAACCATTTTGACTTTAATCATAAAGGCATTGATTCCTTTGTAGAATGAGCTCAGGGCAAGCGAGATACCAGAAAGCCAGAGCAACTAGAAAGCGAGGCAAGGGAACAAAAGCAAAGCTGAAAATCACAAGATTGGTATGCGGCCCAAGTAGAATTTCAAAATAATATTTCAGAGAATTTCATGTTTAAAAGGCTTAACATGATAAAGATTTATAGGGATGTGGATTTCCTAGAACATAAGCTACCTTCTGCAGGAATTAGATAACTAGTGAGAAAAATAAAAGGCTGCAGATGGATAGCAAATGATGCATCGAGCCAATGTTTAAAGGTCAACACTAAGTAAGGCAGCCCTGGTGATGTGGAGAGAGAGTTGGGGCTGTTTTCCTCCGAGGAAACCAGATTTTATTCCAAGTGCCAAACTGGGGTTTAGAACCTGGAGAGTGGGAGGAAATGGCAAGAAAAAGACCCTGGGACAAAACTTCTGGGGAAGTAATAATATCTCCTCCATCTCCTGAATTCCCAAGGTGGGATAGAGCCATAGAGAATGCCTGTGATTAGATACAGAAGATCCAGCAAAGGAGGCTGGGCTCAAAGCACTGCGTTAGTGCCAAAGGATATGAGTGTTAAGTTCAATGGAAAGAAAATGACAAATGAGCCTCTTTCAACATCAGGAAGACCTACCACTCATGTGAAACTTACTTCATGAAGAATTAGTTGGGGGTGGGAGGCAGGGTACATTCTCATTTCCCTGCGCATCCCCTCTCATTTCATTTTTATAATATACACATTTAAAAGCAAAGCCATCTATTTATAGTAGTCAGAAAAGAGTGCTTTGTGATAGGGTGGTGGAAAGGTGAGAGGCTACCACTGCATCTGTGAGGATTTCAAGAGAGATTCCTTAGGGAAGGGGGGCTAGAGGCAATGCCGTGCATGGCTGAGTCAAGGTCCTCAAACACCCCTGTGCTTGAGATCTGCCCGCAATGTTTACTCAAGTGCAGATCCACAGGCTCCAGCTCCTGAGATTCTGACTCAAGTGGGAGGGATGAGACCTGCCTGTATCTGCTGTGCTTTTCCCACATATCCACTTTTATGTTTATGAAGTTGTTTTCCCAGCCAGATTTTGACAAATTCGTAAAAAATTAAGTGAAGGGCGAAGCACTAGAAAGAACATGCACAGAATTCATTGGAAGTATACTACGCCACTATAAAAAAAGAAGGAACTTTTACCATTTGCAGCAGCATGGACGGAACTGGAGAGCATTATGCTAGGCCAAATAAGCCAGTCAGAGAAAGATAAATATCACATGATCTCACTCAAATGTGGAATATAACAAACAACATAAACTGATGAACAAATTGCTAGGAGCTGTATACACACACATATTACTATGAATCTCTCATAGTCATCTCGTCTGAGATTTTGCGGCCTATAGTTTCTTCTAAGATTTTTTTGGTTTCACAACTTACATTTACCAGGTAGGTCTTTATCCATTTTGAGTTTATTCCTGTGCATGATGTAAGTTGGTGGTCTAGTTTCAGTTTTTTTTCATGTACCTAGAGTTTTCCCAGCACCATTTATCGAAGAGACTGTCTTGATTCCATTGTATGCTCTTTCCTCCATTGTCAAATATTAATTGAGCATAATGACTTATAAGCATAGTCCATGGACACAGACAATAGTGTGGCAAAGGCTAGGGAGGGGCAGGTTCAGGGAGGAGGGGATCAATGGGGAGAAAAAGACAGGAGACAGACATATGTAATACTTTAAACAATAAACATAAATAAATAAATAAATAAATAAATAAATAAATAAATAAATAAATACATTCTTAAATGCAACCTGCCGGGTTATAACACGGTCCCAGAAGGTTAGTGAGGGTGAGTGAAGAGAGACTCAGAAAGAGTAATCAGTTGCCAAAAGGTTCAAGACACTGTTAGACTCACATTTTTAGAAATGCATCTCTGGAAATTAAAGATTTTGGTCGACAGTCCATTTCAAACATTGGGGCAGTCAGCAGCCTTTCTTCTTCTCTAGTGCAAAAGTTGGAAGTAGACTATTACATGTTAAAGCAGGAGATGAGAGGCAAAAATGAGAAACACACCATTTCCTTGGGTTTTATATGATGGGAAATACTCTGTGACAATACTAAATAATTGATACTGCTAAGGAATTTTACAAGGAAGGTGCAGAAAATCATTTTTCAACCCACTTGAATTATTTTACATTCACCAACTACTAAACTAAATTGAATGAAAACATAATATACTTCCCTACAATATATTTTCACCAAAGGAAGGTCTTTGTTGTTCATGCCTGGGAGCCTCAGGTTTCAAATCATGGGCAAGATGCATTGAAATCATCTAAGGGATTTGTTCAAAGTGCAGATTCCTGGGCCACACAAACTAATGGGAACTCTTAAGATCTGGGCTGTGAATAGCTCCTTTTAAAACAAGTTTTTTAGATGAACTCAATACACCAAAAATTTGGGAATCAATGCTTTGTTTCTTTTGAACTGTTCCAACCCTAAAGTGACAGTATGCTAAAATGAACAAAGCTGGACAACCAGTTGCTAAAATATTAAAATACATCAATAATAATGATTAAATAACAACTTCCCTGACCCCCTGCTTCAAGTGTTAGGGCCAATAATAAAATGACTCCTTACTCTCCCCAAGATCCACATGGGACTGTCCACTTCCCATCTTCAGGGAATAAGACAGAAATCCCCAGGGAGCAGGGGAGTTGAGGTCCCTGTTCTAGTGCTGTGGCTGGTGCCTTTTCTGAGCAGTCAGTAGACATGCCCCACTTAGATTGGTGGTTACCTATAGCACCATCCTGGGCCCCTGTGGGTCCCAAATAGGCCAGACTGTCTGCAGACTTAAAATATATGCCTTTTATTTCATGTCCATTTTACTGCAATGAAGTTGTTTTGTTAAAAAAGGCAAAGGGCATTGGAGTTCTCTTCCTTATAGTTTGGTAGAATTCACCTGTAAGAAACACCTATCATAGTGTGTGTGTGTGTGTGTGTGTGTGTGTGTGTGTTTCTTAATTTATAAGTGTAACAAATCTTATAATGCTATCAATCATAATGATTTACTCAATCCCTATACACTATCCAGTAAAAATGTATGTTGTACCTCTGACAGAAATACTGGGTTGATAGTATAGTTTTAATACATATATACCTTTGCCTTCTATAATGCTATCAATCATAATGATTTACTCAATCCCCATACACTATCCAGTAAAAATGTCTGTTATACCTCTGACAGAAATAGTGGGTTGATAGTATAGTTTTAATACATATATATCTTTGCCTTATGCAAAGTGTCCCCTCAGGAGTTTGACCAGGATTCCAGGAGTTCGATTGTTCCCTATGAAGTGCGCTGACCACCAGGGGGCCTCACGGAACATGATGGACAACCAGCAGCAGTGGTGGGGCGGGGAGGAAGCAGGGAGGCGGAGAGGCAGGGAAACTGATCAGCTCTAACCACCAGCAAGGCCTAGGGACCCTACCCGCGCACAAATTTCATGCACCAGGCCTCTAGTCCTATATAAAAAAAGCTTTATATGCTAAGTGTCTGGTTGTCCAGTTGTCCATTCAACAATCAAAGTGTAATATCCTAATGATATGCTAAGGCCACTCAACCATTCAATGATGTGCACTGACCACCAGAGGGCAGACTGTCAACTGGTTGGGCAGTCAATGTGATGTTCACTGACCATCAAGGGGGCAGTTGCTCCAACCATTAGGTTAGCTTGCTGCTGGGGTCCAGCTTATTGGGACTGAGCAAGACGGCTGGACATGCCCTGGAGCCCTCCTGCAGTCCCTCCCTGGCTGGCCAACCTCCTGCATCCCTCCCCAGCCCCGATCATGCACTGGTGGGTCCCATGGCATGGCCTGCGCCCTCTTGCAATCCAGGCTGAGGCACCTCTCCCCCCACCCTGGTTGCATGAATTTCATGCTCTGGGCCTCTGGTTTTTTACATAATAAAGTGGCTACAGATAAAGTTGTAATGGCTGGCTAGACAACACTAGGTCATATCCCATATTCATATGGGACACATATTCATATTTACTACTTTAAGACATTTAAGACAAATAGGTGTGACTGAATGAAAATATAGAGTGTGTGTTCATGAGTCAACAAACAGTCCTCCCTGCATCTCTGTTGCTCTGGTCAGTGCATCTGCCTGCTCATGCTCTGTCTGTGCAGTGCAGGAACAGAAGTCAATTCCTTTGATTAAAAACCCTAGCTATTTTGTTTCATTAGAACTGTGTGCTCCTCCCAGTAGTTGCAAAAAAGATATATGAATGATAACATAATAGATATATTATTGAGAAAAGGGGTATAATTGTGTCAAAGTAAAATTGCTTCTTTGTGGCAGTAGGTAAACATAAGACAGTCAACAGCATTTTAAGTTAGAAGATTTGAAGGGTAATAATGTTTGTTCACTTTGATTTAAAATACTTGCAAATAATGAGTTTGAAAGAAGCAGTGAAATGTATAAAATTTTTTAGAAGTTGGTTCAGTGTTTATGGCTTTATTCATAAGACAAAGAACTGGCTTGCTAATATAGAACAAAGTATTATATCAGTTGTATAAAATGGTATAAAACTAGAATTTGGTTTATATCCTGTTAAAGTATTTTTAATCTGGCACTTCTGTATATTTTCCCTAAATAACAAATATTATTTTACTATGAGAGCATGCTGAATTTTTGTGACTTTTTTGCGTTATTCTGAATAATTTTTTTAACTAGCAATATTGGAAAAAGCTGAAAACCTTAAAGTTATTTTTTTTTGGTGAAAAGTAACCAAATGTTTACGTTAATTAAAATGTGTTTAGCTTATGCATTACCTAAAGCTTTGTCTTTGGACATCTATGTAACTTATGCTCATGTCTTTTCTGCTTTGACAATTATTTTTATATTTCTTTTTCTTCAATTCAGGCCCCCAAATCACAGTAATAAAATATCTTTTACACTCGACCTGTCTTTGGGGTTCACCAACCTGTCTTTGGGCAATGCCAACAAAAAGCCCACTCACCTTCAAAATGAGAAAGCTAGAAATCAGTAGGTCTGTTTGGCATTCTTCATATTTTCACTTAATTCAACGTTATTGTGAGAGCTGTCCTACTTATCAAACCCACAGTGTGAGAAGAGACAGAAAAATCAAAAGGGAAACTCAACTTTCCCAGGTTAATTTTATACAAGTAAAATGACATCCATATGCATGCATTTATACAAATGTGTACTTTTCCTGTTGGGTAGAAGCAAAATCATGTTCATGTATAAAGACTGGAGGAATTTTTGAAAAAGAATTAAAGGTCAAAATGTATTATAAATATATGAATTTATTTAAAATATATATATATATATATATATGGCTAATATGCAAAGTGTCCCCTCAGGAGTTTGACTGGGATTTCAGGAGTTCGATTGTTCCCTATGAAGTGTGCTGACCACCAGGGGGCGTCATGGAACATGATGGGCAACCAACAGTGGTGGTGGTGTGCGGAGGAAACAGGGAGGAAGAGAGGCGGGGCATGGAGGTCGGCTTAAACTCACTGGCCAAGTTTGTTGTGGTATTGAGATAAGGGTAGACCTATAATAATACATAGTTTCTCTACATACAAGCAGATAATATATGCAGACAAAAAAAAAAACCACTTTAGAGTGAATGGAGCTAGACTTCCTCTTTGTAGCTTAAGGTATAGTCTGTATGATTGCTAATACATCCTATTGTACCTTCATTCGTGCCTTAGACCATGTGAAAAAGTCAATACCAAAATGTAGTCAAAGTGCTGCCTGGCTGTATAAGGCGGACTGGAGGTTTTGGGAGTTTGTTCAGCTGCCCGGGTCAATTGCTGACCCCAGGTGGCATCATTGAGGTCAATACTGCAGATTGACCTCATCCTGCTGCTTGGAGCCATAATCAAACACTGTATAAGACAAATTGAATGGATTTGTCCAATCTCTGTTGGGCGTGTTATAATGAGAGTGGCTGATAGAGCAGCAGAAACATGAAAAGGG
>NW_006284349.1:3467271-3468266 GCF_000327345.1 Myotis davidii | reverse complement strand
GTGTCCAATCTCTGTTGGCTGTGTTATAATGAGAGTGGCTGATAGAGCAGCATACTCATGAAAAGGTTTGCTAAATGCAAGCACAGCCAAGAAAAGAGAAATGGCTATTTTGGGAAGACAAATTTCCACATCTCTTGCGTTTTTTTCCAGACAAAGCTCAAACTGTCATTTGTTGTGAACTGTCTTTTCAAGGATGTTTGTATAGGATGAGTTTTGGAAAATAGAGACAACGTCTCACTCAGGATTAAAGGGGAAGATTTATTACCATCTAATACAGTAAATATTATGTCTCCCTCTGGTACAAGGGGTAGAGCTGTTTGTGGTCCATTTAAAAAGGTTTGGGTTCCATAAGTTTGAGTTTTCCCAGCTGTGACAAAGCACTTACCAGAGTTCCTCGGCATTGCCTCATGGAGTGGGGCCATGTTAACTAGCAATATTGGAAAAAGCTGAAAACCTTGAAGTTCTTTGTTTTTTTTGGTAAAAAGTAACCAAATATTTACGTTAATTAAAATGTGTTTAGCTTATGCATTACCTCAAGCTCTGTCTTTGGACAACTATGTAACTTATGCTCATGTCTTTTCTGCTGTGACAATTATTTTTATATTTATTTTTCTTCAATTCAGGCCCCCAAATCACAGTAATAAAATATCTTTTACACCCGACCTGTCTTTGGGGTTCACCAACCTGTCTTTGGGCAATGCCAACAAAAAGCCCACTCACCTGTATAAGACCTCAGACATTTCATAGTTCTTGATATTGACCAGTTCTCTTCTAAAGTATTAAGAGCATAAAAGACAAAGAAAAACTAGGGATTTGTTTCAGATTAAAAGAGACATGACAGCTGAATTCAGTGTATCCTTCTGGATTGGATTTTAGTACAGGAAAAATATTAGTGAGGCAGTTACTGGACTAAGATACGTCAATTAAGTAATATCATTTTACTGAAGATGATTGCCTGCATGTGATCGTTGTTCTGTGTTGCATGGAAGTACACA
>NW_006284349.1:3463925-3465944 GCF_000327345.1 Myotis davidii | reverse complement strand
TAGGATGACTTTTGGAAGATAGAGACGTCTCACTCAGGATTAAAGGGGAAGATTTATTACCATCTAATACAGTAAATATTATGTCTCCATCTGGTACAAGGGGTAGAGCTGTTTGTGGTCCATTTAAAAAGGTTTGGGTTCCGTAAGTTTGAGTTTTCCCAGCTGTGACACAGCACTTAACAGAGTTCCTTGGCATTGCCTCATGGGGTGGGGCCATAAGGAACTGACACAAACTTGAAGCTCGAACTGCCTCCGGTGCTGTAATCCAGTCCTTAGTCTCTGACCCAGGAATCTTGTGTCTTCTGTCCTCTTCCATAAAGTGGTGGCAAGTTAGCTTATTAGCTTGCAAGTATGGTATAAGACCTCAGACATTTCATAGTTCTTGATACCGACCAGTTCTCTGCTAAAGTATTAAGAGCATAAAAGGAATTTGTTTCAGATTAAAAGACATGACAGCTGAATTCAGTGTATCCTTCTGGATTGGATTTTAGTACAGGAAAAATATTAGTGAGGCAGTTACTGGAATAAGATATGTCAATAAAGCAATATCATTTTACTGAAGATGATTTCCTGCATGTGATCGTTGTTCTGTGTTGCATGGAAGTACACACCTATATATTTTGAAGTAAAAAGAATCATGCCTGCATATCTCTCTTAAAAGTTTCATGGAAAAGTATAAAGAGGAGAGAGTAAACAAGAAAAAAATGAAAGGATAATGGAACCAGTGTAAAAATGTTGATATTTGTGGATTCTAGGTGAAGATATAGAGGAACTTCTTATATTACTTTTGTGACTTTCTTGTAAGTCTAAAATTATTTTTAAGTAACATTTTTAAGTTTTGGCCGTGGAAAACTCCAAAGTAAAAAACAAAAACAAAACTTGAACTCTTCAATAAATAAATTGCAAGGAAAATGTTAATGTAGGAGACCTGTTATTTAAAGGTAACTTAGACATGCATTAACCAATTGCAATAGATCAACATTATTAGATCTTAATACAAACGTACTACATTTTTAATATCTGATAAAATCAGGTAAATTTGAACATTGAGTAAATATCTGATGACATTAAATAAAATTTTGGGTGTAATATATATTCTCATAAGTAAATGTAAAAAAAAAGTTCATTTTCTTTTCGAAATATTTACAGATGGAATTTACTTCCAAAAACTGGTGGTGGTAGAGAACAAACGGCATGTAAATGGAACAAGAATGACCATAAGTTCATACCTGCTAAAGCAGGGTAATAGCCATATGGGAGTTCATTAGACTACTTTTAAACTTTGCATTTGCTTGAAAGTTTTCATAATATGTACACTTAAATATCTTTATATGGAAATGCAAAGGAACAAAAAGAACAAAGACAATCTTTTAAAAGAACAATGTGCTAGGGCTCAGATATTGGGTAGCAAAACTTATAAAGATTACTAATTAAAACAGTGTGGTATTGAGATAAGCCTAGACCTCTTAATAATACATATTTTCTCTATATACAAGCAGATAATATATGCACAAAAAGCACTTTAGAGCTGTGGGGAAAGGACTGCTTTGCAGTAAATGATGTATAGTGTTGGTTAATTGGATATTCATATAGGAAAAAAATGTACATTTTACCCCTCTCTCTCAATAGACACAAAAATCAATTCCAGTGAATTATGTATCTAAATGTGAAAAAATGAAACAATAAAATGCTAAAAGATAGCAGAATATCTTTATAGCCTCGAGGTGGGAAATATTTATTAAATATGTCAAAAATACTCACAAATGAATAGAGGAATAAATTGATTTATGTTTTAAAGTAAGTACTTCCATATATCAAAAAAGGTACCATTAAGACAGTTAAAAAGACAAGCCTCAAAGTGGTATGCAATAATAAATCAAAATGGGGCTTCTATGAAGAGTATATAAGAAACATTTACAGATGCAAAAGGAGAAAGAAAAAAAAAACAACCGGATAATGTAATATTTAAAATGAGCAAGGAACTCAAATGTGTAGTTAAAAAAACAAGATGCCCCAATG
>NW_006284349.1:3453614-3463769 GCF_000327345.1 Myotis davidii | reverse complement strand
GAAATATTGATTAAATATGTCAAATAATACTAACAAATGAATAGAGGAATAAATTGATTTATGTTTTAAAGTAAGTACTTCCATATATCAAAAAAGATGCCATTAAGACAGTTAAAAAGACAAGCCTCAAAGTGGTATGCAATAATAAATCAAAATGGGGCTTCTATGAAGAGTATATAAGAAACATTTACAGATGCAAAAGGAGAAAAAAAAAACCCGGATAATGTAATATTTAAAATGAGCAAGGAACTCAAATGTGTAGTTAAAAAAACAAGATGCCCCAATGGTCAATGAACATATTGAAAAGAATTTAACTTATTTAGTTACTAGGTAAATGAAAGAGAAACTACAATAAAATAATCCCCTGCAATGGTTAAGGTAAAAATGACTAATAACACTAAGTGTGGACAACTGTGAACCAAAGAAAATTTTATGCATTGCTAATGACAGATTAAATAGGTACTACCACTTTGGAAAAGTTTGGCAGTACCACTGAGGCTGAACATACACTACTCTCTTTTATTCCTCATTGTCTACTAAACTAAAATATGAGCACATTTTTATCAAAAAGCAGGACCAGGCCCAGGGACAATAGCACTGAGAGGCAGTGGAGTAGGTCTCAGTCCCACAGCTGCCACGAACCTGCCTCCCAACCTCTGGGGTCAGCTCTGCGAGCCCAACAGCAGCACTGCATGGCCTGCGTGTGTCTGGAAGAGGTATCAGGGAACAAAGAGGAGGAACTTGGGGCGAGGAGGCTATTATCACAGCCAGTTCCTGCCGGTCATTGGCAATACCACTGAGACTGAACATACACTACTCTCTTTTATTCCTCATTGTCTACTAAACTAAAATATGAGCACATTTACCAAAAAGCAGGTTCAAAGATGTCTAAAGAGCATTATATGAAACTAGAGACCCGATGCACGAAATTCATGCAAGAGTAGGCCTTCCTCCCCTTGGCTGCCGGTACTGGCTTCCCTCTGGCACCTGGGATCCAGGCTTCCTCGCATCCCCAGCTTCATCCAGAAGGATGTCTGGATACGGGAGGTTGGCCGGCTCCGGGGGAGGGGCTTTGGGATGTTGGCTGTGGGAGCACACTGACCACCAGGGGGTATCTCCTGCATTGAGCGTCTGCCCCCTGGTGGTCAGTGTGCATCATAGTGCCTGGTCGACCAGTCATTCTGGTCATTCCACCATTTGGTCACTGGGTTTTTATTATATAGGATGGTGGTAGAAGTTAGGATAGCAATGACCTTTCGGGAAGATGATTAGGGAGAGACATAAAGAGCCTCTTAGATGCTGATATTGTTCTAGTCCTTGATGTGGTGATGGCTATATAGATACATTTACTTTTTGGCAATCCATTGAGTGCTTTACTCATGACTTATTTGACATTAGCATGTTACGCTTTTATTATTATAGATAGCTAGAACCTGCAAAGAGCTTAACTGTCCATCAGCATTATTTGAATAAATGTCACAAAGAAATACTATAAAGCAATGAAATTAAGCTATTGCCTCACACAATAACAGAGGTGAATCTTATTTATAATGTCAGTAAAAGTAAAAAGAAACAATATAATGCATACTATGTATGATTCCAATTTACATACAGTTCAAAAGCAGGCAAATATAATGTACTAGAGGCCTGGTGCATGGGATTCGTGAACTGGTGTGGGGTGTGGCCTGCGGGGATCCGCCACTCATCCTGGTCAGTGGAGCAGTTGTGGGCCTGCCCTCTAAGTGGCTGCTCCCTGGTATGGCATCCTCCATGGAGCCAGAGCACTCACTTCTCCAGGGGACTCGGTCAGGGCCAGGGCCAGGGACAATAGCACTGAGAGGCAGTGGCGTAGGCCTGAGTCCCACAGCTGCCATGAACCCGCCTCCCAGCCTCCGGGGTCAGCTCTGCAAACCCAGCAGCAGCGCTGCATGGTCTGCGGGTGTCTGGAGGAGGTGGCAGGGAACAAAGAGGAGGAAACTGGGGCGAGGAAACTATGATCGATCGCAGCCAGTTCCTGCCGGTCGCCTGGGGTTCTCAGAGGGAGCCCCGCTCATCCTAGTCAGCCGAGCAGTGCTCCCACTGTAGTAGTGCACTGACCACCAGGGGGAAGCTCCTGCGTTGAGCGTCTGCCCCCGGTGGTCAGTGTGCATCATAGTGCCTGGTCGACCAGTCATTCTGGTCGTTCCGCCATTTGGTCACTGGGTTTTTATTATATAGGATGGTGGTAGAAGTTAGGATAGCAATGACTTTTGGGGAAGATGATTAGGTAGGGACATAAAGAGCCTCTTAGAAGCTGATACTGTTCTAGTCCTTGATGTGGTGATGGCTATATACATTTACTTTTTGGCAATCCATTGAGTGCTTTACTCATGACTTGTTTAACTTTCTAGATGTACGTTATACTTAAGTGAAAAAAGGAAATATACACACATGCGCACCAGCCACAATTCCAGCTTTTCTCCCTTCAATTTTAGACAGTAAAGGCTTTGTAGAAGGAAATGACTGAGGTTGTCAGCCTTATTTCTGGCAGAATTCCCAAACCAGAGCACAATACCATTCACAATAATGATTAACATTGCTCCTATTTATTGTTTATCATCTTGAAAATCACAAATATTTAGTATTTATGAGGCATTAGTACTATGCCAACTCTTTTACTTCGCTTATCTCATTTAATCTCCCCCCTCATTCCAAGTCAGACAATGTGAGTACAGACAGTCCTCAGGTTACGTAGTTTCATGATTATGTCGCCATCTCCCATTTATTTATATATAAAAAAATTTACATCATTTCAACATATATACATATGTGTTTTATGTTTTTTATTATTTGTTTACCACAAGTAAAGGTCAGGAGTTGTTATCTTTCTTTTAATTTTTTTTTACTGTTTCACTTCATTACTGCTCTGTGTGTGCTCCATGTGAGTGGTGTAGGTGCTTATGTAGGTGGGTTCCGACTTACAGAGAAAAATGCGTTACATCGCACCACAGGAATGGCTCTCTGACGTAACCAGAGCACCTACTGTACTATAACTTTTTTCCTCATTTTCAGGTAGAGAAAATGAGACTTAGATAGGGTAAGTTCATGATCATAAAGCTAGCATAATGCAGAGCTATGTGTGGAATGTAGACTGTCCTAGTCCGTACCCCTTGAGCTCACCCACAATGCTATACTGACTTCAACTAAAACCTTCCAGATGTGGGTGCCTGCCACCTACGCCATCTCCCATTTATTTATATAAAAAAAAGTTACATCGTTTTGACGTATATACACATGTGCTTTCTGTTTTTTATTATTTGTTTACCACAAGTAAAGATCAGGAATTGTTATCTTTCTTTTAAATTTTTTTTACTGTTTCACTTCATTACTGCTGCGTACGTGATCCATGTGAGTGGCGTAGGTGCTAATGTAGGTGGGTTCCAATTTACAAAGAAAATCGCGTTACTTTGGGCCATAGGAATGGATCTCCAACATAACCAGAGCACCTATTGTACTATAACTTTTTTTCTCATTTTCAGGTAGAGAAAATAAGACTTAGATAGGGTAAGTTCATGATCATAAAGCTAGCAGAATGCAGAGCTATGTGTGGTATGTAGACTGCCCTAGTCCGTACCCCTTGAGCTCATCCACAATCCTATACTGACTTCAACTAAAACCTTCCAGATGTGGGTGTCTGTCATCGACTGAAAGGGAAAAGGACAGAGAAGCCAATCAAAGGATTACCCCAAAGCTAGAGTAGGCTGAGCATTACTAAGCAATTGCTAAGCAAAGGAGTAGTAGAAATAACCTTTTCCGTTTCACAAGAGCAAGGAGACTGCATCTGGTCAGAGCAGGTCATTAAGCTGAAGCAAAAGTTCACGGAAGCAAAGGTACCTATTGTTTATCTCACAAAATTACTGGAAGGTTTTCCAGAAAGTGTGGAACGAAAGGTAAATTACCTAGTGGAAATGTCAGCAGGATGGAACTGCCCACAAGAGTCCTTTTCATGTACAACTGACAACAGCTAAAAATAAATAGAACATAGCAATGGCTCCCCATGGTCCTGTAACCCCAGGATGCTGTTTTCATTTTAATGATTTCAAAAAGAAAGTTTAACTTTTTTCTGTTTTCAGAATGATATTTAGGGGCACAGGAAATGCATTGCTGAGTATTTTGCTGTCTTAGCTTCTGAAAAAGGGCTGTCCTTCGTAATTCGTACTAAGAGACTGGGCTTAACATTAAAGGTACAGGGCCTTTGAGTTGTTCTAGTGTTAGAAGTGAAGATGCCATCTGCCATCCACATTCCCTTCCAACTTTGCAGTGATAGACATGAAGGTAAGACTTCTGGCCAAGGGAATGGTGGACAGCCTGTGGTCATAAAATGAAATAAAATCAAACAATGTCTGTGAGAAGTGACTTTGTGATGGTGCCAAGTGGCCATGAATTGGAAGAGAAATGGGAAGGAAAGGGCGGTAAGTTTAATGATGAAAAATAACATTGTCCTAGTGAGAAGGCAAAATCAAAATAATAAGCACCAAGTGTTTCCAGGGTCCATCAAGAAAAGAAAACACTAGGGAAATATTGAAATCTGTTTGCTTTTGAGCTCCTTAAAAATAACACCCAAGCTATTTTTTTTTTTTGCATTTCCTTTCCATAATGCTTTGCACATTCTGTTGTATTTTATAACATCAAATTCAATCCACAGCTTATTATTTGTTGTTCTTTGCTATATGTTTCTTAGGATAAATAATATTAAGAGAAAGAAAAAGCTGCCATTTTAAAAAATATATTTTTATTGATTTCAGAGAAGAAGGGAGAGAGAGAGAGAGAGAGAGAGAGAGAGAGAGAAACCTCAGTGGTGAGAGAATCGTTGATTGGCTACCTCCTGAACACCCTACACTGGAGATCAAGCCCTCAACCCGGGCATGCATTCTGACTGGAAATAGAACTGTGACCTCCGGGTTCATAGGTCAAAACCCAACCACTGAGCTATCACCCAGGGCCCCTTTTTTATTTTGAAAACATGGACTGTGCTAAGGACTTTATGTGCTCCCTTAAGTTAATTCCCACAATAAATCGGGTATTAATATTGTTCACATTTTATAAATAAGATCAGGAAGCCATAGAGACGTTAAAGAAGTTTCTGAGGTTCTACAACAAGAGGACAAAGCTAGAATTAAACCAGCTCTCTTTAACTGCAGTCTGAGAGGGTCATCACGTGCGTGTTGATCAGTCTGTCCATGATGGGAAATAATGGGGAAAACACTTAGCAAAAGATGTTTTTTAATACCTTTAGAAAGTATGTCCTGCCAACTGGCCTGATATTTATAGAAGTTTATGCCAGGAAAATGCAAGATGGAATTCAGTCTACCTTTTTCTACAGTGTGGAAAAAATAATTCACCTGGGAAATAGTAATCTGTCACAACAGGATAGATTTAAGCACTAGAAGATCACACAAACTAATCAAATTATTTATTGCTTTTATTTCCCATAGAATCACCTACACAGCTATAATGAAACAATTTCAAATAAAAACAGCATTCCTATATTACCATTAGATATTTGTTAAATGTGTACTATATGTAGTAACTTTGAGAACATAGAGGCCAATGACAAACACTGGGATAACCACTCTATATGGAAAAATGAGTTGTCCTCTGAAAAATCTGCTTAAATTATGAAAACATTTTAGTACAGACGACCTAGTGGTTAGTATAGAAAGGGAGACTAACATATTGGATAAACATAGGAAATCAGGTTTGATATTTGTTAACACCAAAGTCTGTATAACAGATTCTCTGCTTATGAGTGGTTCTCAGATACATAAGTATTAAATAGTTACCTATTTGGATTCTTGGAGAGCAGTTATGAGTAAAAATAGTAGGCCTCAGAAGAGAAGTCACAAAGGAATCAGAGGAGAGGTATAGAACTAGGAATCAGGGATACAGAAGTTAGGGGAAACAGTAGTAATGTGAATTAAGAACCATATGAGCTAATCCAGGTTTCTAGTTCTATATCTGGACCAACCATTTTGGTTCCCCAGGCTCAATTTTTTATAGGAGGGTTAGATTGTATAATTTCTATGACTCCTCCAATTCTTCCATCTATAACAGGGGTGGGCAACCTTTTTGTGAGTGCCTGCCAAAACCAGCAAAATCTCTGACTCAAAATTCTTCTGCGTGCCAACCCGAATTTTTTGTGAACATGTTACGCCTACTTGATATCTCTTAAGGTGTACATATATGAAGAACCTTGAAGAAGTAATAAAATTCATTCGAGCAACAAAAACAGTATATGATGATGAAAAATACATTTATTTTTTAATGTATACATGTACACTGATAGTCCGACAGAAAACTTTATGACTCCGTTTGATATTATCAGTGGGACTTTTGCTGCTGCATCACCTTCCTCTCTCTCGTCAATCCATGTCTACAGTGTTTAAGATAACGTGTTATGTAAAATTATTTATTTATCTAAGATGCACCTACACTGCATTTATCTGAAAAATTAAAAAGTCAATATTAAGAAAAAAATTGTAAATGGAAGATTATAAGAGCGTGTTTCGCGTGCCAGCAAAAGTTACTAGTGTGCCATGTTTGGCACGTGTGCCAGGGGTTGCCCACCCCTGATCTATAATATTCTATGATTCTAAGAGTAGAGGAAGTCAATAGAATTTAATGCCCTAAAGAAAGAGAAGAGAGTATAACACATTCAATTGAATTAGAAAAGGTACACCTCTGATCTTTTTGTAAAACCCTCAGGTTGCCAACATTAAAATGGAATGTATCGTAATTACAAGCAATTGGGGCAATCTCATCAAAAGTCTACTAGAAACCCAACCCATAGAAAGGGCAAGGTGTGTCTAACTCAGGAAGTTAGTCCAGGAGCTCAAAGATAAATATGATTACAATCTAAAGACGCTATGGATAAAGAAAACCAAAGCAGTAGAATCTGGGACAGAAGAAAATCAAGATCGGAACCAAAATAAGCACTTGGGAGAGATCAACATAAATGAGGTTGTACACTTGCACAGTAGAATAGCAAGATGGAGAGCTGTGGCCTAAAGCAGACCACTGCTTTAAACAGCAGATCTCTAAGGCATACTCTATCCAGCATTTTAAAGAGCTTTCCTTGTACACAGATCCTGCCTCATGGACAGGACTACTCCGGAAATACTGGATTATTTATCTCAATTCTTCAAGCTCGATAGAGCAGAGTCTATCCTATGGGCATAGCATGGCTTAAGGTCATGTTTTTTGAGAATTTCATGGTAAGTTTAATTATGTTCTGTAAACTACATTTAAGAAGGCAGGATAAAGACCAATATCATTTAGAAAGTTATCTTTTTGGAAAATGCTAATTGTTTTAAGGTTTTGTAACAAGGTAGTGACCTTCAGCCATCTGGAAAATCAAATTACATGGGACACATCATGGTGGAGAAACAAGATACTACATGAATTGCATCTTCCAAGACATCAAATGATGGTTCTCATAATATATTTCTAGGAACTGACAAACTCACCTGGATTTCTTCACCCACAAATAAATATGTTGTTGAAAGCTTACTTTGTGCCTATTTGGGTGTTTTCTAATTGGTATGCAACTCTTTCTCTGCCTCCTCTGATAGTTATTCACAGGCTGTTGCATACTGATTTTCACATGCTTTCTTCCTGCCTCAGACCAGTGAAGCAGTAAATAAGGAGGGAAAAATAAAGATAGGTCTCTCTAAGCAGCATCAGAGCGGTGGTGCAGGAAATAGAAAGCAACTCCCAGAAGAAGCAAATGCATTCAGAGCAAATTCCACCAGCAAATGAGTGGTGTCATCCAGCTAATTATATGTAATTGTCCCCTATATTGAAACAATAAATAATGTGAGAGGCCAGTGCTACTTGCTGGAGACTACCACTATATAAATAGAAGGAAAACAAATGAGGAAAAACTTAAAATAGGTGGTACATATGAAAATTGTTATCATAGGCATTTTATAGGACTCTCCACTGACATAAAATTTTCTATAGCCACCCATTTAATATTACATGTAGGTATACTAAAGTCAAAATGGAAGTTGTAATATTTTCAAATTCTATGGTGACTCTGAGCATGCCACCTAATATGAATAAGCAGCAAAAACAAACAAACAAACAAACAAATAAATAAATAAATAACACTTAATATTTTGGTCTTATTATCCTGACCACCTGAATATATCACAATTTTGTTCTGGCTAATGTAGCTCAGTTGGTTGGGCATCATCCCCTGCACTGAAAGGTTGCTGGTTCTATTCCAGGTCAGGGCACATGCCGGGGTTGTAGGCTCAACCCTGGTTGAAGGTGTGCAGGAGGCTGTAGATCAATGTGTTGCTCTCACATCAACAGTACTCTCTCCCCCTCTCCCATCCTCTTTCTATAAAAATCAATATAAAATAAAATAGCTGAAACCAGTTTGGCTCAGTGGATAGAGCATCGGCCTGCGGACTGAAAGGTCCCAGGTTCGATTCCGGTCAAGGGCGTGTACCTTGGTTGCAGGCACATCCCCAGTAGGAGGTGTGCAGGAGACAGCTGATCGATGTTTCTCTCTCATCAATGTTTCTAACTCTCTGTCTCTCTCCCTTCCTCTCTGTAAAAAAATCAATAAAATATATTTTAAAAAACATAAAATAAAATAACATATCACAATTTCTTAGGCATTTGAAAAGATGAGCACAATGTCTTAAAATATTGCATGAAGAATCAGTGAACCCTGTCACTATTATCAGAGTGGCAAGGACATTTAGAGTTGGTCAGTCCTCTGTAACACAGGTACTCATATGTTAATGAATCTCTGTGATTTAGAACAAAAAATCCAAATGATAGCAGCAAAGCCACTAGCTCAGTGTATGGCAGCCAATAGTGATTATAAATCCCTCAATATTTTCTGTAATTCACCCTCAGCTGCCTAAGTCCATGTACGGTCTGCATACATGGAAGAGACAGTTCCTTGACTATCCCACAATTTCAAATTATGAACGGAGATGTCTTTCTTTTTTTTATCTTATACCCAGCCTATCTTTCTTTCTGTTTAGGGCAAAAGCCTAAGTTCTTTCTATTCTTCTCTAATTCCAATAAGCCCAAGAATATAAATACATATCATCAATTTTCTTGATTTAAGACAGGTAGTAGAGTAGGCCAAGATTGAAGTTTGTCATTGTAGTGCCTGAAAGGCTAGGTCCTCTGTAATCATCACTACCATACATTTATTGTCATACCTGTCTTTAATAATTCATAATAATACTAATCTTAAACATTTTTTGCTTATCCGTATGTACATCTATCCACCCACTTGATTATATTCTCTTTTATTCAGAGAGTGTTAAGCACCTAATTTGTACTCTAAGCCCATGATAAGATCTGGAGATACAAAGATGAATAAAACATAACATCGCCCCTTAAGAAGAAACCTTTAGACTAAAGAAAATGAACCGAGATACCTTTAAAAGTTTTCTATTAACAATTCAAAACATTCATAATAACTCAAAAATAGAGTTGGAGAGAGACGAAGTTAAAAGACATATAAACCAATTTTGGTGAATTCAATCAGCTTATAGTTTTATTGATACAACAAGACAGCAAAAGAAAATACAGCAGCCTATGATAAAATGCTCAATTAAATAAAATCAATATGAAAATGCATGGTATAGACTTATGGTCTCTGTTATCAGAAAACCTTTTATCTAATTTCCGGATCCACCTGAAATAACTTCTGACACTGGCAGAAGGCTAAGTTTGCAAGTATAGGTGTAATGACATTCATATTCTGTGAGATGGAAACTATGAAAGTAGGTCTTCCAAGCCTCTCCTTGACACCTTTACAAGACCACTTTGGTCAGGTATTTATATCCCATACTAGAGGCCCAGTGCACAAAAATTTGTGCACTCAAGGGGGGGTGGTCCCTCAGCCTGGTCTGTGCCCTCTCACAGTCTGGGACCCCTTGGGGGATGTCGACCTGTTGGCATGGGCCCACTCCCTGGGGGATTGGGCCTAAGCTGGCAGTCAGACATCCCTCTGGCAGGCAAGATGTCCACTTGCCAGCGGGGAGCAGGCCTAAGCTGCAGTCAGACATCCTTAGCACTGCTGAGGAGGCAGGAGAGGCTCCCGCCACCACCACTGTGCTGGCAGTCGTCAGCCTGGCTTGC
>NW_006284349.1:3438077-3453552 GCF_000327345.1 Myotis davidii | reverse complement strand
CGGGGCCAGCCTGGGTGAGGGGCTGCGGGCTGTTTTCAGATGGCCACACCCCCTTCAGGGTGGAGGTCCCTGCTGGGGTGCCTGGTCAGCCTGGGTGCGGGGCTGATGGCTTTTTGCAGACTAGCCACAGCCCCTTCAGGGTAGGGGGGGAATGTCCCGCTGG
Source organism: Myotis davidii (assembly GCF_000327345.1). Taxonomy (NCBI): domain Eukaryota; kingdom Metazoa; phylum Chordata; class Mammalia; order Chiroptera; family Vespertilionidae; genus Myotis; species Myotis davidii. The sequence continues at coordinate 3,453,389 of NW_006284349.1, read as the reverse complement.
GGTGCCTGGCCAGCCTGGGTGAGGGACTGAGGGCCGTTTTCAGGCTGGCCACACCCTCCCGGTGACCCAGACTCTCCTTTTTTTCTTTTTTCTGGGATTTATTTATCTTCTATAATTGAAACTTTGTAGCCTTGAGTGGAGCCCAGTGCCGGCTCCAGCCAAGCCTCCTGCTCTCTCCTGCTCCGTGGCTTCCGCCATCTTAGTGATGGAGTGATGGAGTGATGGTTAATTTGCATATTACTCTTTTATTAGATAGGACACTGCTAAGGAAGGCACGGTTTCTGGGAGCCTGCCTAGGTGAGAACATCCCAACAAAAGCATATCAATATTTTGTTGGCAAATACCCCAAATATATGAGTTCAAAATCTGGGGAAACATTGTCTTCCACTTGGATTTTCTTTTGTGTTATCAAATTCCAAGAAATTGTCCTGATAATATGTTGTTTCTTCCCAGAGTTTTTACATGGGAAGTAATGCACTCAAAGCAGGTTTTGTTAGTTAGCTTGTCTGCTTTCAGAGGTCTGGAAATCAGTTGAGAAGAATTTGAAGTCTATCAATGTAATTCTTTTTAATTAAGTGGAACTTTAGAAAAATGCATGTCACTGTATATTTGACAAATGCTGGATTAGTGCCTACTATGAAACAAAAAGTTCTGCGTCAAGCATTGAGGAGGACAATGAATCAGAAGAGAAATTTAGAGTTCAAACATAATTGACAATACCAAAGCCTATCAGTTATGTGAATAGATAGCTAGAAGACTGCTGTGATAAATTTCAAGAGAGCTACTCTTCAAAAATTAAACCCTCCCACATGCAAAATGCTGATATATGACAGCTCATAATTAAAGGTCTCTTTCTTTTGGCAAACATTTGGTCATCTGATACAATGTAGATGAAGATCTACATTGCAAATGTGACTGATTTTGAAGCACATGGTCTTTGCGTCAGCACCACCTTTTTATATAGCCAAATTCTGCATTTGAGAATTCATATAATAGTAAAGAACTAAGTGGATACATAAAGAATCCAGAATTAAGAGTGGTGGGAGAAGCAGAATAAACATGACAACAATGGCAATGAACAAGAAAAATATTTAGTCAATGTACACAAAGAAATTAGTCACATGTAAGGAACACAAAATACCATAGATAGTGGAAGTTTCTTTAGGAAGTATTTCTATAGAAGATGGATTTGGAGTTTATTTTAAACGCCTGGAGAAACTCAAAATGGTAGAAGGCAATGCGTGGTCTATGCCCCATGGCGTTTTTCTTTGATACATGAGTTCCTTAAACATAGCCTGATGGACCACAAGCCCCAGGAACTAGCTGTTCATAGCTAATTATTCAAAGACTTGAAGAAGCCAGCTGTGCAAAGTCAATTCAACATTGCCTAGTACAGCCTGAAGCTACTCCAGTTAAACTTCAGTCATGGTGTTTCTAATGAAAGGGGCAAAACAGAATAAAAATGACATATACAATACAATGTAAGTCAATAAAATTGTAAGAGGTAAAGGCACACAGCAACCAATAATTAAGACTACCAGGACTATTGTTTCTCTGGAAGCCCAGACTGTTAAAGAGATTATTTTATATTTCATTCCACATAAAACTTATTTAATCAGGACTTAAGCTTATAGCTTACTCAAACTGGTGTCACTTTTTACTCACAAAGAAAACATTCTATATAAAACAAACTTTAATGTCCATTAAATATAACATTTTAAATTAATTTTTTTCATAGAATTAAGATCAAAAAATGAGTACATCATACACCAGAGATGAATAATCTATAATAATAAAAGTGTAATATGCTAATTAGATCAGGTGTCCTTCCAGACATCCTTCTGGAAGATCTTCTGGAAGAAGCCGGGACTGTGATGGAAGCCCAGGTCCCGGGTGCCAGAGGGAAGCTGGTGCCAGTAGCCAGGGGAAGAAAGGCTTACTCTTGCATGAACTTTGTGCACAGGGCCTCTAGTAAGGATATAATTGGGTCAGAAACATTGAATTTTTTTCTCAAGGCTAATTTTGCTACTGGCTTTAGTGACTGCCTACCCTAACCATAGCAGAGACCCACAGAGAGGTTTCCCTGATGGTACCATTCCCAGGTAGGAGAAGCTGGCCCCTGATGGCAGATGAATTACTTGATACTTTCACTCTGGAAGTGGTAACCACTTCTCTTCTTTACTAGAATAGATATGTATTCTGTCTACGCATTTGGTTTTCTTGCCCCTAATTCTTCTGCCAGTCAATAAAGTAGAGCATTTTACTCAGATCAAGATATTTCCCACAACATTGCTTCTGAGAAAGGAACTCAAATCAACAAAGAAACATGACAATGAGCTCATGACCAGAGAATTTATTACTATTACCATGTTTCTCATCACCCAGAAGCAGATGACCTGACACATGATGAAATGGCCTAGTAAAGACTCAGGTACAATGATTATGGGTATAAAAGACACTGAAATGTTAGCATATTTTAGGGAGTGGGTTTTGAATAACCTATCAGTGTAATGTTGCTTTTTTTTTTCATAGCCAAAATATATAAATAGAGGAACTAATTGATGGAAGGAGAAGTGGCTCCTCTCAGTCTTTTATTTTTTTTATTTTTTTTTAAATATATTTTATTGATTCTTTACAGAGAGGAAGGGAGAGAGATAGAGAGTTAGAAACATCGATGAGAGAGAAACATCAATCAGCTGCCTTCTGCACATCTCCTACTGGGGATGTGCCCACAACCCAGGTACATGCCCTTGACCGGAATCGAACCTGGGACCTTTCAGTCCGCAAGCCGACGCTCTATCCACTGAGCCAAACTGGTTTCGGCTCCTCTCAGTCTTTTACTTAGTAATTGTGAAATTGTGATTTTTTTACTAAGAAATGTATATTTGATCTTTGTCCGTTTTCTTGGTGCAGGGCTCCTAAAGTCCTTGGAATTGCCTAAGTGATAAGAAAAAGATGTCATCATTACAAACCCCTTTCAAACACACCTGAAATTATGTAAATAAGGTGACTTTTGGCCCTCAACTAAGGATGAAGGCAAGTTTCCAGGGTAACTAACCACATGATTAGAGGGTTAGTCCCACTCCCTTGACTTCCAGAAATGGGAGAGGGGATAGAAATGGATCAGTTACCAATGGCCAATGATTTAATTAGTCATGCCTATGTAATAAAGTCTCCATGAAAACCAAAAGGGTATGGATTTGGAGAACTTCTGGCTTGGTGAATACTTGGAGAGGAGGTGAGAATGGCTCACTCAGAGAGAGCATGGGAGCTCCTTACCCCTTCTACATGCCTTGTCCTATGTGTGCCTTCATCTGGCTCTTCCTGAATGATATTCTCTTACAACAAACTATTAATCTAGCATATAAAATGTTTCATTGAGTTCTGTGAACCACCTATAAAATTAATCAAACCTACAGAGGGTTGTGGGAACCTCCCATCTATAGTAAGTCTATCAGAAGCACCAGATGGCAATCTGAACTTTTGATTGGCATCTGAAATCAAGAAGGAAATGGGGTGGGGGGCAGTCTCATAGGACTGATCCCTTAACCTCTGGCATCTGACACTATCTCCAGGTATATAGTGTAAGAATTGAGATAAATTGTAGGACTCTTGGTCAGTGTCCAACGAGAACTGGAGAATTGTTTATTTATGAGGGGGGGGGCATCCTATCTAATAATAGACAAACATGGTAATTGACCATACCTTTGTTACGCCTCCCATTGGCTAATCAGCATGATATGCAAATTAACTGCCAACAAAGATGGCGGCTAATTTGCATAGTGCAGGCAGAGTGGGCCAGTGCAAGCCGCCATTTGGGCCCCCGTGTGCCACCTAACCCCTGCCACCAGCTGGGATCCCCGTGTGCAGCCCTGGGTGGCAAGCCCCTGCAGCCATGATCGTGATTGTGATCGGAAACTGGGCCACAGGCAGGCGGCACCCCGGGACCCAGGAGCCGCCTTGCCTGTGGCCCATGATCGTGATCGTGATCGGAGAGCCGGGCAGCAGGCAAGGCGGCCCCCTGGAAACCAAGAGCCCATCGGCGAGGTCTGCAGGTGAAGCAGCGATCAAGCTATGAGCGGGAGGGTGGGGGGCAGAAGGAGCTACAGGAGCAGCTCTGGACGGAGACTGAAGACTCCGGCTGGAGCGAGGAGCAAAGACTGAAGGCTCCAGCTGCAGCGAAGACTGTATCCAGAGCAAAGATGGAAGACAGTGGCAAGAGTGAAAGTCTGGGTCCCGGGTGCCAGAGGAAAACTGGTGCTGGCAGCCAGGGGAAAGAAGGCCTGTTGCACGAATCTTCATGCAAAGGACCTCTAGTGTAACAATAATTCCCTTGCAAATTTTTTATTTTCTTTTCTGGAAACTTCTATTGATTAGACCCCATTCGTTCTTAAAGGTAAAATGCTGCCAGCAGATGATACAACCGTTCTTTTGAGTGAAAAGATGAGATTGCTACCTTATAATTTTGTGTTTCTCATGCCACTGCACTGACAGGGTTATTGCATTGCTGGGAGGTAGACCCTGTTTATCAAGGGGAAATTATACCATGTGTCTAGAGCCTAAGTAATTCTCTAAGGTTTCTCTTAAGTGTTCCCATGTTTCAACAGTAAAAGTTAGTAGAAAACTGTAGCAATGCAATGGAAACAAATCTTCAGAAGATACATGGTTTGGTAATTCCACCAGGTAAATAACCAAGACAAATGGAGGCCTGAAAAACAAGTATGTGTATAATGATGTGTAAGTTTGCAGAGCAGCTGAAAGGATAGACTGTGCTGGTTTACTTGCCTACACCCTTCTTTCATTCTCAAATTCATTTGTTTTTACTCTCCTTTGTAAAACTAAGATGAAAATTCTGTAAACTATGTATACCAGACACCCTTATAACTGGCTTACTTTGAGGTCTTGCCATTATAAATCATTAGAGGGGGAAATGGAAGATAAAAGAAAGGAGAAAAACAGGGACTTTCTTTTTTTGCTTGCTCATTTGTTTACTGTTTCTGTCAGTGATGCTCCATCAATGGCTGTTGGCTCCAACCACCAGCTTTTTTGGGTGCTGCCATAACCAGCCCCATTGTGCCTTCCAGTCAGACCCGAGAAAGCCAGCTAGTGTTTCCATCTCAAAACCTGGTGACATGCTATGTAGGATGCTTTCTTTAGCTCCTGAAATACCATCTAGAGATAAGCAGCACTTCATGTCTAGAGTTCTGAGCAATATTCCAAGAAATTCTAGTATGAACACAGAGGTCCTGGTCACCCCTGCTTGAGTGAAGCATGTGCCTAGTTGAGGCAATGGGCTGTTAAAGGAAGTTACCTAAATCACTTTGGAGACATGGCATTTAATTGCTAGTGTGGAATTATCCACTCTTTTTATTCCTTGCTGCAGTGATTTTTAAGAAAGCTTCACATTGAGATGGCAAAGCCATAAGATTGAAGGAGCACAAATTGATTAATCCCTCTGTAAAGGTCAGTTGCTACAGAGAGTCATTGAGCTACATTGGGCTCAATAATGAAATTGGTGTAAATAAGATATAAACAATTGTATGTTAAACCACTGAGATTTTGGAATTGTCTCTTATTATAACATGACCTAGTCTCTCCTGATGAATGCAGAAGTCAGCAGCAGGATAAATGCATGCCATCATGACAAATACTGAAATATGTAGCACTGACATAGTGAACAGAGATGAAACTGGGAAACAACTCATTCCGGAAGAATGGTGATCCATGTAATGCAATGACAAAACATCATCGAAGTGTTGCCTGCAATGGCTTGGGAATAAAATGCTTGAGGAATTTGCAGTTCTAAGGAAAGAGCTCAGGAAGTAGAACTTTACCACTGTGTGTTGATTGCTGGTGAGGTATATCTCATCAAATGGGAAATGTTGCATGGAAGCATAGATAGTCCCATCTCTTTTTTAGCACAAGAGAAGGTTGACGGAGAACAACCCAAAATATATGTATCATGTTTTACATGTAAAGGACTAAAGGATAAAATTGATGCTCTCAAGATGAATAAAACATATTCATCCACAAGCTTTCCATCATGCCTGTCTGTTCAATACCTTGCCCTTTAGTGTAGTCAGAGTTCCTGAGTTTCATACCATGCTAAGAACATAAACCCCAGCCACAAAAGGGTTCTCCATCACAAATTTTACCAGAATCACACAAAGGCTGGCTCCATGCTGCCTTTCCTTGTGCTTCTAATACTATCTCCTGAATTTACCTTTCTGCTCAGTGTATCTGCTCCTGGGTACCCCTGTTTGGGAGATCATAAGACTAGAGTCTGACTTAACAATCACGCTTCCCCACTCAGCTCCCAGCGAGGTAAACTTCATTACTTCGGCATCTTCCAGACAATCTAGACCACTGAGTCTCCTACAACTTGTGATATTTAAGCAGAGACAAGATGACAATTTATTTGAATGTCATTAGAAGCTGATCGAGGATGGCACTGTCAAGTGCATTGAACCAGCATTGTTGTATTTTATTTTTACTGATTTGGAAACAAAAGTCCGTAAAATATCAGCCAATGTGCTATTTATCCAATCACTCACTCAAGAAAACGTTTTTTGAGGGCAAATATGTGTTAAGCACAATACTAGGCACTGAGGAAAATGAGAAGGAATATAGTATCCCTGTGATCATAGCTGATCACAGCAGAACGAGGAGAACAGCCAAACATCCCTTGGTATTTCCACTCCACAACACTATCATGCCTACTTAAAGTTCCTCATTTGAAATGCATCATAAACCAAAATAATTTTTTCATAGGTAATTTAAAATGACAAATCACTCGCAATTTCATATAAATCAAGTTAGTATCAGCAACTAATTCACACGTGTCACATTTTATATACTAGAATGTAATTCACTTATTACACATTGTCACTTTTCAAAGTGCTGCCTGGCCCACACACACCATTTCCTCTGAACTGCATCCCGCCTTTATGGGAGTGTTCTTTATCCAGTCCTGGGGGAAACGGAAGATACAGCAGCAGATATTTAGACAGAACTGCTCAGGGCCCAGCATGCCTAAACCCTTACTGTTGGCAAAGTATTCAAATGCTTTTACAAGGCAAGTCAGTGAGGAAGGGAGACCTGCCTGAAGAATTAGGGGCGAGACTGGAGCTGTGCCTTTCCCTCTCAGTCGGTTAACTGAAAATCAATTTCCTATTTCAAAAGCAGACCCATCAAAGGCAAGTGTCCAATTGTAAGCTAAGCTCTAAAATATGCTTTTCAATAAGATGTCTTTCTGCCTCTTTCCCTTTTCTCATTTCAATGTCCTGTTACATATTTCTGGAAGCTCGCCTTTCAGACTTGCTGTATGCTCCGATTGTGTGCAGTGAAAGGCTCTGAAAGGCCACAAAGAAAAGTATCACTTGCCTCAATCTCTGAGGAGAGGGCCCTTTGAATGAAGACTGATTCCACCTGCGAAGCGTTATTGAGCCTGAATTGATAATGCCCGTGTGTTGTGCGTTTTCTCGCTTTATTTCCCTCTCCATTCTTTTTCATTTCAGGGGTGTATTGTGGGCCATTATTCGATTTTCATAGTAGCATGAGTGATTTCTAAAATGCTGTGAAAGAGAAACTCAGTCTTTCAAAAGGGGTATTCATTGAAGGCTCCTAGGATTCATACGTCGATATTCTTCACTGATTATTGGGATTCAAAGCTGAACATTGGAAACAACCAAAGGAATTCAACTTTACCTCACTATGATTTTCTAATTTTTCTTTTTCTCAAATGTTTAGAGCTCTTGAGGCTAAAGGGTTTCTGTTTTTTAAAAATATATCTTCACTCTTATTATTCTTTACTTAGGTCTACAATGTGGCCTAGTAAAAGGACATGGCAAAGATACATAAACTTTTGTATTGAAATAACTGCTCTACCTCCAAAGCCCATATCTTGATTTTAACTCTGTGAAGCACTGTGCCTCTTTCCTTAGGGAAATGTGAAAGGGGTTTGTAGCACACTGTGACTTCAACAACCTGCTGTGAATAAGCTCAGTATGAAGAAAAGGAAAGTGCCTAGAGAGAGGTAGTGCTGAAAATGAAAATGCTGCCTGTGCAGAGGTTTGATGGACCATAATTACTGGCGCTCTAGGGTTGGGTCATGTAAACAATACACAAGTACAACTGAAGCTCACTGAACACCTACTGTCTGCCGGACACTGGTATAGGCTATGGGCATAGAAAAATGAATCAGCTATGTCCCTGTTCACAAATATAATATGTCATATGCTATAAAGAAATCGGTATAAGCCTTGGCTGGTGTGGCTCAGTTGGTTGAGCATTTTCCCATGCCCAAAGAGGTCACCGGTTGGATTCCTGGTCAGGGCACATGCCTGGGTTGAAGGCTTGATCCCCAGTAGGAGGCATGAAAGAGGCAGTCAATAGGTGTTTCTCTTTCTCATCAAGATTTCTCTCCCCCTCAATCTTCATCGCTCTGTAAAATCAATTAAAAGTCATATTTTTTAAAAAGAAGTGAGTATAAAAAAGTATGGGAAGCAATATACATTAAAATATTATGTGAGATAACCCAAATATCCATCAAGCTTTAAGTAAACAAACAAAATGTGGAATATCCACCCAATGGGACAATATTCAGTCATAAAAAGGAACAAAATACTAATATGAACTACAACATGAATGAACCATAACCCAAATGAACCTTAAAAACATTGTGGTAATGGAAAGATACCAGACATAAAAGACCAAATATGGTATGATTCCATATATGTGAAATGTCCAGAAAAGGCAAATCCTTAGAGACAGAAAGTAAATTAATGTTTGTCTGGGCCTGAGGTTGAGAACAGGGATTATCTATAAAAAACAATGAAGGATCATATTGGGTTAATGGGAAGGAACGGTCTAAAACTGGTTTACAGTGATTGATGTACAACTTGGAAAATCTACTAATTTATTGAACTGTACACTTACGTACTGAATTTTATAGTCTCTAAGTTGCATATCAGTAGAGCTGTTGTAAAATAAATTTACAGGAGGTGAGGAGAGAGAGATGAAGAAGACAGATGAAGGAAGACCTTTGAAAGGAGGCCTTCATTATTTTCCAATTGCTGCTGTAACAAATGACCACAAATTTGGTATCTTGAAACAACAGAAATTTATTCTTTTATAGTTTTGGTGCTCAGAAGTCTGAAATAAGTTTTCGCTGTCTAAAAGACAAAATATTGGCAGGGTTAATTCCTTCTGGAAGCTCCAAAGGGAAAATCTACTCTTTAATCTTTCTTGGCTTTGAGTGGCTTCCTATATTCTTTGATGTGTAACCCCTTCTACCTGCTTCAAATTGAATGATTCCACTCTCTGTCTTCATCATTATATCATCTTCTCTAAGATTCCTCCTTCACTACTCTTACCAGAACCATTTTGATTACATTAAGACCACCTGGATAATCTTCCCATCCCAACATCTAAAATTCTAACTGATCGCCTGCAAAATCCCATTTGTCTTATGAGATAACATTTCCAGGTTCTGGAGGTTAAGATGTAAACATATTTGAGGAGTCATTATTCAGCCTAACACAAGGCCCATTTTTCTGGAGAGATAAATTAGATCTTAAATAATGGATGCTTTCAGATAAAAAAAAAATGAGGAAGCTCATTTCAAATAGAGGAAAAGCCAGGGAAGGAAGAGAGAGAAAAACCTTCACATAGTCTGTGGAGTTAGGCAACAGTTGGATTTGCTTGTAGAAACACAGATAACATTGCTAACGGCTCTCATTTTTACACTTATGACTGGATTTTTCTTCTGCTGGTACACTTTTCTACTTTATCATCCTCTATTTCCATCTTAACTGGTTTGTTATGATTGGGATTCAAATATGCTACAATAGTCTTCAATAATTAAATATTCTTTCTTGCCTGCACATCTTTATTCAGCTAATACCCAAAAGCTTTGTTTCCATAGTATTTTCACAAACTTTTCAACAGACATTCTACACTCTCTTTTTTCTCTTTCTATTTTACCAATCTCTGAAATTCATACCAGTTTGGATTTTGCACTCTATAAAGTCAGCAATGACCTGCATGTTGCCAAATCCAATGGTCAATTTTCATTCTCCTCTTACATGATCCATCAACTGCAATGACTTACCTGATCATTCTGCTTTCAGGACATTACTGTCCTCAGTAGCCTACTACATCATTGCATCCTTCCATTATACCTTATATCAACATATTATTATTTACAAGAGTTCAGTATTTTTTTTTACCTTTGTCTTTTCTCTCCCTACACTCACACTCTAGATTATCTCATCTACCTCATGTTTCTAAATACCATTTTTACTATGATGACTGCGTGTAATCATATGACTCCCAGTTTTATAACTATAACCCTAGCCTCTCCCTTGAAAACAAAATTTATTAATTCAACAGCCTATGTGACCTCTTTACTTGGATATCTACTATATATCTCAAACTTAATGTATTTCAATCAGAATTCTTGATTCTTCCTCCTGTTCCAAATTGGATCTTCTAATTTTCCCCTTCTTAATAAATGTTACCAACATCTATTCTGTTTCTAAAGCCAAATTCTGGCATTGTCTTTAATTCCTCTATTTATCTCACATGCCCATCCAATTCACCAGGAAATCCTCCAGTGTAGCTTCAAAATATACATAGAGCTTGACCAGTTATCAATACCCTCACTTCTATAATCTTTGTTTGAACAATACTTTATTATCTATTTCCTCAATTATTTCAATTGACTGGTACCTGATCTATATGTTTCTAAGAATGATCCTTTGAGTCCTAAGTCATATTATGCTATACAGTTGCTCAAAATGTTTCCTGCACAGCCTCCACCATGGTCCCCGGTAACCTTATACCCTGGTATACCCTGGTCTTCACACCTTTGTATGGTTCCTTCCCATGTTCCACCAGGATCTGATTACTGCGACTAATAGAATATGACTGATGATATGTCATTTCCAAAATAAGCTTATAAAAATTATGGCTTCTGTATTGGGCACCTTGATTTCTGGCCCATGAGAGACCCTGAGCCAGCACAACTTATAAACACCCTGAGTCCTGATTCAGAGAATATGGGAAGTCAAAAAATATGTTCTTTTAAGCTTTTTTTAAGGATATAAAACTTATTGAAATAAGACAATGGCAGACATTTAGTCATTCTTTATCATTTCTTAAGGTTCCACAAAGGCAATTTACTATATTGCAGTACATAAAAATTAATTATTAAACGTATTCTCTTCACTAAAGTTACAGTCACTTGTCATCTCTGATCCTCAATTTCTGTTTTTATAAAGTGAATATGATAATAACAACTTACACTATCCACGTATTACACAGAATAAATAAGGTAATTGTAAATTGCTTAGCAATGATCCTTCTACATAATAAGTGTTCCATAATTATTAATTACTAGTATCATCATGATAGGAAAATATATCTTTGATGAAGTACAACGGTACATTGAAGTGGGAAGGCGGTTCTAAAGTTGAGTTGGTAGATAATAGGCAAAGCTAGTGAGAGGAAATACCCCAGGAAGAGATAAATCTTGACCAGTGAATTAGGAAAGGAAAATACAAATTGAGTGGATGGTTAGGAGGATAGGGGAAGACACTTACAAAACAAAATGAACGATTATTTGAAATTGAAGTCTGGTTATAATAAGCAAATAATTCTATGTAGTAACTTGGCACATACTGACAATTAAATGTTACAATTTAGGCTTATGCTAAGTGAAATAAACCAGTCAGAGAAAGATAAATATCACATGATCTCACTCATTTATGGAATATAATGAACAACATAAACTGATGAACAAAAACAGATCCAGAGACAGAGAAGCATCAATCAGACCGTCAAACCTCAGAGGGAAGGTAGGGGAGGGTGGGAGTAAGGGGGAGAGATCAACCGAAGGACTTATATGCTAGCATATAGGCCTAGCCAATGGACACAGACAACAGGGGGATGAGGGCATGAGTGGGGACATGGGGGGTAATGTGGGGATAAGGACACATATGTAATAACTTAATCAATAAAAAAAATTTAAAAAAGACTGGAACTACAGCCCAAAATATGATAAAGGCCCAATATTGACTAAGACTTTGATACACTACGGAAATTGGGTTAAATATGAGGCTCCCATATGAGTGACTCTAGCAATAGTAGATTCATATTGCTGAATATATTAACCTATATATCCAACTACTGTATATGACTAGAGTATTCTCCATGTTTTAAGCTTTTTAAAGTGCTATTTTTGTGAAGGCATGTGCTGAAGGGTGGTGAATTGGGAGGGGAAGGGAGTAGACATACATAATACTTTGAACAATAAAGAATTTAAATTAAAAAATAATAAAATAAAGTGCTATTTTTGGAGCAGTTTGCTATGCATCAGTAGATAAATCGTTTCTATAGTAAAGTGAAAAACAATGCCTTTAGATTATCCATTGAGAAAGTAAAATGAAAAGCTACTATATTTATCAACTGATATTTTCAAACACTGATAGATACTTGTTAATTTCAGAGAACTCAACTCACATTTTAATTAATGGCTAAAATAAACACTATTCAGAAGACTTCTATCTCAAGACTATTTAAAAAGAAGTCATGGAATAATTGTCTGTTCATTTGGTTTGGTGGCTCAGTTCTGATGAATAAAGTTTATAGCTAAAAAGGATAAGGCTGAATTGAGAAACGTGCCAGGGCTCTTTGTAATTATCAGCAAGGCAAGAAGAATGACAGTATGTGGTCATTTATTTACTCATTTATTCTTCCTCCCATTAACAAATGCGACACAGCTCTTCTTGGGCAGACACTGTAGTTAACAAGGCAAAGACCATGGCCTCAAGGTAGAAAGATAGAGGAAGACAGGCAATTTCAGAACATCACAATAAATACATGCAGCAGTGAATTATTCAATAAAAAGGCCAGTTTTCATTGAAGTCACAGCTCTAGAGGAGCAGAGTGGCTCTAAATGAGAGGAGGGGTGATTTAGTAGAGGCGAAGTGGGAGTATTAAGGGTGACAGTCATGAATGATATCCATGTTTCCCACTCATGCATTCTGAAATATGTTTGCTTTCTCCCCAGGGATAGGGAACACAGGAGACATATAATTGCACGATTATATAGATTTTTCAACTTACCAATAGAAATCATGTGAAAGCTATCATCTCACCAGTGCTTTCTAAAGCAGGATGCCCAGATTTATAGAACTGTCTATACTGGGAGTGGGGCAGAAGGAATTTAAAGACACCACACCATAGAGGTGAGGCTCCCTGGCCTGAGTCAGGGAGGTGTGTGGAGATGTGCCAGCAGTAAGTGCAACCCAGCAGCTCCCATAAAACAAGCTGGCTCCAGTCAAATGTGAGCAGGGCTGGTTGAAGCCTTTTAAGGAAATGTTTACACAATAAATATTTTTAAAAGAAACAAATTATGTGCAAACACCTAGGATAACAGTTTGATGCTTAGAGAATAGTTGTTTTTTGAAATATATTTTTATTGATTTCAGAGAGGAAGAGAGAGAGAGAGAGAGAGAGAGAGAGAGATCAATGATGAGAGAGAATCATTGATCAGCTGCCTCCAACATGCCCCACATTGGGGATTGAGCCTGCAACCCAGGCATGTGCCCAGAATCAAACTGTGACCTGGTTTATCACTCGATGCTCAACCACTGTGTCACACTGGCTAGGCATCCTCTCATTTTTCAAATGGATAATTCAATTATGGTTATCAGTTGCTAACCCAGGAAACCAACTCTGACTAACTTAACCAGCAAAGTAATTGGCAAGAAGGCTGGAAAATTTATACTAGAAAATGAAATGAAGGGAATATAGATGAAGGACTTAGAACAAAGTCTATCCCACAGAGTAGGGAATAGCTATCAGTTGAACATTCTGCTCAATATCCATGCATTCACTTTGGACAGTAAACTTAGCTGCCACTGGACACTATACAATAGATTCCTTCAGATTGGTGAACATCACTGAAGATTCAGAGATGTAGATGAGAGTGCCTAGTAACTCATGCCTTAACTGCTGACCAGGAGTAAGAAGGAAGAGAGATTTGCTCTTTCTCAATTCTATAATAAAAAGAAGTCTCAGGCCTCCCTCATAAACTCTCAGAATTGCATATCCTCCCAAAATTAGGGTGGACTTCAGATGCCCAGGAGCATGCAAACCAATGTCATTCTCAACATGACCTAGCTAATAAAAAGAGCTGTTATTTTTCACTTCAGGTTTATCTGAATCAAAATCAAGATCAATTGCCTTAGCTGGTTTAGCTCTGTGGATAGAGTGTCAGCCCATGAACTAAAGGGTCCCAGGTTCTATTCTAGTCAAGGGCACATGCCTCGGTTGCAGGCTCAATCAATCCCTAGCCATGGTTGGGCGCAGGGGTGGGGGTGGGCAGCATTCTGGAGACAATCAACTGATGTGTCTCTCTCACATCAATGTTTCTCTTTCTCTGTCTCTCCCTTCCACTCTCTGTAAAAATCAATGGAAAAATATTCTCAGGTGAGGATTAACAAAAAGAAAATCAAGATCATCTTTACTCGCCATGATACTGATTCAGTGGCAATAAATTCTATAGAAAAGTCTAGTAATAGAAATTGAATATTTTTAACATCCATTTTGTGAGGTTGGGTCTCCCATTGAGCACCAACTCTATGCAAAAAGGTTCAGAGCAAGACAGAGTGGGGGATATATTCTTAGATTTTATGGTCCAATTATAGGTCATCTTCTCACAACTAATTGAGTGTCAGTGCTGAGAAAAACATGAGTATTCAAGGGTGAGAGATAACACTGATAGCTGAGATGTTCCAGAGTGTATGGGATTTAGATATTTGAGGAGGGTTTCAGGCAAGGGAGACTTTGCTTGTACAACAATATATGAAGGCACAAATACATCAGACTGTAATTTAGGACTTTCTGGATTAGGCTCATTATGTCATTAAGGAAACAAAAGAACTGATCATTGTAGCCACTAGAGACTAGACTGTTACTATAAACCAAATGCAGTCATCAAAATAATGGGCAGGATGGTGGGGAGTCTGGAAATAAATGACAGATCTTAAGGTTTATAGGAATCCATTTTTTTTCTGGAGAAAAAGGCAAAGACTGAATACAATACCAAACTGCAGTACTGTATTAGCAAACAGGCAGTGAGCAAATAGGAAGAGATAGGAAGAGATAGGTACCTCCAGCTAAGACGTGCTCTCAAGGGGGTTATCCACTCTGAGAGGAGTTTTTTGGCTAATAAAGAGCATGGATGGCTTCAGGTGAAAGTCAGTTGTGGGCGGTCTGAAATACAAACAAATTTAAACTCTGTGT
>NW_006284349.1:3431509-3437221 GCF_000327345.1 Myotis davidii | reverse complement strand
CTACATAAATGAATGTATAATTAAGTGTGATATAAGTACATAGTATCAGGGATTTTCTTTGGGCTATGAATCAAATAACCAAAATGCAAACAGAAAGATGATTCTTGCTTTGAATGTGATAGGCTCTAAATAAAATTTATTAGGTTGAGTATAGAGTTTCTGTCTGAGAATATAAATTAACAAGCAGATGGTTGCTCTAATGCTGAAAGTGTAGGTTGAATTTTTTAACCCAGTTAGCATCAGTCAGTTGCATTGGTCCATACTTCACTTGCACTGTGCACACGAAATTGTGATATTTTGGCTACAAGTAGTGCCTGGAAGGGCAGATGGTTTAGGACAGCTACCTTGTGTCTGGAAAGACAATTCGAAACACTTCACCACAGCCTGGGGACAGTTCTTAGTTCATTGCTACACTGACATGCAGGAAGTCAATGCTGTAAAAGTGGATTTAAGGACAACACCATTTTATTCTGTATAATAAAATAATTGTGGTAGGCTAAAAAGCCTTCAGTGTGTTCAGTATGTATGTGAAAATCTGTTAGGAAGCCTAATGAATTATACTCCAGTCTCAATCTAGAAAAAATGTCTGATTATTTTAATAAAGTCTTTTAGAGGGAGGCATATACTGTACCTCCATATTAATTGTATTATTAATATAAAAGAGCTTGCACATAATGCAGGAAATGTAGCAACCTCCCAATAAATGTTAATTTCCTGCCTTCTCATAGCACTTGAAAGTTTCAATTTGCTCATGAAGTTTTAATTGTTATTTATTAAGTGCTCAATATATTCCAGACATCATATGAATGCTTTGAAGGCATTGTCTCCATAAACTTCATCCTCTCCCTGTGAGGTGGAGACTATGATTGCCCCCATTTTTTAGTTAATAGAAGCAAGTTACTCATCTAAGTTCTCATTTAGTAATCCTCGTCTGTCTGCCTTGTCTAGAAATCCATGCTAGTAGATATTTTACCACTTAATCAAATAGGTTCACCACTTACAAGAATCAGTACATTTATATATTTGATTACAAAAATTCTGTTATGATTTATATATGTCTGCATAAAGTGCTTTATATCTTCAGTTAGTGATGAGCTCCAGAAGAATGAGAACTGTTTTATTCTTATGTCTTCATGTCTTCTCAATGCCTGAGATATTGTCCATGCTTGATAGATATTTGGCAAGTTGGAGAGTAAATGATTCCAGAAGAAATACATAACAGGAACACACTGCTGTAGGGGGCTCAGTATTTCCCTATGAGGAGTGCTCAGGCTGAATCTGTGTGGTCAACTGTGCTGGATGATTTACAAAGAATTACAAAATCATGGGAGAAATCATCCTGGATGATATAAACAATTTGTGCAAATTAAATTATTTTCCATTTGTTTCTACAAGTGTCAAGGAGTTCATAATCTTATTTATGTTACCCTCAAGTAACATTTTATTGCCCTGAAATTATGAATAAGAATCTAAAAGAGAAAAAAGATTCATGCTATTCTCCCATCATTTCCCTCAAACTTCAGGGAATCTTTTATTGTTCCAGTTTCTTACTCCGATAATGGATAATCTCCTATGCTGAATGTTGGTCTATCTGGGCACTATAACACAATGCCAAAGACCAGATTGCTTATAAACAACAGAAATTTAGTTCTTACAGTTCTGGAGGCTGAAGTCCAAGATCAGCATACCAGAATGGTTATGTTTTGTTGAAAGCTCTTTTCTGGGTTCTCATGTGATGGAAGGGGTTAGGGGGGGTCTCAGTGGGGTCTCTTTTATAAAACACTAATTTCATTCATGAGGGACAGTTTCACCTTCAATACTTAATTACCTCCCAAAGGCCCCATCTCCTAATACATCACTTTGGCGATTAGGTTTTAACACAAAGATTGGGGGAGAGAGGGCTTGAACATTCAAATCATAGCACTTGTATTGAAAAGTGACAGCCCCAGGGCTATTGTTTGTAACTCAAATACATGGAATAAGCATCTTGAAACGATAAGCGTGTTTGGTAGAAAGGGCTGGGTTCTCAAGACTCCATCTCAGAACTACTGGAGCGGAATCTTTGGTTGTGCAGCCCAAGAAATCCCTTTTTACCCTTCTTCCATGTGGCTGGGATGGTCACTATACAGTGGCCTCCCCTCATTTGAGGGGATACATTCCAAGACCCACAACGGATGCCTGAAACTCTGAAACCTCAGATAGTACCAAACTCTAATCAACTTATTCCACCCTACGAGAAATGTGGCAGCAGCTTCTTGATCTGCAAACGTGACCTCTTCAGTAATCGTTATATTATTCAGTCCAAACTTACCCTTACATTTGTGTAACCATTTATTTGCAGTAAATGGCTTGATGTACTTGTTTCAGGTGTTCTCTTGCTGAAGTCTTCATATAGGCTCATTCTTTTGGGTGCAATGCATTGGCATCAAATGGAACACGATTTTTGTTCATGTCTCCCACCCACAAATTCAATGACTTTTTTATCTTCACCAAGCACTTCCCTCACACTGTGGCCATAACTTTTGCAATTTGAAGTGCAACAGCAAAACTAGATCAAATTTATTTTTCCTTCTTCACAACTCCATGGATAAAAGATTTGTTCTCTCCTTAGATCTTAGCAAACTCAGCATACAATCTTCTTTTTCTTATTAAGTCAAGAACTTTCCCATTTTCACTTGAGGGAAGCACTTTACAGCTTCTCATTGGCATATCCGAATTGCCAGCAGCACACCCTTGCACTTTGGGGACATTATGAAATAAAATAAGGGCTCCTTGAACACAAGGACTGTGATATGATTGCAATCTGATAGCCTAATGGGCAGGTAGCTTATACAGTGTGGATATACTGAACAAAGGGATGATTCATGTCCCAGGCAGGACTGAGCAAGAAAGATAGTGGGAGATTTCATCACACTGCTCAGAATGGCATACAATTTAAAAATCATAAATTATTTATTTCTGAATTTTTTTATTTATATTTAATATTTTTGAACCACATTTGATGGAGAGTCACTGAAAAAATGACAAGCAAAACTACAGATAAGGTGGGACTGCTGTAGTCTGAAAATTGCTGTACCCAGACTGTCTAGAGACAAGAAGAAAACCTCAGGCATGCAGGCACGCACACACACACACACACACACACACACACACACACATCTATCCTCCCCCAATGTATTACTCAAGGTTCTCAATAGAAACAGAACCAAATAGAGTGTGTGTGTGTGTGTGTGTGTGTGTGTGTGTGTGTGTGTGTGTGTGGAGAGAGAGTGTGTGTGTGTGTGTGTGTGTATGGAAAGAGAGAAAGGCAGAGACAGAGAGAGAGATTATATTAAGAAACTGTCTTATCCAATTGTGCAGGTTGGTAAATCCAAAATGTGCCTGGGGAGCCACCAGGCTGGACAGCCAGGAAATGTTACTGCAGCTCATGTCCAGAGGCAGTCTGTAGACAGATGCCCTCTTCCTCAAGCAAAGGCAATCTTTTTCTTAAGGCCTCACATTGACTGGATGAACTCCACCCATATTATGGAGGATGAGGATAATCTGCTTTACTCCAAGTCTACTGATTGAAAGCTAATCTCACCCAAAAAATACCTTCACAGTGACATCTACCCCATGACCAAATGTCTAGGTACTGTGGCTGAGCCATGCTGATACATAAAATGAACCATCACACCCAGCGATAGCAAAGGAGGATACTCAGGGTTGTAGTCATCACCAGGGCCCACAGAGAATAAGTGACTCTGGTCAGAATGCTCACAACTCACGAAGTGACACTTAAGCACAAAGTCAGGCCAGAGGTTGAATTTGTGTAGCTCTATTTAACTCCATTGGAAAATGGCCAAATGAATCTAAAGGAAAATCCACAATACACTGACTTTTATGATGGTTTTTAATATTATAAACACACACACACACACACACACACACACACACACACACAGATTTAGATACTCAATGTCAAGTTATTACATTCAAGCTTCTGAATATATATATTTTTTATTCCCAACTAAAAAATGATGGGAAACAAAG
The DNA here is from genome assembly GCF_000327345.1 of Myotis davidii. NCBI lineage: Eukaryota > Metazoa > Chordata > Mammalia > Chiroptera > Vespertilionidae > Myotis > Myotis davidii. The sequence goes on along the minus strand of NW_006284349.1, from coordinate 3,433,189 downwards.
AAACATGGACAGCAGTGAGGAGTAACCTGTCTCTCTGATCAATGTCTTACTTGGGAGGAGCTGCTATTTGTCCCTGGATCATTTGACCAGAGTGAGTTTTTTTCCTCCCAAGTCTTGGAACAGTCAAAGTTACCAACAAGTTGGAGTGCCATGAGAAGGACTTCATTCCAGGTGAAGGTTGCACTCCTGGGGTTTGAGCCAGAGAGCATATTTCTCTGATTCACTGAAGGAGCAACTCAGCCTCTACTCTCTGGGCCCTCAAGTTTCCATTTGGGCGTGCCAACAGGTCTGCCAGAGAGCATATTGCATGGCTAAACCTGCCTGAAATGACTTTATTTTTTGCTCCCGAGGGCTATATCATCATATTGCTCTGGAACTTTTATCCTGGCATTGATTTGGTGGAATAAATTAAAGGGCATTAACATTCTTTCTATAGCACATGGAATTCTTAATAAGCCTATAGTACAAAGCCTGCAAATCAATTTTCTTTTACTTGTTAATGGTAAAATTATTAAATGGTTAAAGCATATACATGAAATTCCTCATTAAAAAGTTGCTTTTAATTTGACAGACTCCACAACTTCATCTATTCTAATAATCTTGCTAAACTAATCTGAATGCGTCTAGTGATTACTTCATGAGATGTGATTTCACTCAAGGTGTTCTCGTGGGATACTTCTTAGAATAGAGCCCAATTGCACATGCCTTTCAACATTGTGGGATTAGGATTTTAGTTTATTTTCTATTGGTTTTACCATCTGGCTCTCACGAGCACTGATGCACCTCATAGAGGCTCTTATTTTCACCCAACTCCTTCCTGAGCTTTTGCAACTGTGGCTGGAAATGAGTCCAGGGTGACAAATCTCAAGAGTGAGTGACTTAGCACTTGTAAGTTACAAGATTATAAGTATTTGCCCCAGGGATACCTCAAGGGCTGTTGGCTTTCTACTTTATTTCCTTCTTAAACTCTTCTTTCTATCACTAGACTTTGAATTTTACTAAATTCTGATAGTAGCTATATAAATAGATATGGATAGATAGCTGATAGATTATGAGAGACAGAGCAAGAGAGAGAGAGAGAGAGAGCATTTCTTAGATAATTTTTCAAAAGCAATATACTTTTGGAAGTCTGTTTCACTTGTTTCCAGGCCCATTTTCTGCACAAGGGCACTGTTTTAGGTAATCAGTTGTCACTATTCCCCAAATTCTCAATGCATTCCCTCTTCAATTCTCAAAGCCTCACATCTTTCTTACTCACTACTCCACCCTGGGGAATCTCAGCAGGGACTGAGCTCCTGTTTTGGTGCTTTTCTTGTTCTAGGCTTCATGCAGAAAAGTAACTCTGGGATGAGCGGGCAAATGCTGACTTGAGGGAGATGAAGGTGTGAGGAAGGGGGCAATGGTAACTGTTATAAATGTCCTAGAACTCCCATAGTTCATAAAAAAAGAATTTTAACATGTACTATTGTTGAGAAAAAATTCCAATAATGACGTTTGAATGTGAAAATATAGCAAATGCCCATTCATTCATTTATGTATTCACTTGATAGTATTTACTATGATCTATGACTTGGAATGTTTTTCCCCAAAAGTAGAACAGAGCTGTGGGATCTGTGAAAGCATCCATGACCTGGTGTTGATTCCATGACATTTTCTCTCACTGGAAGCAAAATGGCATTA
>NW_006284349.1:3430006-3431313 GCF_000327345.1 Myotis davidii | reverse complement strand
AAAATTATTAAATGGTTAAAGCATATACATGAAATTCCTCATTAAAAAGTTGCTTTTAATTTGACAGACTCCACAACTTCATCTATTCTAATAATCTTGCTAAACTAATCTGAATGCGTCTAGTGATTACTTCATGAGATGTGATTTCACTCAAGGTGTTCTCGTGGGATACTTCTTAGAATAGAGCCCAATTGCACATGCCTTTCAACATTGTGGGATTAGGATTTTAGTTTATTTTCTATTGGTTTTACCATCTGGCTCTCACGAGCACTGATGCACCTCATAGAGGCTCTTATTTTCACCCAACTCCTTCCTGAGCTTTTGCAACTGTGGCTGGAAATGAGTCCAGGGTGACAAATCTCAAGAGTGAGTGACTTAGCACTTGTAAGTTACAAGATTATAAGTATTTGCCCCAGGGATACCTCAAGGGCTGTTGGCTTTCTACTTTATTTCCTTCTTAAACTCTTTTCTATCACTAGACTTTGAACTTTACTAAATTCTGATAGTAGCTATATAAATAGATATGGATAGATAGCTGATAGATTATGAGAGACAGAGCAAGAGAGAGAGAGAGAGAGAGCATTTCTTAGATAATTTTTCAAAAGCAATATACTTTTGGAAGTCTGTTTCACTTGTTTCCAGGCCCATTTTCTGCACAAGGGCACTGTTTTAGGTAATCAGTTGTCACTATTCCCCAAATTCTCAATGCATTCCATCTTCAATTCTCAAAGCCTCGCATTTTTCTTACTCACTACTCCACCCTGGGGAATCTCAGCAGGGACTGAGCACCTGTTTTGGTGCTCTTCTTGTTCTAGGCTTTATGCAGAAAAGTAACATTGAGATGAGCGGGCAAATGCTGACTTGGGGGAGATGGAGGTGTGAGGAAGGGGGCGATGGTAACTGTTATAAATTTTCTAGAACTCCCATAGTTCATAAAAAAGAATTTTAATATGTACTATTGTTGAGAAAAAAATTCCAATAATGACTTTTGAATGTGAAAATATAGCAAATGCCCATTCATTCATTTATGTATTCACTTTATAGTATTTACTATGATCTATGACTTGGAATGTTTTTCCCCAAAAGTAGAACAGAGCTGTGGGATCTGTGAAAGCATCCATGACCTGGTGTTGATTCCATGACATTTTCTCTCACCGGAAGCAAAATGGCATTACCAGTATCTCTTAGTTTAGAGTGGGAAGCACAAGTCAAATGAGGCTTCAATCTCATGATCATGCCTTGTTCGTCAGCTACACGGGCCGAGCAAAGCATACATTACAGATTAAACATCGTAGAAATTTATTTGA
>NW_006284349.1:3374970-3429742 GCF_000327345.1 Myotis davidii | reverse complement strand
AGTAGGTCAGTAGGGTATTTTCAAAAATCATTCTTTTTTTCCCCTGGTTTACTATAAATTACAAAAGATCATCTCAGAAAATTCAGAGGCAGACATATGGGATGATTTTTTTTTCTTAAGAAATGACATTGATGCCTAAGTATTGTTGATTGACAGGCATGGTGTTATATATATATATACATAATTTTTGAGTTTTTGAACTGGATAATAAGTTAGCCTCTGGAATGAGGGTACAAAATCCCCCAATGCAGAGGCCATAAACTATACAGAAAGAAAATGCACTGCTTGAAAATAGTGCTATTTCAGAAAGGTTTGATTTTGTCCAGTACAGTATGAGAGACTGAAGAAATTATCTCAAGGACAAAACTTAAATTATGAACCCCTTGGCTTTCCTTGTATCTGTTTCTAAATGTCAGAATCTGTAGAAACAAAATATCAATTTAAAATTTGATATGTTTGGTTGATTTATAACAAAATGGATTGTTCATTTTTGATACTATCTGAAGTATTCTTAATTGAAAAAATAAAGAGAAAATGTGAGAGAAAGACCATTTTTAAACTTGAATAATGGATTACATTGCAAACTCTAGAACACCAGGAAACTGGTTGGATTCCAAAATATACTAAGGAATCACAGATTGGAGATATGGTTTAAAATAATCAATATAAACTGTGCCACTATAAATAATGTTTTATCCAAAAATATCCTCCAAATGCTCATGAACTTCATAATCTGAAATTTTATTTAGTGGAAAACAAATATTTTATTGCAGAAGTCTTGGAAGGGTCAGGGGATAAGAAATATTGGAACAGAGGCATGGGGAATAATTAATTACCTATTTTATTGGCAGAGCACAAAATAATGTGATTTATTGAAAACTAATGCACATTTATACCTCCCCAGTAAAAAATAAACAGGAAGAACGTTTTCATATAACAAGTAATTTTATATTTAAAAAATCTCTACCATATGGTAATTATTTAGGCCTAATCAAATTATAATTTACATGAACTTTTAAAATAGTTTTCTGTTTAGTATTCCTGTTTCTACTCTTCTTTTCCTCCAGTCCATCCTCTACAATGTGGCCAGGGTCCTCTGTCTAAAACTCAAAACTTACGTTTGTTCACATTAAACCTTCAAGATTTTTAGCATTAAAAAATGCCTCTGCCTTGACTGGTTTGGTTCAGTGGATAGAGTGTTGGTCTGTGGACTGAAACGTCCCAGGTTCAATTCTAGTCAAGCGCATGTACCTTGGTTGAGGGCATATCCCCACGGTTCAGTGGATAGAGTGTCGGTCTGCGGACTGAAACATCCCAGGTTGGATTCTAGTTAAGGGCATGTACCTTGGTTGCGGGCACATCCCCATTGAGGGGTGTGCAGGAGGCAGCTGGTCGATGTTTCTCTCTCATGGATGTTTCTAACTCTCTATCCCTCTCCCTTCCTCTCTGTAAAAAAAAATCAACAAAGTATATTTTTAAAAATTCCCATGATATGGTCTTTGCCTACCTTTCTAGCTTTACCCTCCACAGCTCTCTGTATTTATAAAACGTCAGCCATATCTTTCAAGATCATGCCTACCTATACTGCTTATCCTCACATGCAAAGTCATCTGTGATGAGCTGTCTTCCACATTTCCCTTTAGCCTTTCCTCATACCCTCCATTCCTTGGTCTACCCACTCCAGCCATACCAAACATTTGTTATTTTTGCCCTCACTATAGAGTTTTATTCCTCTGGGGCTTTGCTCATATTTTCCATTTGCCTGAGTTTCCCTCCCCACCAACCCCATTCTTCACCTGGATCATTCCTAGTCATGCTGTCCTCCCAGGCTTCTCCCATCTTCTTCTGCCAGTTTGATTCATTTTTCTATTTCTGCATTCCCACAACACAGTCCAAATAGATGACATGAAAGCTTGCTTCACTATATTGAACATATCCTTTCAAGACTATTTCCCTTACTAGAATAAAAGCTATGTGAGGGAAGGGATTGACCATCTATCATTGTATTCTGGCTTCTAACAAAACGCCTGGCATATTATAAAGTCTCCATAATCTGTTTATGAAATGAATGTTATCTTTACAAGGCAGAACATAATTTGGGACGATGCCTTGGACAGACTTAATATTTTTAGTGAAAGATAATCTGGCAGTTTTGCAGTTTCATAATGGCTTCCAATGTCTGCAATTTTTATTTCTACACAAAGTTATACCTCCCAACCACAGTTTCTGCAAATTACTAATACATTAAAATTATCTAAGCACTTGAAAATCTGTTTCCTTTTTAAGTAAATAACATTATAAATCACGTGAAAACTTGAGTTTGCTTGTGAAATATTGTAAAACAAAAGAGCATATAAGGCTGGTGTCTTACAGCAGGGTCAACACTGATGTAGAGAAGGGTAACATAATTCTTTGAGAAAGAGAGACAGAGAGAGAGAGAGAGAGAGAGAGAGAGAGAGAGAGAGAGAGAGAGAGAGGCATTGATGTGAGACAGAAAGATCATTGTTTGTCTCTCATACATCCCCACCCCAACCAGTGACTGAACCAGTAACCCAGGTATGTTCCCCAACTGGGAATTGAACCCACACCCTTTCAATGGATGGGACGATGCTTCAACCAACTGAGCCACACCAGCCAGGGTGGGAACATGATTTTTGAACCAACTCTGGTCACTGAAATTTAAAGGGAGGTAGTTCACTAGTATTAGGATTAAAAGGAAAGAACCAATATCTCTCAGAGAGAAACAAAGATAAATAGATCTCTTTGACCTTATCCACTAGCCCTAAGAATATCACAATTTTAAAAAATAGAAAAGTAAAGTGAGACAAAACTTGCTGTAAAAATAAGATGTGAAGCCCTAGCCAGTTTGGTTCAGTGGATAGAGCATCAGCCTGTGGACTGAAGGGTCCTGAGTTCAATTCTGGTCAAGGACACATGCCTGGGTTGTGGGCTTGATGCCCATGGTGGGGTGTGCAGGAGGCAGCTGATCAATGAGTCTCTCTCATCATTGATGTTTCTTCTCTCTTTCCTCTCTCTTCCTCTCTGAAATCAATACAAATATATTTTTTAAAAAGGAAGATGTAGATGAGCCATCCTAGTGGTACAGGGATGTGTGATTGAAGACAAAGCAACCCACTGACAAGAAGGAAACAGCCACAGGTAGCAGGTAGATGGTGCTCTGAGAGTTCACTCATTCAACAAACATTTTTGTATTAAAAGTGTTTTTGGTCACTATGTGCCAAACACTGTGTCAACCTTTAGGGACATGGGTATGAAGACAGAAAGATTTTTTTCCCATATAGAACTCACTGCTTCACATTTATTCATAAGTATCAAGCAGAAAGAGTCCAAAGAAAAGCCAGAAGAATGCAAAATTAAGTGTTATATTTAAAATGGAGAGGATCAAGGGGAAGTATTCAGATGAACCCAGAAAATATCTTAGTCTGTAACTAAAGCTTCAATTTTTAGCTTTGGGAAAAAATTGGTCATTGCCAATGTTTGGGCTCAAAAAATAAAACAGAGTATTTTTCAGTATAACTCCTTGGTCTTTACTTCTCACTACCTTTTGTAAGACTTACTTCTGATTTGCGTTTGATCCCTATAGAAATACAGTTCATTCTAGCGGGTATAGGCTGGGGTTTGCATTTTGCCTACAATCTAGCTTTAAGACTTTTGTTTTGCTTTCCAAAGCAACCAAGAGTTTTCTCTTCACTCCTGTTAACCTTTCTCAAGAACAAAGAGACTTGCTTTTTGGCACCTGGAAAGATGGCTTGAATGATGAATATTTCAACTACCTCAAGAAAACACACTGAGGCCAAATCACAGCATTGAGATGCTTCAGGAGAAAGCCAACTACTTGATATGCAAGCACCAGCATTCCTGGGATCCAGAAGCGAAAGTGCCTCTCAGTCACTCTTAGGAAAGAAAACAGTTGGAGAAAAGAAAAAAAACACAAGCCAACATATGGCAGGTGTGACCAGCAGAGACATGAGCGCTGCCAACCCCAACGTCCCAAATAGACCTTCCTTGTTTCTTTTCATCTCCCAAAATATTGTTACATAAAAGTCACCCACAACTTTGTCAGATCGCAAGACAGTTGAAGTTATTTTTAATTATATTTAGTTACAATCATAATGAGCCATATTTCAAAAGATGTGTCAGCATGAAATACATTCTAGCCACAGTCAAATGTTTTGTCAAAAGATTGAAGCTCTTAAGAGCAATTAAATTAAGAAATAGAAAAAATGAGTTTTGAACTAGGGAATGAAGTTTGTATCTAGCAAAATGCAATACTGGAAGTCCACAATTTTTTTTCCATATTCTTTTTTTTATTGTCTAAAGTTTTACAAATGTCCCCTTTCAAAGTCCACAATTTAGAAGAAAATGCAAAAAACTTAATTTTTCTGCCAAACAAGATCTCCTGGGCACCATTCTTTAATAATTAACAGAAATGAAGAAGAGGAAAACAGATTGCAATAACAAATGTAGGGACAAATATGCATTAATATCCATATTACACTGGCATATCTCTACATCTATCTATCTTTTTATATAGCTATCTAGCTATCTGTCTATTATCTATCTATCATCTATCTATCTATCTATCTATCTATCTATCTATCTATCTATCAACTATCAAGTTACTACATTCCAGGTACCATAGTAGAGGCTAGAAATCCAATGTAAACAAAAATGGCTTAGTCTCTATTACTTTAAAATATAAGTTTAATTATTGTGTAGGCATGGCAAGGCCAATAGACCAGGAGATGATTGCCATTGAAAAGATAGTTAGCTATACTTACAGATTCACAAGAAAAGGGGGCATACTATGTATGCCATGGAGGACCACCAAGGAAGTGTTGAGGTCAGCCAGAAGGCAGAGAGGGTGAGAAGAAAACAAGAGCAAGAGCCTTTGTGGGAAGGACCAGGTGAGGCAGAGAAAGCAGGTTTAGAGTTGCTTAGTGTGTATATTTCAGTGGCCTCTGGGACATAGGGCAGATCCTAGATGTCTAGTATTTTCCACTGAGGCGATGAGAGCAGGGCAATAGTGGCCCTGAGTGTGAGGGCCTGATAGAAGAGGTTGCTGGAGTGCTGACCCTGGATTGGTGGGTGTCCATTTAAAATGTACGCTAACAGTGGAGTGTTTTACTATCTCTAGGAACTGACAAACCCTGGGAGGTATTTGTCCCTCCAGTGTCCCCAAGGCCCAGATGTCCAAAGCATCAAAATACAAAAATAAATAAGTACATAGATACTATATCTCTGTGCAAGGATTTGCTGCCTGGAAGAAAGGCAGAGAATTAACCAGTGATCAATGTAAAAGGCAATAGTGGGAATGAAGGGAATTCTATACAGAATTTATAAAGAGACATCTAATCTAGACCAGGAATCAAGGAGCGCTTTCTTGGAATATTGTTTAAACTGAGTCCTGAAAGCACAAGAGGCAAATGTAGGATGGGGAGCAGATAGGAGAAGAGGTAAAGTTCACAGCATGTGCTAAGACCTGGACTTATATGACCATGTTTTGGAAGTTCAGTGCCAGAAAAGAGTTTCATACGACTGGTGTGTATGGCAAGGGAGGTATCCCAAGAGGAAGACTATAAGTCAGACACCAGCTATTTACAGAACCCCTCCTAGATATCAGCTCTTCTGCTGTAATGAGAGGTTGGCCAAATGGACAGCTTTGAAAATGAGGTACAAAAGTTCAGAATTCATCCTGGGTGTAGTGGGAATCCATTGAGTGGTGTTCAGAATATGCCTGAGGAGGATGGAAAAAAAGAGGGGAGGGCTCTGTTGCAAACTAATAATTTAACATTTTCATATAACTCTTATCCAGAGTAAACTCTGAAGTTCACTGAGGAAGAAGAAAAATATTTGTAGCAGGTGGAGGGACAAAGATTTGCTTTGAAGAGTTATGGATTTCTTGAGTTCACAGACATGTTCTGTAAACTTGTGCTCTTTGTAATATATTTTAATGTATTTTTCAGGAAAGGTGAAGGTGGGATATAAAATACCATTGTTCGAATAGGAAATAAATTGTTTTGCTTGCTCTTGCACCAGGTTACACATTCTCAGCTCAAGTAGGAAAGCATCCACAAGGTTAGAAAGCATCCACAAGGTTGTGAAACTGATCATTTCCTGTTTTGCAGTAATGTTTCTCTCTCTCTCTCTTTCTCTCTCTCTCTCTCTCTCTCTCTCCCTCTCTCTCTCACACACTCTCTCTCTCTCTTTTGTAAGAAGGAGGGAATGGAATCCAAAGCTTGAAAACTGCTAAAGACATGAATTATGAGGGTTGCTTTTGAAGTATCTACACTAATAAAAGAGAAACATGGTAATTGGCGTATGACCGCTACCCTTCCCATTGGCTAATCCCCCTGTCACTCACAGAGTAGGGCCGAGATACGCAAATTAACTGGCAGCCAAGATGGCGGCTGGCAGCCAGGCAGCTGATGTGAACAGAGAGGCTTGCTTGCTTCAGTGACAGAGAACTCCAACGTTCCCCGCCTGACTTGCTGGCCTCTCAGCTGCAATGCTAAGCAACTAGGTTGCGAATAAAGAAGCTAAAAAAAACCCAGAAACCTGCTTTACTCAGCCGGAGCTTCAGCCAGCTGGACTGCAACATTGTATCAAATACAGATGGTAAACAAAGGCCAGAAACCTGTTTTCAGCAGCCGAGGCCTCAGAGGTAAAGCTGGCCCAGAATAAAAAAAAAAGAAAGAAAAAAGGAGCAGTTGGGACCTTCAGTCCCAGCCTGAAAACAGCCCTCAACCCCTCAGCCAGACTGGCCAGGACCCCAGTGGGGACCCCCACCCTGATCCAGGACCCCCTTCAGGGCAAACCAGCCAGCCCCACCCATGCACCAGGCCTCTACCCTATATAGTTAAAGGGTAATATGCCTCCCAGCACCGGGATCAGCGGAGCCACAAGGCCTCCCGGCACCGGGATCAGTGTGACAGGGGGCAGCGCCCAAACCCCCTGATCGCCCTGCAGCTCTGTGTGTGACAAGGGGTGGTGCCCCAACTCCCCTATCGGCCCTACTCTGTGAGTGACAGGGGGCAGCGCCCCAACTCCCTGATCGACCCTGCTCTGTGCGTGACAGGGGGTGGCGCCGCAACCTCCCCATCGACCCTGCCTTGAGTGTGACAGGGGGTAGTGCCCCAACCCCCCAATCGGTCCTACCCTGAGCGTGACTGAGGGTGGCATCGCAACCTCCCAATCTGCCCTGCTCTGTGCATGACAGGGGGCGGTGCCCCAACTCCCCAATCGGCCCTGCTCTGAGCCTGACCAGGGGCTGCACCTAGGGATTGGGCCTGCCCTCTGCCACTCAGGAGCAGGCCTAAGCCAGCAGGTCGTTATCTCCCAAGGGGTCCCAGACTACAAAAGGGCACAGGCTGGTCTGAGGGACCCCCTTTCGTCCCCCGAGTGCACAAATTTTTGTGCACCGGGCCTCTAGTCTAAATACATAAATTTGGAACTATCAACAACTTTGTGCTAACAACCATTTGTTGAGGGCTATCACCTTCATATGTATTACCACACTCATCATCTCTGCAACTCTACAAAGTAGATACATGATAAACATAATTATTCAATACTTGAGGTTCATGAGAATTAAGAAGTATGTCTGAGATGAAGAGCTACTAAGTAGAGGAAGTTGGAATTCAAACCCAGCTCAGGCTCTGTTTTCTGGAAAATCTAGACTATGACAGACATTTTCATAAATAACTTCCTTCACTTACCTATACCTACTAGTATGTAGTGTTTTTATGGTTCACTACTTTCAGAATAATATTTCAAAGGTTTCAAAAATAAGGGGATCAGAATAATTCATGCCTTTCATAAAGGATAAACCAATTATGCAAAACAGATAACTTCAAGCTTTTCAAAGTTATATGTATCTAATCCAGGTAGCTTTCAATAGGCTAACCACTAAGCCTTTCTTTTTAAGGGATTCAGGTAAGATTTTACCAGCTTTGTATTTAAACAAAAATTTCCTCCAATTTCTCATTCATTTTGTCTACATATGTGTGTTTTTTTCCTCTGTCTCCTTTTATTTCTTCAAGGAGCTTTACATTCTCTTTTCTTTTTTCTTTTTTTTCCAATATATTTCTTTATTGGTTTGAGAGAGGAAGGGAGAAGGAGAGAGAGACAGAAACATCAATGATAAGAGAGAATCATTGGTCGGCTGCCTCCAGCATGCCCCCGCACTGGGAACCGAGCCCGCAACCCCGGCATGTGCCCTTGGCCGGAATAGAACCTGGGACCCTTCAGTCTGCAGGCTGACGCTCTATCCACTGAGCCAAGTCGGCCAGGGCTACATTCTCTTTTCTTATAGTCAATGTCCTATACACAGTCTTATCTTCAGAGGGGTTATGGACACTGGTATGGAGACAGACTATCTGGGTTCACAATTCCAGTTCTGCCACTTATTTGTGGCCTTGCTTAATTTCCCTGGACTTTAGCTCATTTGTAAAATTAGGATAAAAATAGTGCCTACATCATAAGATTATCTGAAGGATTAAATTAATAAATTTACTGAGAGCAATGCCTAACAAATATTAAACATATAGCCATAGATTTGTTGACTTCTATTTTACTAGTATAATTCTTTGAAGAGATGGAAGAATCACAAGATTAAAGTCAGAAAGACTTGAATTCAAGCCTCAGGTTTACAACTGAAGAGTTTCTTGATGTAAGAAAGTCATTTAAACAACTCTGCAAGTCTATTTGATACCTTGGTCCCTTTATGAATTTCCAAATGTCCATAATCCCTTATGTAAAACCCTTGGGTTAAGATGAGTTCAGAAATTCAAATTTGTCATATTTTGGAAATTCAATAAGATTCATTCATAGTGTATTTCAATACCACTCCCATATGGGGACTGGTATAGCACCTAGTAATCAGACATATTAACATTTCTACTGAAAACCTTAAACAATTTATAGGAGATGTAATAAACTTAAAAATCTAAAGAAACAGTGGAATCAGATCAGCTTTTACCACTAAATAAACTTGCCATATGTTTTTAATGTCTTTGTATTTCTGAATTGCAGAAAATGGATTGTGAAACTGAATTTCCAGTGACGACCAGGACACAAGTAGCTCACTGTGACATACCTGGCCTTGAAGGAAATGACTTTCTTCTGAAGCCCTTTCTTTCCTTCCTATATATTCCATGATGCAGGGAGGCGGGGCTATGGCCATGCATTTGCATTTACTATTATTCCACTAGGACCTCCCCCTTTTCTTTACTCATATCCTTCAACTAGTCCATATATAAACATTAACTGAGTAACTATACCAGGTGCATACTAATCAAAAGAGGAACATCCTATATAATAAAAGCCTAATAGGCTTAGTGCCCAATCATCTGGTCGTCCGTTCAACCAATCAAAGCGTAATATGCTAATGATATGCTAAGGCTGCTCAACCACTCACTATGTCATGCACTGACCACCAGGGGGCAGACAGTCGACCAGTCGACGAGTCACTATGACTTGCACTGACCACCAGGGGGCAGATACTTTGACTGGTAGATTAGCTTGCTGCTGGGGTCCAGCAGATCGGGACTGAGCAAGATGGGCCGGACACACCCTGGAGCCCTCCCATGGTCCCTCTCCGGATGGCCAACCTCCTGCATCCCTCCCTGGCTCTAATCGTGCACCAGTGGGGTCCCTCGGCCTGGCTTGCTCCCTCTCACAACCCAGGATCCCTCGGGGGATGTCGGAGAGCCGGTTTTGGCCTGTTACCGCAGGCCAGCCGAGGGACCCCACTGATGCATGAATTCATGCACCAGGCCTCTAGTAATTTCATAAGACATGACTTACTGTCTAGAAAACAAACAACCAAAACTTTTGAAAGAATTAAAATATATTCTGTATAGATGCTCTACTAGAAATAGGTGGACATTTTATGTCTTCCCCTCTCCATTATGTACTTACACTAAGCCATTTGAGAAATGGGGTGATCTTACTCATAAATAGGCACTAAATAACTGTCACAAAACTGCAGACAGTTCTTTCTTTTAAAGTGCTAATAAATTCTCAAGCAATGGTTCCTTTTAAGATGTCTCTAGGGCTCAATGTTTTAAAAAATAAAAAACATTACCTGTTAAATTACTTGATAAAACTTACTTTTCAATTGTCATGAGTCTGAAACATGAATATGAAGCTAGACTCTCTTGAAAATGGAAAACCTTTTATGTTGTTGTACCCTCTAAAAGGAAAAATTATTCCTATCATTTGGACCTACTCATAGCCAAATTTATCTCTAGGGATATTTTTCATTACCTCATGATACAACATATTCCATTAATATTTTTAAAGACAAAAATGAAACTTCAGTTAATGAAAACAGAACACCAGTCAGATCCATTAGTTGGTATTTATTAGAGGTAATGACTACTTTGAGAGGCTATAATATTCAGTCTTCAGTTCTCTACTCAGTTTTCTATGGTGCTAAAACCTGCTCTTTGGATTTGATTTTTTTTTTGCCTCAATACATAAACATTTACCTTTGTGAGTGGTTCTTACCTCAGAGGTGTTCAAATATTTGTTCTATGATTATTGCCTTTAGTGATTTATTGAGCACTCATCCCCATGGTGTTCCCACAGTGCCCGGCCTGCCTCACATCTGGGCAATCTGTCTCTCGGTGTATTCATATCTGCTTCCCTCTTCCAATACTCATACATGAGACAACAAATGATCTTTGAAATCCCAAGCTGGTGTCATTATTGAAATAGAAAAGATGTGTATCTTTTCATATTCTTTTTCATTCTGGTTACTTCTCCCACTTCATGTGAACCAGTTTAGACAGTTCTGTTTTTTAAATGTAGTAAATAGAAAAGGAACAGTCATTTCTGAGAAGCAACACAATTCCATTTCTAACTGAAAATTTAACCCTATGATTATAGCATTTCTTTTCAAACCTTTCCTTCTGAAACCCCAGAGTGCACGTTTATCTGGTTTTAGACCTTCAACATCAAGATGATGTCTGGAGCAAGTATTTAGGCAGGTAAATTATTAATCTTAACAAAAGAAGTATTTGCGATAAATACTACCACAAAGCTCACTCTAATGGGTGACAAGCACCTAGGTAATCATCTCTTTTCTTTGCACTGATTTTTGACAGCATCCGACCCAGAGACAGCTGCTCTGTCACTGCCTTTAATGACCATAAACCAGAAAATCTTGCATAACTCAGCGAGGATTCTGCAAGCCCTCCGTCTGCCTGAGGATATCTGCTTTGCTGAGCAGTTTGGTGTCTCAGGGATTTCTTAAGTAGCAGGTGCACCATTTTACACACCAACAACTGTCTGGGTGAGGAGCGCTGTAGCTCAGCGCCCATCGCCCGATGATAACTACATAAAGAAATGAACCTCCTTAAGGAAGGAAAAATAGAGAACGTCTAATTTGTCCAAACGCATTTAAGCCAATGTTGTGGGGAAGACATTTTGGAGGCTGAACAAGCATTTGTGGTTTAATCTCAATTCTCTTTCCACACAGCCATGGTGTGCTACAAACAATACTATTATGGGCAACGTGATTTCTTCCCTTTGCAGACTTGTACTATTTCTGAGTTTATGCATACTCGGAGTATGTAAAGTATGGATTGAGTAAAAATTGGGCCCTGAGGAGTATCCATTCAGCCAAAAGAAAAACAAAACAGTTTTCACCTATGGATGACTCACCACAGGTACAATTAGATCAAATGCAAACCTTGATTTAAAATCTGGTCTTGGTTAGGTTTCCAGTTCAGACTTTTCGAATGCATTTTCATATCTCTAAACTTTGACAACTGAAACTAGGGCTGAGATTGCCAAAAACTTCCTTACACCTGTGTCTACTGGGAATTTGAAGAGAGGCACATAGTACACAGAATGTGGAATAATAGCCAGGGCACAGATCGCTAATATGCAAAATGTGAAATATTAAGTAGCAAATCAAGATATCTAGGGTTCTGACCCACAGCACACGGTGTGACCTCAGACCCATGCTCCTGGGTTTATTGGCCATGATTATAGCCATCTCATCTACCAGTTATCACAAGGGTTTGTGAGAATGGAATGGAACAGCTCCGAAAACCATTGAGGAAAATATACTGTGTATATAATTAAAGAATAAAGTTGTTGACAGTTGACACTGATATTATATTGAGGAGTAAAGTTGTCATTGGTGATGAAATATCTCTTAAACAAAGTCCTTCTCTGAGCAGATAGCCACTGTAGATGTTAGACACATCATCTGCTGTGCTAAATCTTGCTGTAGCCCCTCTCTCCAGTCTTCTAACACTTCTGGTCCTTCCAAGCTCCACCCAGCAGCAATTCTAATCTCATCGCTCTCTTTCTTAAAACATTTCTAAAGTTTACCCACTGCCAAGTCCTGCTGCTTGGCTTAGAAGTAATGTAAGGGAGAGCATGAAAGTTCCATCAACCAAGGGTAAATAATATAGCTACTTATTAGGAACTAATCACTTGGCACCCAACAACCCTCGCAAAGCCTCCATCTGCTTCTCCATCCTGTGCTTACTGCCCCCCACCCCAAACTCCAGACGCCTGCAGCTCCTGGCTGCTTGAAGCTCTGGTTACTCCATAACCTGCCAACTCATCCTCCTCAAGCCCTGTTAGCTATTTCCTCCTTGATTTCTCTGGCTGGCTGAAGGCCTCCATCACTTTAATTGTTTATTTCTGAGGCAGCTCCACTCAAAGTCACAAAGCAATATGTGTGACCAATGCCATTGGTTAAAGGGTTGGCATGAACTAATTAGTGTTTGTTGAATGATTGGACCCACAGCCCACCATTAACTTTTGTTACTCCCAGTGTAGAATCATTCCTACAGACTCAGATAATGACTTAATTCCAGTCTTGCGTTTTTCTCATTGAATCCTTCAAAGTCCAAGTAAAACTCATGTGAGTCATTTTATAATCCTATACCAAAGATTTTTCCATAATGGCATATTAAATTAATGAACAAAATGGCTGTAAACCCTTGAATCTCTTTCTTTTCCAATTTAATTTAGTTAAGTTCTATCAAAACTTATTCTGGCCTTACTTTCATAACATTTTTATGTTTCCATTACATTTTTTAAACTTTCCAGAGTATACTAATTCTGTTCACACCCTTGCGCTGCAGCCTCCAATCTCTTGCCCTATATGGTCTATTTCACCATTACTCTTACAGCCTGCTCTGCTCCAACCTTACTTTTTCCCTTTTCCAAATGGGACAATATGGCATGAAGACACAGTAGAACTGTATCTCTCTTTGTTGGGCAATGTTGCAGCCTGGCATATTGGAAAGAATATTGACCTTGTTTTAGAAGACCTGATTTTTTTCCTTTTCACAGGACTGGCTACACAATTATCAGGACTTGGGGCAAAATGAAAATGAAAATATTTGATCTTTTGAGCAAAACACACACACACACACACACACACACACACACACACACACACACGCTATCTTCTTTCTCCTGGGGCTTTTTCTTCCATCCATCCAGGTGATTTTATTTGCTAATAGATCTGATAGGGGTAGATTCATTTAATGCTACATTCCTTAGGTGTGAGATTGCTCTCAGAGCGACTGCAGAGTCTTACAGATATCCCAGTTTCACAGCTCAGCACTGTGGTACACACCCAATCCTGATCCTCCCTGGTACCTGTGCCAGACCCGGCCAGCTGGTGAGGGCTGCAGTGGCCATTGGGTAAGAGCAGGAGAGAGGGAAGCTGAGAACCAATGCTAGAGAGGAGAGGTGGTGGCAGGAAGCAGGATCACATCTGAGCAGAAGCGTCAAGCCCTCTGAAGTGCTCTGTTGTCCCATCAGACTTCAGTTATAAAACACAGCTTCAAATACAAAATTACTAAGGGCTTCAAGATGGGGAATGCAGAGCATTTAACCTCAATCATGGGGCCCCTTTCTGAGCGGGGATCCTGTGGGTCTGCACTAGATATACCCAAGATAGCCTCTCATCTTCATTTTCAGGAAAAAGTACTCCATGAGCCTCCATGTATAACTCAAATAATGTTAGTAATTTGCTGTATCTATTGTGAATTATTACGCATAGTAAGTGCCTGATGTGCCTGTTGGCTGCACAACTTCTCCAACTTGAGTTCCTGAGTTTAAATCCCAAATCTGTTTCTTGTTAGCTAGGCAAAGTTAGGCCCATGACTCTTGACATTTACTTCTAAATGACAGATTTCAGTCTGGACAGTGGGATAGCATAAGTGTCTGTGTTACTTAAGCTCATTAAACCAATGCTCAGGTGCTATTCAAATGAATGCATTTGAGGGACGGCCAGCCAACACATTGTCATGAACACACAGTGTAGAAGTCAGCTAGCTTTCTCTCAGAAAAGGTACATTTTCCTGGTGGCTGTTACAAACATTCTGATTATTCCCATCTGTTAATAATAGTTAATGCTTTGCTGGCTACTATACTGCACGTAAATATATGGACTTGTAAAAATTATAAAACATAATGATATGTTAATTAGCATGATAAATATTAGAAAGGGATTCTTTTTGGTTAAATGAAATGCATTCAGGATAGTTGGGTTGCATAAAATAATTTTTAAAAGCTCCCCACTCTTGATGATCAGAATATAAAAATCCAGGCAACCTACACACTTAGGAATGATACATGAGCCTACATTCCTCAACCATCTGGTGTCCAGCCGTAAACCCCGGAGTTTTGGGCTGTATGTGTGACAGAATTCTTCCTGTGAAGTTTTGGCATTTGCTTCAGGAAACTTTTCCTGCAAAGTAATAGTTAGAACATGTCAAAGGAAAGAAAGTTGGGATATCCTTGAGCCAACAGAACAGATATATGTGAAATAATTTTTTAGTGCATGTGAATAAATGTTGAGTTAATATGTGACATATATTGCATCAAAATTTAATCTGAGACTTGTACATCAGCTTTTCTGAGGCTGGCACAACAAAGTATCACAGTGTAGGTGGCTTAAACAACAGAAGTTTATATTCTTACAAGTCTGGAGGCTAGAAGTATGAGATTAACATATTTGCAGAGTTGGTTTCTTTTGAGTCTTCTCTCTTTGGCTTGTAGATGGCTGTCTTCTACTGTGTTTTCACATTATCTTCCTCCTGTACTTGTCTGTGTCCAAGTTTTCTCTTCTTATAAGGACACTTGTCAAGTTGGATTAGGCCCCATCCTAATCAACTTATTTTAACTAAATAATCTCTTGGAAGTCCTTATCTCAAAATGGAGTCAAGTTATTAGGTACTAGGGATTGGGACTTCAACTTACAAATTTTGGGGGACATAACTCAGCCCTTAACAACTTGTTTTTGTTATACATTGTTATCAGGGTTTAGAGAGTAACTTTTAGAACCTTGTTTTTGTTTGCTTGTTTGTTTGTTTATTACCATTACTATTATTTACCAAGAAGAAGCTAAAAGCTGTGTACATCTAGTTGGCTTGGGTCAGTTCACAATCCTTGGGAAATCTACTTACTATCTCTGTGCCTCAGAATCTAATTCACAAGGTTGTTTTAATGACTGAATATGTTAAAGAATATGAAGTGTTTAAAACAAATATCTGGTGAATAGCAAATGTTTGTCATTATTAATATTGCCCTTTGTTGAATAAACGCTGAAATGAATGAAAAAAATAGTGAATGAATGATCCAATCAATAAGATTAGTTTTACTCTCTTATTTACAGAAGTAAGTTGAAAGCAAACAAAAGTCAATGACATTCTTATCTTCACCCACATTTTCAGAGATAGAACTTGTATAATACCTTAGGTAGCCAAACAAAACCCAATTTTCTTATTCTTCACTATGTCACACCATTTCTTTTAAGGGCCAACTTCAGGAAAGTCCACCAAAGTGTGATTTCTACCTGATCATACCAAAAAAATAATGAACTAAGACCACTACATTTCAATGACTAAGATCTCTGTGTACATGGTTGATTTAAATTTAGTTTGAACTATTATTAAATTAAATTAATGATGTGTTTAAGAAATACTAATTTGAGCAAGCATGTTGTTGTTAAAAAGCATGTCACATATCTGACACTGAAAAGAACTTACCGTAAACTGGTTTAATTCAATCTGATAATCCCATCTATTAGGTTCTGCCTGGCATATCTTAGTAGATACCAGTAATCACAGATTAGCTACACTACACATTTCCTATTACCAGGTTTCAATGAAGGAAAATCTCAGACCATGGTCTGCAAAACATCTAGACATATTTTAGCAGGCGTGAATAAATAGTTATGTCATCTCAATAATGTCCCAGTTTTCTGTTCTCTTTACAGTTCCAAAAATACTTTGTATGAAAGAGTCAACTGAGTCAAATGCAGGAATAAGCCTCTCTACATCTGTAGCAGGACACAGATTCATTCGTGCCTCAAGGCCAGGGGACATACCCAAGGACAAAAGGTAAAGGCTGTAAAGGCTCTGATAGATTCTATACTCTCTCTGTTCATGAAAAGACAGGGAGTTTTTCTAAGATATTGTTGTCAATCCACCTATTTTTAATACCACTAATTTCAGTTATGTTGTCTCTTTCTAACATTTATTGTGCTGATTATTAAAGGCGTTGACCTGAGGTAAAGGAATTCCAAGTGTCTTCTTGAGAGTGGCTGCTTCTGAATGTGGTCATTCTGATTAATGAGAGTCTTCACTGGGGTGTCAATTCTGGATAAGGACAACTAACTGACCTGAGGATGTAGATTGACACTAACACACATACTAAAGTATCCTACATAATAAAAGGCCAATATGCAAATAGACCAAATGACGGAACTACCAGGACAATCAAACAATCGAACAACCAGTTGCTATGATGTGTGCTGACCACCAGGGGGCATACACTGAACATGGCAGGTGTTGGCGTGGGGTGGTGGAGCAGGTGAGCGTGGGCTCCAGACCAAGGCGAGGCAGTGGTCTCTGTCATCAGGGTGAGCCTCTGGTGGTTATTGAAAATTCTTTGCTCCTACATGCTGCAGTCCTGTCTGGCACCTGCTGCCAGTGCTGGCCCCACTTGCACCGCTGCAGGCACCAGAGCCGCTGCTCACAACCACTGCCAGCATCGGCCCCGCTTGCACCTGCAACCAATGCCAGAGTCACCCCTCACGCCCACTGCCAGCGCCTGGAGCCAGTCCCGATCACTCCTGAGGGCTTCTCCACCTTCCCCTGCTCCTGAGGGGTGATTGGGGCAGCAACTGCCTCTGGCACCCACTGATGGCACCAGCCCAAATCGCTCTGTGCCGTTAGCAGGTGCGAGTGAGGCTGGCACCATCTAGCAGGGCTGCTGGCACACAGGGGACCAGAGGCCCTGAGGGGAGGGGCCAAGCTGGGCACAGAGGATGGACTGAGACCTTCCCTTGTGCCTACCACAGCCTCATGGCCCACAGTTCCTTTCAAGGTGCATGAATTCATGCACTGGGCCCCTAGTTTTAAAATAAGTTACAGACATTACATCTATCATGCTTTCAACTGATCTATACAACATTTATCAAGATGGCCTTTCTAGAAAAAGTAAAAATGGTACAATTCTGAATGATTTATCTTCCAGAAGATGCTCATTAACAGATTTGTCTCCTTCATAGCCAATGAAATCATGTACTTGAAAGATACAAAGTTTCTCCCAAAAGAAATATAACTCTCTCTCAGTCATATATATATCACGTATATACCAGTATATATATGGTTATCATTATAAATATTGTCCCTTGTTGCCCAGCTGGTGTGGCTCAGTGATTAAGTATCAACCTATGAAGAAAGAGGTCATAGTTCAATTTTGATTTGGGCATATGCCTGGGTTGTGGACTTGATTCCCAGTAGAGGACATGCAGGAGATGGCCAATAAAGGATTCTCTCTCATCATTGATGTTTCTATCTCTCATATATATATTATCCCTTGAAATGAATAAGAGAAATAATAAATGAATGATTCAATCAATAAAACTAGTTTTTCTCTTTTATTTACAGAGGAGTAATTAAAAGCAAGCAAGATTCAATCACATGCTCAAATGTGTCTGTGTCTATACTCTGCGATTTTTCTCAACAGAAATAACTATCATCTATTGCAACTTACATTTTCTCAGCTTCATTGGTCTGTAGAATTCTAGCCTTCTAGGTATGTACTCTTTTCACAAAAAATATATTTTAGATCTAGAACAAGATATTATCCCTGAGAACCTAAGTACAATATTTACTATAAAATTTTAGATATTATATGCTAAATATGAGATATTATTTAGTATAATATGTAGATATTCATAGATGCTTAGATACTAACCAAGGGATTAAACATTTATTTGACTAGAGTTAAAAAAATAGTCCATTTAACAATGAACACTTGCATAATGCTTTCTGTTGTATAATCAGCGTGTCAAGTCTTCCCACTCTTGTAGGAGGAATGCATTATAAATATATTCTAAGAACACAGCTCTAGATACCTTCTTAAAATATCACAGAAACATTGTGATTATTCAGTAAGGCATGAGGATGACTCAAGTCACATGAGAATATAGCTCCCTTAGAGCAGGACCATTTTAGATAGATGCATGTATGCCCTAAAGGGCCCAGCACATATTAAGGATTAAGAATTTTCATTTTGATGGTGACAGTATTAAATTCTAATCTCAGGCCACAAGATTTCTGGATAGGCATGAAAACCCAAAGAGGAAAGGGGAACAGACATGACTGTACAGACAAGTTTGTCACTACAAGTAACCAATGGTTACGTTATATGATGTCATTCTCTTTGTATCTCATATGAATGCAAATTGTAGAACCATAAAATGGAGAAGCTAAAAGGAATGCTTAAATTCATCTAGTCTACTGTCTTATTGTTTGGCTTGTGCTTTTTAGCAGTGAAAATCTCCTTTTAACTGACATGAAAACTCTAAATATTTAACTCATTAAATATTTAAATACTATTATACTCAAGTGGCTTTCAGAAGACTGTTTAGAAGAGTAGTCCTTGAGGAAAATACTCTACTTTAGAACTCAGATGAGAATTGTAATTCAGTTAGTGAGGGTGAAAAAAAGAGCATGCATCCAATAGATATTTAGAACATAGACTCAGCTTGTGGGGATGAAGGAAAGAAGAATGTTGATTTTGATTTCTATTCTTCCAGCTTGAACAGATAACATCTTGAATACCATTTTTAGTGTGGCAGAAGAATACCGTCAAAAGGAGAAAACCAGAGAGAAGTAGAAAGAGGAGGAAGTGAACTAGAGAAGAATAGCATCATAGAAACCAAATAAGAGAGACTTTTGAGATTTAGATGAAAACAAACAAAAAAATCCATTGAATTTGTCGTCTGGAAAGTCACTAATTAACTTTGTCTGTGTGGTTTAATAAAACAGTACAGCCATGATTATGATTACAAAGCATTGTAGAGTTATAGAGATGTGAGTAAATGAAGAAAAACTTAAAGCTTTCCTGCTAAGATCAGATAATAAGAAAGCATATCACCTCTCATCACTCTTTTTCAACATTATTTTGGGCGTTCTAGAAAATGTAATAGGACAAAAAAGGGAATAAAAGATATACAGATGAGGAAGGGAAAAATCAAATTGTCTTTGTTCACAGATGACATAGTCATCTATGTAGAAAATCTGAAAGAATTGACAGAAAAACTTCTAGAATTAATAAGCAATTGTAGCAAAGTTGCAGGATGCCAAGATTATATAAAAAACTCAATCACTTTCTTATATGTCATCAAAATATGGAATTTGAAATTAAAAACACAATACCATTCACATTAGCAACAAAAACAATCCTTAGGTATAAATCTAACAAAATATGTACAAGATATGTGTGAAAAAAATTGCAAATATCTAGACAAAGAAATTTAAGAAGAACTAAATAAATGGATAGATATTCCATGATCATAGTTAAGAAGATGGCATATTTCACAGACCTAGAACTAACTCTCCAAAAATTCATCTGGAATAAAAAAAAAAGACCCAGAATAGCTCAGCAATCCTGAGAAAGAAGAACAAAGTAGGAGGGATCTCAATAACAGATATCAGGTTGTATTACAATGCCACTGTTCTCAAAATTGCCTGGTACTGGCACAAGAACAGACATATAGACCAATGGAATAGAATAGAGAGCCCAGAAATCAACACACCACTATGCTCAATTAATATTTGACAAAAGAGGCAAGAGCATACAATGGAGTCAAGACAGTCTCTACAATAAATACTAGTAGTGCTGGGAAAATTGGACAGATACATGCAAAAACAATGAAACTAGACCACTAACTTACACCATACACAAAAATAAACTCAAAAAATGGATAAAGAAGAATCAATATTGTCAATATGTCAGTTCTTCCCAACTTGATCTACAGATCCCATGCAATATCAATCAAAATTGTACAAAGTTACTGAATGAATATCACTAAACTAATTTTACAGGTTATATGGAAAGGCAAAAAGACTCAGAATAACTAATAATATTGAAGGAGAACAAAGTTGGAGAAATGACACTACTCAAGCTGCTGACTTGCATAAAGCTACAGTAATCAAGCGAATGTGATATTGCCTCTCCCCCAAATAAATAGACAGAGATCAGTGGAATGAAATAGAGAGTCCATAAATAGACATAAATAGATATGGTCAATTTATCTTTGACAAAAAACCAAAACAATTCAATGGAGCAGGACAGTGTTTTCCACAAGTGGTGCTGAAAAACTGAAAATCCACATGCAAAAAAAACAACCAACAGAAAAACAGACACAGACCTTACACCCTCCACACAATTTAACTTAAAATGGACCACAGTTCAAAACATAAAACGCAAAACTATAAAATGTCTAGACAATAACATGGAGAAAACCCATATGACCTTGTGTATGGTGATGATATTTTTTAGATATGACAATGAAGGCACAATCTATGGAAGAAATCCTTGGTAATCTGGACTTTATTATTAAAAAATTCTGCTTTATGAAAGACAATGTCAAGAGAATAAAAAGAAAGGTCATAGACTGGATGAAAACATTTGTGAAAGACACATCTGATAAAGAACTGATATCCAAAATATAAAAAGAACTCTTACAACTCCAGAATAAGAAAACAACATAATTAAAAAATAAGCCAAAGACCTTAACAGACATGTCAACAAAGAAGATACAGAGATGACAATTAAGAATATTAAAGCTTATGTCACATCATGTACCATCATGGAAATGCAAATTAAAACAAGCAAACACCACTACACACCAATTAGAATGGCCAAAATCCAGTAACCAGACAACACCAAATGCTGACAAGGATGTAAAACAAGAGGAGATTTCATTCATTGCTGGTGGAAGTGAAAAATGGTATAGCCTTTTTGGAAGGCAGTTTGGCAGTTGTTTACAAAACTAAACATACTCTTACGAAATCAGCAAGCAATTGCATTTTTTTGGTGTTTACTCAAAGGAGAAAGAGGTCTTAGAGGAATAAATGGTGATGGAAAAAATAAATTAAAAAATAAAAATTAAATTTAATTTAAAAAGCAGAGGGCAAAAAATTAAAACAAGGTGAAATAAAGAAAAATATTTCCCAAATAGAAACCTGTACACAGATGTTTATAACAGCTTTACTCATAAGGTCATACATTCATACCAAATATATATAACCTAATTAAAAATTATCTAAATATCTATATAATTGAGTTTAATCAGCTTGATTTTAGGAAATTTTTAAAAATAAAGTGGGCTTGTCCAACTAGCATGGCTCAGTGGTTGAGCGTTGACCTATGAACCAGGAGATCACAGTTTGATTACCAGGTCAAGGCACATGCCCACACTGCAGGCTCAATCCCCAGTAAGGGGCATGCATGAGGCAGCCAGTCAAGGATTCTAATCATTGATGTTTCTATCAGTCTCTCTCTCTCTCTCTCCCTTCCTCTCTGAAATCAATAAAAATATATTTAAAAATATATGTATAGGAGGCTTGATTTTTTAATCCTAAAAGTTAGTAGCATTAAGGTATACTTGAAATATTTATAACAAGAGTAAAATCCATGATCATAATAAACTTTATTCTCTGTTATATGAATCTTACACACTTTGTGAATAAAAACACAGAAATCAGATCTCCTCAGTAACCAAGAGTCATTAATTCTTTGTTAATGCTACACACTTTTGCTCTTTTGGCATTATTATAATGAAGAACAGTGTTTTACAAAAGCAAGTCAAGCAAATACATTAAATCATGACCTCTTTCTTTGCACTCCTCTAGTTTAAGTGCCCTGGAGTGAACTTTTTAGCTAATTAGCATTCTTCTGTTTGTCACTTTAAGTAATTACTCTTTTCAATTTAATTGAAGTGTTATATATGAGGTGCTAAGAGCTGGGGAACAGACCCACCAGATGAATTAAGTTCACTAGGAACAAAGCAGATAGTTGCATTCAGGAGTCAAAGGAGCAGCCTGTTGGGAGGTATGAAGGGAACTAATGTGAATCATTAACATCTCTTGCTCCAATAACTGTATTGGAAACATAGATTTCAAATATCCATTAATTTAAGTGGTCTTTATTCCATCATTAAGCAAACTGCAGCTTGGCACAGACTTTTGCATATGCTTAGCACAAATAGACCATGTTGTACACGTATGCTCTTGGGAGTGATTCTTATAAAAAGCTTTCCTGGGCTCTTCATGTCTGTGCCTCTTGTGTCAGATGCTATAATCAGGGATGGGCTGATAACTGGGTAAAGTCTCCTAGGGGCACTGCCTTTTCTCAAAAGAGCAGAAACTAAGTTTTCACTTCAGAGCTTAAAGCTCAGGTCCCTGAGAAAATTGCTCAATAGCAATTTTCAATCTAAGCTCCTATTAGTCTTAAAACTTCAGCTTAATACTTTATAAATAAAAATGTCATATGTGCTTGTGTATAACCAACATGGGTGTGTGATTTTTGTTTGTTTGTTTTAATATGTCTGAAATTGAAATGCCTCTTATAGTTTCCTCACCTTCCAAAGATATGGTTAAAAGTTTGATGTATGTAAAATGGATTAAATTTTAAAGGTAAAGAAATGTAGTGTCTCAGCTACATGGAACTTATCTGATGAACTAGTGACTGTGTTTTTGTCCTTATATGCTTCACATGTCAAATAAGGTACCAGTGTTTTTATACATCTGATTTCATATAGCCTT
This sequence comes from Myotis davidii, assembly GCF_000327345.1. Classification (NCBI taxonomy): domain Eukaryota; kingdom Metazoa; phylum Chordata; class Mammalia; order Chiroptera; family Vespertilionidae; genus Myotis; species Myotis davidii. The sequence continues at coordinate 3,406,613 of NW_006284349.1, read as the reverse complement.
CCCCACAAATGGATGATTACATATTATTGTCCTTACTTGGCAGAATAGCCCAGAGCTAGAAAATGTTAAAGTCTGAATTTATTCATTCACTCATTCCTTACTCACTATTGATATAGTTAATCAATACCTGTTTCAGCACCTGCAGTAAAAACAACAATAATAAAACACAAATTTACTGAATATATTATGTGTCAACCATGGTACTACTGTGAAGAGAGTGGTCAACAATATTGGATTTAATTAGATTAATGTATTTAATTAGATAAATGTATGTAAAAGAACCCATGAGCTATCAATGGCTATATTCTACATTACAGGATGCTCCCATTATCTTCTTTCTACTTATTTTTATTATAATAGTGTGTTCCCTACCCATCCACCTTTCTTTCAACATGTACATACTGATTTATAAATAACTAGAGGCCTGGTGCACAAAATTCATACACGGGGAGGGGAGGGCCTCAGCCTGGATTGCTAGAGGGTTCAGGCCAGGCTGAGGGACCCCACCAGTGCACAATCAGGGCTAGGGAGGGTCACAAGAGGTTAGCAAGCTGGGGAGGGACCACAAGAGGGCTCCAGGGTCTGTCCAGCCCATCTCACTCAGTCCTGATTGGCCAGACCCCAGCAGCAAGCTAACCTACTGGTAGGAGCATCTTCCCCCTGGTGGTCAGTGCATGTCATAGCAAGCGGTTGAGCAGCCTTAGCATATCATTAGCATATTATGTTTTGATTGGTTGAACAGCCAACTGGCAGACCAGACACTTAGTATATTAGGCTTTTATTACATAGGATTCTTTTTTTCCGAAGTATAACTTACTTTCACCCTAAAGTATTATGTTAGTGACAAGTTTTAAACAGGATAACAAAGAAAGTAGTAAGAGCATTAAAGGTTCACATCACTTGGTAAACTCATCTTGATTAAGAAACCATGTGTTCAAAAAACCGATGATATGGTTAATGGGTGTCAGTGTTTTAAAAATCAAAGATAAGTGGTAGGAGGTAAGGAGTAGGTTTGTTGACTAAAAGCAAGCAAATAAATAAGAGCTGATATGTAGTAGTCAGAACATGGTACACTGATAGAGTTTTAGAATCAGACAGGCATGGGTTCCAATATTTAGCTACTTCATAAATTATCTGTAAAAGCTTGAGCAATTTTGTAGACTTTCCAGCCTTAATTTTCCCATTTTTTGGAATTTAATTTTCCCATATTAAGGACTGTTATAAATATCAAGTGAGGTAGCATTTATAACTCTTGACAGTATGGCACAGTAGGCACACAAAAATGGGAGTCTAACCTTCTTCCCTGTTCTGCTCCAAACAACAGGAGCAAAGAACAGATCATGGTGGTCTGACACCTGAAAATAATATTTTCTAGTGCTTTGAGCCCTTGCTGTGTATTTCACCATACAATATAACCTATTGCATGGTTTACCTTGTTGATCCACACAAACTTACATGATACTACATTATCCCTAGTTTATGGGTGCTCTAATTGAAGTTCAGAAAGGTTCACCTATCAAGCTTGCCCAGCTGGAAAGTGCTGAAGCTGGAGAATGGAAACCAGAACCCAATGTCAAACTCAAACTCTTGGATCTTCATCAAGTCATGAAAACCTAATTTACTGAAAGACAATTTGGAAAATATTATCTCAACATATACTTAATTTGCCAAAAACTCAGAAACAAAAGAAGTAGGAGGTTAAGGCTAGAGCAGACACAGCTTCCAGGCAGAGTATAAATCTGCAAAAGAGTAAATAGCCTTTAAGAGATAGCTCATGGGCTCCCAAGTGAAACAATGGGCAAACAGAAGTCAACGGTGCTGACCTGAAAACAGTCTTGGCAGCAGCAAAACCCCAGTGAAATCAAAAATTTGGAGAACATGTCTAATTTGTTAATTGGTCCCATTATAACTTGATCATTTTCTGAATTAAATTTTAGTTATCTGGCCAGTATCCCAACCTCTCAGCCACCACACTCTTCTGCCAGGTCAGTTTCTCCTGAAATGGCAGGTGGCAGTCCAGTCAATATTCCCCTAGGTGAATACCTACGCATCTGTCATTAATGCTCTAAGCATGTCATTTACCCAGAAGACCTATTAGGGCGAAGGAGTGGTATACAGAACTGATTACCTGACAGCTTTGGAACAACACAGGTGATAGTACATTGCATGAAAATAAGAAAACAAACAAATAAACCCTTTTCCCCCTTCCCTCCAAAAGACAACCAAAAAGGCTGTTCTGGCAGAATTATGAAACCATCAGGCCAAGATATTCCAGGACATGAGCAGTACACTGAAAGGCATAGGGCACTGCCATTGTCTGCCCAGGAATCTGGATTTGGACTAGGCATAGGGCACTGCCATTGTCTGCCCAGGAATCTGGATTTGGACTAAATAACACCAGTAGCTAGAGCAGCCCTGGGCAAACTACGGCCCGCGGGCCAGATCTGGTCCGTTTGAAATGAATAAAACTAAAAAAAAAAAAAAAGACCGTACCCTTTTATGTAATGATGTTTACTTTGAATTTATATTAGTTCACACAAACACTCCATCCATGCTTTTGTTCTGGCCCTCCGGTCCAGTTTAAGAACCCACTGTGGCCCTCGAGTCAAAAAGTTTGCCCACCCCTGAGCTAGAGTGATTAAGGAAATGGGGAGATGAAAAGAATCGACAGGTCATTTCCTCACTGTGCATTAAAACATACTTTCCACTCAGTACAACAAACTGTTGTAAGGGCAGTTTTTTTCCTATTTATAATTTACTAGAGGCCCGGTGCAAAAAACTCATGCACTGGGGGGGTTGGGGGGGGGCGGGGACAGGGCAGGGGGAAATGTCCCTCAGTGCAGCCTGCACCCTCTCCAATCTAGTACCCCTTCGGGGAAGTCAAATAGTTTGAAAGAAATTATTCATAGTAATATGTATATTGTGCATCTGAGCTAGCAGTAGGAAAACAACAATACTAGTCTGACTGCCAGTTTAGGCCAGATCCCTGTGGGACCTAAACCGGCAGTTGAACACCCCCCTCACAATCCAGGACTGCTGGCTCCCAACTGCTCTCCTGCCTGCCAGCTTGATCACCCCCTAATCACTCCTCTGCCAGCCTGATTGACACCTAACTACTCCCCTGCCGGCCCAATTCCCCACAACTGCCCTCCCCTGCTGGCCATCTTGTGGCAGCCATCTTGTGACCACATGGGGGTGGCCATCTTGTGTGAGGGTGTGATGGTCAATTTGGATGTTACTTCTTTATTATATTGGATAAAACTAAAGCACACATGATTCGCCCTTACTTTCCTTAGCATGACAATCTCATTTGCTAGATAAACTCCTAGAGCTTCCACGTTTATAAGTGGAAAATTCTTATTTATATAAATGCATAAGTAAAGATAACAATAATAATTATGTCTACCACTTCTCAATATTCCATAGCTGTGTGATCCAGGAGTGGAACCCCACCCTGCTGACTCCACAGGTTCATTACTGGTCCATCCAGACTTGCTCAGTGTGGTGAGGTGGGGAAGAGGGGTGGTTACTTCAGATCACCATAGTGTGCTTGTTAAAGAGGTAATGGTGTTTTTTGTTTGTTTGTTTTTTAAATGTTTTTTTTTTTTATGGGGATGCTTTTAAAATACAACATATTATTTTCTCATTTCCATAAACCTGAAGCTATATTCAAAGCTTTTACTAATGACTCAGATTAATTGGTAGTAAAATAAATTATTGTTCTATGTTAATATGATGATAAACCTTGATGATATTGAAATACATAAGAGTACTTTACAAAATCTGTAGCTTACCTTGTAAATTTCTCTATTTTCCCTTTTTTGAGTTGGGCAATCGCAATTTTCACTTCTCCCTATTGGTTTTATACTAAATGATTCTAATTTGTACCTTTAGTTAAAAATAATTTATAAATGACCTTTTCCAGCTATCACATTATATACATATTTGTTGACAGACTTCATGGTCTTCACAATAATTATTTTCCACTCCATTGAATTAGTTTTAATTCATTTACATCAGTTTTTATATTAGGCTTGAGAATTAGAAGCCATCATGAATTATAGAAAGAGTTGGTTTAAATAAATGAACAATTTTAAAAATAATTTTCTTGAATGTGACCTTTTTATTAGTTTAAAACAATGAGAAAATCTTAGTGTTAGGAATTACTAGCCACCATCTCATGCCTCTGAAAAAGTCAACCATTATTCTCGCTTTACTTTGGCCCTGATTCAAGTGAAATAAGCTCATAGTGGCCATGTCAGAAATGCTTGTTTTGTACTTGTGTTCTCCAGCTCAACTCAGAAGAACAACCATCCAAGATGTGCCTAATCACCACATTAGTAAGAACTGGGCCAGGTATACTCAACAAGGTCATTGCCAGCTCCCATGGCTCCCATAGGGCAAGGCTGGCATCAGACATTAGAAAACAGATGGATCTCCAGTGGGAATCAGGAGAATTGGACCCGCTGCTAGAGGAGGAACAGCCTTTTTGCAATGGGCAGGCTGATCTTGTCGCCAGCCAATCCCTGTGGGAGCCTGCCACGCTGGTGTAGACTCCTGAGAGAATAGTGATTCAGTAAAGAGCCCTGGGTTGCTATGTGTTCTTTTTCCTAGACTGTTTTCACTTTATTAAACTTACAAACAATAACTATGACTGAAAATCAAATTCAGTTCCCCTCTTATCTTTGTCAATTTCCTCTTCTCCAGAGTCCTTAATGGGCTAGGTACAAATTTGTAAATATCATGCTTTATGTTGGTAATTAATTTCCTTAAGGGAAAGACTGAGTGATAAGAATGCCACCTTCACCTTATGAATAATTTGTTTCTGCAGAAGATCTCCATTCATTCAGACTTCCTGAAAATGACATAAACTTTTAGGTACATATATCTGAAGCTACATCCCAGTTCTGCCCGTGAGCTGAGTTTCTGTGGGTCATTTAATCTTTTCATGATTCTATGTCCCTATCTAAAAGATGAGTTTACTAATGTCTATACTTCACATGCTCATAACTTGTTAGGAATTTAAATTAATACATACATGTAAAACACTTATGGAAGGAGGTGTTTAATACATATCATTTCTTTCCTCCATTCTAGTCTTGAGTGTAACAAAGAATTCAGCTGCATGAGGATACTTTAACTAGCATGCTGCTTTTAAAAAGATGATGGTGAACACAAATAACTTCAGCAAATAAATAAATAAGTAAGCAAACACATTCAACAGGCACATAATATGTTTAGGACTTGAAGAATTTGACATTGATTATGGGCTTAACATGGTGGTAAATGCTTCATATGGGAACACTTATTAGAGAAGTTTAATTCCTTGGCCAGAACATCCAGGTAATAAATGTCAGGTACAGGTGTGCATTTGCCATGAAGAGAATGAATCTTAGGATCCCCACTTTCACAAGGCCCTTCTAAAAGTTGGTTGAGGTCTCAGGAAAGCATTCCCATTTGTAAAATTTGTTAAAAGTATTATATAAACTTCAGGCAAAGCAAAATACATGTCTTCTACTGACTAAATACCTTCTCAGTGATGAGTCCCTAAACTACCCTAAAATTTCAACTGTTCTATTTCTTTATATTTTGTGTCCTTACTTAACACAATCTAATGTACTCTATAATTTATTTCTTAATATATCTTGTTTTTGTTAACTCCTCCATTGAAATGTTAGATACATGAGTGCAGATATTTTGGTGTTGTTGCTTTTCTGTTACATCCCAACACTTAGAACAGTGTCTCTAGAACATAGTATCAACTCAATGAATGAGTTGAGTGAGTGAATGAATGAATGAATGAATGGAATTCTTCTGACTTCAGAACCTATGCTCTCTAACATATCATTCTGCCTCTCCAAGGGAGACATACACCTTTCATCATAGACAACCTTCTTTCCCCAGATGTATGTGAACAAAAATCCAACTTGTGAGGTTTTAAATTGCCTCTGAGATAATGATGCATTGGTTACCATTTAATCGTTGTCCATGAATTATGGGACAACATTTGAGACCTGACAGGTATATAGCAACAAATGAAGCCCAATTAAAAGGGAAAGAGGCCTCTGAAAAAGAGGTTCACAACATGAAAGTACAAAATGAAAGTAACACAGTTCTGCAGGCTGTGTCCCTCAAGCTCATGAGAATCAGAGATTGTGTGCAAGTTTCTGTTGATCGTGATCCTCTGCTCCCTCTATGATACAGGTTATAGATCATTTAACATAGAGACCTTCCTTCTAAGTTACTTATCTAGTCTGCATTTCTCAGGAAATAAATATGTAATAATATACATATATAATAATACCAAAAGGTAAGGATAATTCCCTTTGCAAATATTAGCCATACCATGCTTGGACCATACCATTTTGGTATGGAGGTTTCATGTCAAGTCACAGGTGACTCAGTTTCCATGTACACATCAAAATCCACCCAACACACAATCCAATACAGAATTGCAATGTACTTCTTGTAATTATCAATATGTTAAAACAATTAACTAAATCAGAATATTCTGATGAATTAAATATCCTATTATATATTTTTTTCCAGGGGGAAAGGGGAGACACACACACACACACACACACACACACAGAGAGATCTATCCATACTCTTTTCAACTGTTGAAAATGTTTTAGTGCATTTTTTCTTCTACATATTGAAGATGTAAAGGGTCCCATGAATAATAGGCATACAGATATTCAAGGTTACATTAAAGATAAATGTCTGATTCTGCAGAGATCTGAATGCTTATTGCCCTCAGATCTATCCTAGGAACTTGTGTTTCTGAGGAATAAATTCCTAATTCAAAGTGTTTCAGTGTTGATGTTTGCAATCATAACATTTTAGATCTTAAATATTTCACTCATGTCCCCATTTTATTGATGATTCTGAGACTCAGAGAGAATAAATATGTCTCTCAGCATCCTACAGACAGCTCAGGGCAGAAACAAGCCTTCAAATTCAGCTTGGATCAAACAAAACCCATGTGCACCTCCTCAGATTCCCTTGGACTTTCTGAGACACTTTCCTGCCTAAGCCACTTCCCTGCCTGAGTGAGTCTTCCAGCCTAGCCCTGAGAGTGCCATGTCCTCCTACTGGCCTGTGCAGCATGGCCAGGACTCAGCTGACACCCTGTGTTTGGTCCCCTTCCTCACCTCCAGATCTACGTGAAAACTACACTACAGACCTTGGGTTTGGTATCTGGAGAGCAGCTGCCAAGGGGGCCAGATGCCAGTGTCGGGTACTATTTACCTGTGGGGCATATGTTCTGAGTGAGAAACAGGGGATGGAGAAGATCTAGGCAAATGCTCTCCCTCCCTTCTTCTCACCCATGGTCTCTGCCATGTTTGTGCATGTCTTCTTGGAGAAGTCCCATCTTCTCAGCAAGTGCATCCCCCAGAGGCTCTGTTACACCTCTTTATGGCTTACTATGAAGTGGTGGCCAGCTAGAGAACAATCTTTATTTGATCACTTCCCTTGCTCTTGAACCTCACTGTCCTGGGTTTGTATTTCCCTAATAAAGCATTACCTCAGTAATCCTTGCCTCAGATTCTATTTATTGTTTGTTTGGGTTTTTTTTTTAGAAATTCCTGGTAAAGGTGCTACTAATTATACTTCAAAATATATTTTGAGTAATGTTTTAAATCTATACATTTTTCAAAAATAAAATATTTAAATTCTAAATGATTGAAGCATTTCAGTCTGCTAAGAACTTGCTAGAAAACACATCTATGAGGTCCTCTCCACATAGAATAAAGGTATTTGAGGGAAGGGTTCATCCCAGTTATCTGCTTGGCCAATTGGCTCTCAGCCAGAATCACTAGAACATGGAGAATAAGGTCAAGCTGAATGTCACTGTGGGACTGTGAGAATGAAAGACATATCTAGTAAGACGGTATGGCTTGTTTTTGCCTTTAAAAATACATGTATAATTGGCACAAAACTCAATTTCTTGAACTATATTAGGAACTAGATGCCTTGATTCTGCTACTAAGTTATTTGAATCTGGCAAAGGCATTTAATATTCCTGGTTTCATCGATGTCATTGAACCCTGTTTTTCTAAATAGACCCTTTAAAGATTATAAAGGAACTGTTAATCCTTTCTATAGGAATATGCACACAAAGTTTTATTCAAAAATTGTAATAAGTTACCAGGATATTTCTGACTGCCTCCAAGCATCTGTTTTCCTCCCCGAATTTCTACTGCCAATCCCTTCCCCGTCATTCAACAAACTTGGGAGATGGGATGCCATGACAGAAGCTGACATGTTTAGAACCTTCACTACCTTTCCCAGTACAGGAGCATTTGAATCCTGTGTCTCAAGGCACAATGGTAGAGTCATTACTGTGCAGGCAGAGGTGAGTGTGGCTATGGCATCTGACCGGGATATTCAGGTACAAGATGTTGCGGTTTCCGAATTCTCAGTTCTTCATCTTTAGGAGAATCACTGGTGCTTTCTGTTATCAAGTCTAATCTATCAATCCCATGAACTCCCAGTAACCTTTCAATAAATCATCTCATGTCTAAGTTAGAGTTGGTCGTCACTTGCAAACAAAAATTCTAACTAATCCACCTTTATGAACTTTGAGGGTGCTTATTCTACAAGGATTTTTTTCTATAAAAGGCAGAACATCAAAGTGGGACTCAGATTTTCAGCCTACCAAATGCACAATAAAGAGTGAAGCACCCAGAAAAAATACTGCTCGCTCCATTTATACATACACAGATAGGGAGAGACAACTTCTCCCAAACCACTTCATGGTGGTGTCAGTGATATGATACAATGAGACTTAAGATGTATTTTATAGTTTTAAATTCTTTAGAGAACTAGAAAACAAAATTGGAGTAAAAGTTTGGGATTTTCAAAGAGTGACAGACCCGTTTCCTTTTTCCTGATATTTCTGAATGAAGTAATCATTACCACACAGGCTGTCAATTCTGATATGTATTTGAATTTCCAGATTAAATACAGGATAGCCAGTTAAATTTGAATTTTATATTAAAAAACATAAATTTTAAAGTATGTATTCCAAACAATAGAAGGAGCATTCTTATACTAAAAATTATTCATTGTTAATCTGAAATTCAACTTTAATTGGTCATCACCTATTTTTGTTTTCTAACTCTAACAAACCTAATTTGAGAGTCCATGATTTGTAGAGTTTTAAGCAAGTACAACTAGGTTAGAAGGAAGCTACATTATTGCCTCAATAATGCAAAAAGACCTAAAAGGATAATTAAATTTGCAAAATCCCTGAATAATCAAGAAGTTTATCTTCTTTGATATAAATGGAAAGAGTTATACTATAATTGGTTTACTATTAAGCTCAATTAGTTTATTTGTAGGAATTATAGAGGGACACAGGGGAGATCATAATCAAAAGGATAATGAAATAGCATAGTTTAGAAGGAAGAATAGAGATAACTGAATCAGAAACTGTAAATTTGTTATGACAAAATAACTAAATTAATATATGCTCATAAAAATTATCTTTATAATAGGTATTCTTAAAGCTAAAGCTGTTGGATGAAATAGTTTATATATTTTAACTCTAATAGAGACTACCAAATTGCTCACCCAAACATATATATTTATCTATAACAGAATGCTTTTATTTTGCCAAATAATATGTGAAAAAATATTTTCTTTAATTTTACCTTTAATTTGGATTTGGGATGTTGGGAAAGTTGAAAAGTAAGCCTATTTGTGCTTGGTCTGCCATCTTGAAAAAGGGGGACAGAACTCAAGTCTCTATTTACCAGCACTTAACCTTCAGTGGTTTTCCTACTCTGTGCTTCACTGTGTCCAGGTGCTATAAATTAATTATCATAACATCCAACATTTGTTATGAAGACTAAGTAAGCACATACTTGAAAGCACCAACTAAACACACTGTCAAAACCAAAAAGGTCCTGTATAAATATACAGATTTCCTTTTCCTCTCTTTCTTTTACTGCATCTCTTGGTCCTAACTGTGATATACTTCTACTAAAGAAGGCTAAAGAAGGTATTTCTTTAGCAGTTTTATAGACAACTAGACATTACTATTTTAAAACCATTGCATGCATTTTCATTATCATGAATCTCATTATTTAATTATCCTGTAAGATAATTATAGTAGTAGTAATGATCATTATTCTTATTACTATTATTATTATTATTATTATTATTATTATTATTATTAAATTAGAGATGAAAATATGGAGGCCATAAGGATCCTGAGCATATAAATAAAAACAGGGTACCTTAGATTAAAAATAATAATATACAGGGCACAAAATCTTTTTTATTGTGTAGTAATTAGACAATTGATTTACTAGTCAATTATTTTTAAAATCTGATAATGTAACTTACATAGAGTGGAAGATGGAGGCAAAATAATTTTTAACTATATATTTGAATTTTTCTAAAACTAATCAGGAGCCATAATGGGTTTTTAATCATGAAACTTCTTACAAAACCACTTTTAGTCTTTTGGTAATGGAATATAAGAGGGAATATAAGAGAAAGTGATTGGAATAAGTTACAGCTTTGAAAAGTAATACCTTAAATAAAATAAAAATTTTAAAAGTAGGCAAGACCTAAATTTAGCACAGTTAATAGATATGATAACAATGACATTTAGGAACTATCACAAATGAAACACTTGCTAAATATTTGGATTCCGCACCACATGCTTCACATAGATTATTGCATGTAACCCCTCACAATACCCCTGTAAGGTAGAAATTATTATTCTTTTCATCTTTTCAGGCAAGAAGGCACCAAAAGGTTAGGAAAACATGTCCAATGTGAAATTGCTAAGAACAGTAAGAGTCTGTCTGAACACCATCAACATATAGAAGCATCAAGATGGAAATAATGATTTCTTAGAGTATTTCAGAAACAAATGAACACAGACATTTATTGAATGCTTACTGGATACCAAGTTATACTCAGAACATGAACATTATGAGTTAAGGATGATGATTTTTCTCCCCAATTTTACCTATGCGTATGCTAACCCTCAGTGACCATATGAAATCACACAAGCAGCATGAGACCAACCCAAGATTTAAATGTAAAGGTTTCCACTCTGGTTCTGATACATGCCCCACCTTGAACATAATTCGGTTCAAATAAATTCACCCAATGCTCCCAGTTTTAGTGGAAGCCCAAGCCAAAAATCTACCAAGATATATTCTTTACATTCAAGCAGCAATAGTCTCAAACTAGGTTCTGATATTCCTATCTCTTGGTACTTGTAAGGCCACTGGTTTTTGTTTTGTTTTGTTGTTGTTGTTGTTTTTCATGTGGGAAGCATGTGGTATTTTCAAAGGAGAGTGAAAGAGAAGTGTCTTTGATCAATGAGATAGTAGGGATACAGAAGGGCTTGACTTCTAAACTGAGCACTTTTGAGAGTCTAGTTCAAATGGAATTCTAAAAATGAATTTGAATCCTAGCATTGAACTGAATACAAAGGATGTAAGAAGTGGTATTTGGTTCATTTCAGTTGATCATTGGATTTTCATTCTGACTCTCAGTGTGTGACCTTGGTCTATTCACTTAACCATAAGGGCCACCAGTCCTTTCATCATAAAAGAAAACCACCACCACTTTTTTTAAAGATCCTTTTCTATTCTAAATAAAAAAGTTCTGCTGCTATGATTTTGGCAAATATCATGCCGACACACTATTCCTCAAAATAGCCTCTTTACTGTGGAAATATTATAAAATTCAAACAAGAAAAGAATTTGGCTATAATCCCACCCACACGTTACCTTTCCCAAATATTACTTGCTATAGCCAGCCATCTGAGAAATAAAACAGAAAGACTTTGAGAATAAAGAATAGTTGGTTCTAAAATATAAATGACAGTAAGCAATGAAACCAGTAAAATTGGTAGTTAATCTCTAGACTAGACTTTTTTTAAGGGGCAATATGCAAGTGTGATGGGTTAAAATGTGGCACTCCGGAAAAGACATGCTGACGTCCTAAATGGCCAGTACATCAGAGTGTGAACTTATTTGGGGAAATGGTAATTAGAGAAGTAATGGAGCGAAAGGAAGGTCATTAGTGTGGACTCTAATCTAATATGAACGGTGTCATTTAAAAGGGGAAGTTTGGGCAGAGAAGCAGTCACACACAGGAAGAAGGCCCTGTGACTGTAGTGATGCAGGCACAAGCCATGGGACGCTGAGGATTGCTGCAAACACCCGAAGCCAGAAGAGGTAGAGTAGATGGCTCCCTAAAGCTGTCCGTGAGAGTGTGGGTCTGCTGGTACCTCGATTTCAAGCATCTAGCCTTGGGAATAATGAGAGAATAAATGTCTGTTTTTTTCAGCCACCCATTTTATGGTACTTTATTGAGGCAGCCTGGGCAAACAAATATGGCAAGTATTTCCCATTTTACATATATATATATGATTCATGCTAAGAGCAGCACTCTACACTGACAACCCCTGCTTATCATGGTCAAGTGTTTGCATGCTACACACACACACGGGCCTCTCTGATTTAATACAAACAAGCTAAATAATGGGCTCCAGAAGAAACCAGCCTCCTGCTCTATTCCACTCCACTTTAAAGGACTTTTTCAGGGCTTTGCTCTTTTCTACATGTTGGTCTGTTTTCTTTCTTCACCTCAAAAAAGCAGCTATAATGCCCACTAAGGATTCCTATAAAATAGCTAATAAAAAATTCAACTTAAATTTATTTAGAAAAATCACACACACACACACACATAACATCACATATCATATAATGAAAATTTTAAAAAAAGCATGTTATCGCACATTTAAAGTTTGTGCTGTTTGTGCAAGCTTTGATACAGAAATATGTTGAGGGTTGGGTTGACAGTGATGGCATGGAGGAAAAAGCATTGCTAGGAGGGCCTAAGATCACTCCTCTGAGGATGCCTCCATCCCTTTGGCTTGAGCATTTGCCTTCTCTGGTAGTCCAGATCTTCCCCTTTTCCTGTCATAGAACATCTGAGCCTCTTTCTTGTTAAAACCATTTTTGTGCAAAGGGGCATAGAACATTCTACTGAAGGCAGAATGTTCTATGCACCAGTCATCAATGGATATACAGTACTGTTGGAAGAAAGAGAAGATACTGGTAAACAAAACCCACAAATACGATCACTAATAAAATATTTGAATGTTCTGTGATTGGTACCACAAAATAAAATAATAAACCACCCATGAACAAATATTTCTTGAATGACCCATAAATTGCCCCACTCCTCAATTAGTTCCCCAACTTCCAGCTTTTTTATTCCATTCGGAAGATAACTCTTGAACCATTGCTTAATTCTACCTACTATCCTGTTAGAGATTCATCAAGTTCTCCAGAGCTGAATACTCAATATTTTTCAGATCAATGTTTAATCCCCTTTATTAGCTTGTACACATTTTAAAGGCAAGGACTACATATTATCCATATTTTTATAACTCCATCCACTCATCCCAGAATATATCAGATTTCCTGCTCTATAGTAACTATTCAGTAAGTGTTCATTGGCATGGACAATCAGGAAAAAACAAAAGACAAAGTAGGTTAATCTCTACTCCTTACATGAAGTTGGAGGGTGGATGAGGAACTCATGTCTTAAATATAAAACCATTCAACCCACATTCTCTATCAGGTTACTTCTCTCTTTTTTTTAATTAGAAAAATGGTAGGAACTTTGAGGGAATGAAATATTATGATAGACATCATCATAAATGTTTGCCTATTAATTGATCTTCATTATAAAAGAGGGATCTGTATTGATTTTCTCCAATGATCAAGCAGGAAACCTCTGTTCACCACACTGCTTATTACCGACTTTTTAAAAGACACTGTCAGTATCCAAACAGTATCCAAAGATGGCCTCCTCATTGTTGGATTATATATATTTGGTCACTTTAGTTCTTTGGAATCTGGCAATTACTATATATTTTAGTCACTTTAGTTCTTTAAGCATTTAAAAATTGGAGCACCCTAATTTTCTTTAGAGACAATTACTTCAAATCACTTAAATCACTAGGTACAAACAGCCACAATAATGTTAAATATTTGGAGGCCAGGATAGACCCATGACAGCTGGGCATAAGATAGATGGGGAGGTGATCGCTGCAATGTAAAAACCATCATTAATAAAGAGCTGTTGCAGGAAGGATCCTCTCATAGCACCTGGTGTTAAAATGATAAACGTGAAGTATTAATTTAGGAAATAGCGATGTAGGGCCATTTTTTAACTGAAATCAGGGATAGAATTAACCATGCTATACCTCTGAAAATTAAAGTTGAAATATAAAGGGAGGGGCTTCTACCAGAAAGGTATCTGCCACCAGATGACTTGACTGTAGTCTTACCTAAAGCCCCCATCTGCCCAAACACAGGGATGGTGCACAGATATCAAAACACTGGTAATCTTCCCATCCCAAACAGGGTTGGCAGTTTATGTAATTACTAACTGTTATAGTAATAAGTTTAGTTAGTGTAAGTTAGCATAAGCTAACTCCATTTTGTATTAGTATAGGTTAGCATAAGCAAATTCCATTTTGTATTAGAGTGACTTTTAACTTTACTTAGAAGAGGAACTAACTTGTGTGTGTGTGTGTGTGTGTGTGATCCTGATAAATAACTTGTAACTCCCTGCGTGTGCACCCCTGGTAAATAACCTGTAACTCCCTGCGTGTGTATCCTGATAAGCCCAGAAGACACCACCGGAGCACACTGATATGAGACACTGAAGAAGCCCATCCATCAGGTATAAAAGAAGGACTCTCACTCCAGCAGTTAGACGCCTGTCTGCCCTCCACAGACAAGACTTTCCCCTTGCCCCTGGAAACTGCCGTTCCTGCTCTGCTTCTGAACCCAGACTGTTAGAGGCCTCTCTTCGTGTCCAGGGACCGAGCACCTGCTGCGGCGTATCTGCCGACCTCCGTGCGTCTCTGTCAGCGAGTGTCTCCGGGTGTCCTGCCGAGGACTGAAACCCATCAGCTCTCTGGTAAATAAACCTGTGTGACTTTTGCATTTGGTTTGTCTCCTGTGTCTCCGCTCTTCTTAGTTTTGGTTTAAGCTCAGGCTATATAATAAAGTACCCTTTGACGTCTGTATTTGGTATATCCAAATGAGGCGCACTGGGTCACCTGTGCATACGTTCCCATAGAAGTGGAACACTAATACAAATGCCAACGACTCTGTTGTTGAATTTGATGCATGAGGTAGAGTGGTGCAAACAGGTATTATATAAGAGCATGGTTCCTTGGAGGGAAAGAAGTAAGTCAATCACATATACAACTGGTTACCTCACTTTTTGACTAAAAGCATTAAAGAAGAAACCCTTGCTTAAGGCTTTCTTAAGTCCAATTATTTTAAACTAGCTAGCTATACATATATAACTTAATAATCATTTTGATTAATTTTAATAGTTATATTTGTTTTTCTTTTCCTTTTAAATTCAGTGATGACTCATGTATTTGCCCAACTTAAAATTGGCAGAACTTGACCAACTTAAAATTGGTAGACTGTATTCTGTTGCTTACACAGCTATATAAATACGCAAAACAATGACTGATTTTAAAAATAAAACTTTTTTTCTGTTGAGTAATGCCTTTCCTGAGGACCTCAAATCTCATGTTCACTCAAAGCTAAGTTTACAGATTTATTGCAATAAGGAAAGACACTACCTTGATGAGATCAAGGGGGAAAATAAGAGATGTTTATAAAAAGACCTAAAACATTATGTTAAATGAAATAAGCCAGTCAGAGAAAGATAAATATCACATGATCTCACTCATTTGTGGAATATAATGAACAACATAAACTGATGAACAAAAATAGAACCAGAGTCATAGAAGTATCAAACAGACAGTCCAACCTATGAGGGAAGGCAAGGGTGAGGGGGTAAGAGATTAACCAAAGGTCTTGTGTGCATGCATATGAGCATAACCAGTTTTGCACAAACAGTGGAGGGGGATGTACTGGGGCAGGGGGTGGAGGAAGCCGGGGTGAGGTCAGTGAGGGAAAAAGGAAACTTTATGTCATACTTTAAACAATAAAGAATTTAAATTAAAAAAAGACCTAGACTGAATGATTTTAAGGCAAGGCAGAACTAATGACATAATAGCTTTGAGTTGGTGGGAGCAGCAATGTGAGGTGAAAAGAAAGCTTTGAGAAGCAAGGTGTTAGTCTTGATAAGCAAGTCCTTTTAGTAGGTTGGTAGTATTATCTTCCAAAGCAAGTATCTTTCAGGAATTCAGTTTTATTGCTGTTTTTATTACTAGTTAATATTAAGATCCCCAAAATATGCCTGACCACAATATTGTTTAACATGGGAATGGGAAATTGTGTTTGAGTTCTTTTTTCCCTTTACCTTTCCTCCTTTCCTTCCTCTCTTTCTCCCTTCCATCCTTACCTGAAGGAGACTTGCAGGCTGTGGAACTCTGGGCTCCTTTCTGCCTTCTCCTTATGAGCTTTGGAATCTGGCAAATCTGTGCAATGCCAGTGCATGCAGCAGAGGCTGCTGGCATGCTTTCTCAACTACCCTGATCTGGGCTCTCCACATATTTGTATCATCATCTGAAAAAAAGACATCCTTCTATCCTATCAGGTTCTGCCTGGGGAGTATCAGTCCTTCTCCCCCTTCTCCCAGCCTCTCCTTCAAGTTATGACAAGAACCAGTTGGCAAACTAAGTTCTTTTTGCCCCAAGTGGTGGGTCTCAGAGCTAATGATTTTGACCTTTCAGGGAAGTAAAATAGAAACCACAGCATCAAAACATTGGGGATATATGAGCTCTGGCTTCAATCCTTCCACTGTGAGTTAGTTCTTCTATAGACCTTGAATAGAGAAAACTCCTGCCAAAGCATTCCTCCCCCGCCCACCAAAGCATTCTTTATAAGATTGCTCACGATTGTGCAGAGGCTCTTCTGAACCCTTACAAAGAAAATATAATGACAGAAGGAGTTTGGCAAGTAGATAAGAATAAAATCAATACATATCCCTATATACCAGTGGTTCTCAACCTTCTGGCCCTTTAAACACAGTTCCTCATGTTGTGACCCAACCATAAAATTATTGTCGTTGCTACTTCATATCTGTAATGTTGTTACTGCTATGAATCAGAATGTAAATATCTGGTATGCAGGAAGGTCTTAGGCGACCCCTGTGAAAGGGTCGTTCAACCGCCAAAGGGGTCGCGACCCACAGGTTGAGAACCGCTGCTATATACAATGTGTGCTTTAAACCTGTTGGGTTGCTTGTCCTTACTGCCGGCTTATAAAGCAGATTTAATTATTCATTTTATTCAACTGACTGGCCACTTAAAAACTATGTAGTCAGTGCTTTGGCAATAATTTCATTTCTAAGTGTTCTGCCTGGTTATTTTCTTTGTGTGCACACACTATTAATTAATGACTATGGAGAAGTCCATAAATTAAAGAATTCAGTAGCAGTGGTGCTTGAATCTATTACCCATGAAAGCCAGCGTCTACAATCACTGAGTAGGCACAAAGAGATAAGTATTGATTTTATTTTTGAGTTTTAATTTTTTTCACATTGAATCTGAATGAGCAGATTGCATTTTGGAGGCTCTCTCTGTGTGTGTTTGATGGAGAATCAAGAATAAACCATTTGTGGTTCTTCAAAATGGCAGCCAAATTCCTCTCTGAGCATTAGTGTCCTTTTAATTTGGAGCAAGGGTGTTAAGGACCTCCTGTGTTCAAAACCTAAGACCCCAATAAAACCCCTGATGTGATTGCATTTGGGAGATTCAGCCTCCCAGAGTATCACAAGCTGGCATTAATAAGACCGCAGAAAGGCTCCAGCTGGTGAGTGGGGGCATCCAGGCCCCAGGCTTGATTGATGCAACCTTCAACTTGGTAGGATGGGGTGAGTATTTGATATACCTCTGTGCTCTATTTAAAGGAGATGAGAAAAGCCAGGCCACAAAGCATCTAGACCAAGATTTATATAGAGAAGTAGGAAAAAAATATTCCACTTCTTTATAGAAAAACTAAAACCTTAGCTGCTGTATGTTCTAGGTGTCATCTACAGAGAAATTTTTTAAATAGTAAAATGGATAGAAAGACAGTTGAGACTTAAAAGATCTGGAAACATTTCATGTAACAAATGCTCCTGTAGTGCTTACAATATGCTGATTCGTGTTGCATTTTATAAAAATTAATGTCTTTAACCCTCATAAAAAGAATTAGATCTAGGTACTATAGTTACAACCCCTGTATTAAATATGAGGAAATGGAGGCACATTCAAGCACACAAAGTCACACAGCCAGTAGGTGGCGCCTCGTCTCCTACACTGATGCTGAGCTGTCTCTCGCCCCTTGAGCTGGCTCTCAAGGACCAGAGTCCAAGAACCCTTTCATACTGGAGGACTCTGAGGTTAGGGCATCCTTAGGAACTGTTGATTCTAGTCATGATTTTTAAACTTATTAACAACTAAAGGCCCCTACGCCCTCTCACAATCTGGGACACCTCAGGAAATGTCGGACTACTGGTTTTGGCCCGATCCCCGCAGGCCATGCTGAGGGACCCCCACTGGTGCACGATTCCATGCACTGGGCCTCTAGTCTGCATATAAGATCTTTGGTTAATCTCTTCCTGCCCTCCCCCAACCCCCTTCCCTCAGAGATTCATCAGTCTGTCCCATGTTTCCATGTCTGTGTGTTGAGCATCTGCACCCTGGTGGTCAACGCGTGTCACAGCTACTGATTGAACAGTCACTTAAGCTTTTATATATATAGACTAGAGGCCTGGTGCACAAAAATTTGTGCACTCGGGGGGGAGGGGGGAGGGGGGGTCCCTCAGCCTGGCCTGTGCCCTCTAGCAGTCTGGGACCCCTCGGGAGATAACGACCTGCTCGCTTAGCCCTGCTCCCGGGTGGCAGAGGGCAGGCCCAATCCCTAGGTGCAGCCTCTGGTCGGGCTCAGAGCAGGGTCGATCAGGGAGTTGGGGCACTGCCCCCTGTCACGCACACAGCAGGGCCCATCAGGGGGGTTAGGGAGCTCCCCCCTGTCACGCACAGAGCAGGGCCGATCAGGGGGTTGGGGCGCCGCCACTCTCACACTCAGGACAGGGCCGATGGGGAGGTTATGGCTCTACCCCATCACACACAGAGCAGGGCCCGTGGGTGGAGGGGGTTGGGGTGCCACACCCTGTCACACACAGAGCCGCAGGGCGATCAGGGGGTTTGGGTGCTGCCCCCTGTCATGCTAATCCCGGTGCTGGGAGGCATATTACCCTTTTACTATATAGGGTAGAGGCCTGGTGCACGGGTGGCGGCCGGCTGGTTTGCCCTGAAGGGTGGCCTGGATCAGGGTGGGCGTCCCCACTGGGGTGCCTGGCCAGCCTGAGTGAGGGGCTGAGGGCTGTATTTAGGCTGGGACTGAAGCTCCCAACCCCTCCTTTTTTTCTTTTTTTTTTTTTTTTTTTTTATTCTGGGCCAGCTTGCGCTTGAGGCTTGGCTCCCGCTCTTAGGCCTCCGCTGCTGACAGTAGGTTTCTGGCCTTTGCATACAATGTTGCTATTCTCCTGGCTGAAGTCTGGAGGTATTTGTTACATAGTTTCTTTAACTGCAGGCTCAGAGGCCTGCAGCCGCAGGCGGGGAACAATGGTTTCCTCCGTCACTGAGGCACGCAAGCCTCATGTTAGTTTCAAGCTGCCTGGCTGCCGGCCGCCATCTTGGCTGTCAGTTAATTTGCATATCTTGCTGATTAGCCAATGGGAAGGGTAGCAGTCGTACCCCAATTACCATGTTTCTCTTTTATTAGTGTAGATGTGCCTTGGGAAAGTGGTGTCCTACCTGGGGACTATCAGAATCATCTGGAGGGTCATTTTGGTTTTGTTTGTTAGTTTATTTCTTAAACAGGCTTTAGCACACCACAGCAGATCACTGACTCAAATTCTGAGAGGTAAGTCCTAGCTCTCTTTTTCCAAGCTCCCCAAGAGATTCTAAGGCAACCAGGTGAGTGTTTAGCAATCACTGATTTTGGCCCCACCAGAAGATTGCTGCATAGCTCATTCATGCCTTTAAATGAATCGAGCTCCCAATGTCATCTCCAATCATTGCCTCAGTTCCTACCTGTATAAAGTGGCTCTTCCAGTTGTACAGAACCCCAAGTTTCTCATCTCTAAGGCAAGGGGCTTTTGTAACCTTGTTAACATGTTTTTTAGAAGGAGCAGGAAGATGGGTTTGCCCTGAATTTTGAGGAATGGGACAGTAGAGTGGGAGGACAAGACACATAGGAGAGACCATTTTAATGACTTCCTCTCCTGCTCCCAAATCTGGACTTTTAAAAATAAATTCATATATGCATCTGTGTTACTCATACTCACAGAAAGGAATAAGCTGAATGGGGTCCTCGCTTTCTCAGCTAGCTCGGTGATTTGTTCACCAAGGGAACTGAAGGGTTGACAGAAACTATCAAATGAATTCCATACTGCCCAACCTTCTACACACAAAAATAACTCAAAGAGTTCTTGGAGACAAAACTTTCTCAAAGCAATAAAATGTGTGCTTGAGTGCAGTTAGATTTATTACAAATAAAATTGTCTCTGGTACGACTGTGGCAGTGATGGATGCAAAGGCAGGATTATGTAGTGGAGAGAACGACAGCTTTGGCATCTGCTAATCAGGAAAACGGCTGGCATCTCTGAGCCTTCGTTTTCCTCATTTGCCAGAAGATTGCAAACTGTCTTAAGAAAACAGACGGGAAGTTAGTATGTGTCCTTCCCTATTTTGTTTCAGCAATGTAATCCACCCCCTTCTTACTGGGACGGTCATGGTCTTTCCTATTCTTCATTCTTTGATGGTCACCTTCTTTACATCCCTTTCCTGCCTGTGTTGGAATGGCCCTGCTTGTAAAACTATGTCCATTTATTCATTTAAAAATATTTTTACCCAAATAATTGTCTAAGTTTTCCAATTAATATTTTTGTAATATTTTTTATGTGCTGAAAAATATCAATAAATAGGCCATGTGTGATGCTATCCATTGCTTTCTAGGATTCTTATGACTCTTAATTTGATAAGGTGTTTATCTGTATGTCCACCAAGGTGCTGTTGAGTGCTTTCACTTTTTTTCATCCATCTAATGCCAATTTTGTAGCATTATGAAAGGTCAGGATATTACTTACTATTTTATTAATATTTGATATCTAATCCTGCAAATTTAAACACACACAGACACATACACACACACACACACACACACACACACACACACACCTATCTCAGCCTGCTTTAACTTGGAGAGACTTTGATATTATTGCTCAGCAGCTCAGAGATGAATCTGAGGGAATCTCAAACAGATTAGCTTCCAATTTTCATTCTTTGAATTTGCATTGCTCATAAAGGTCAAAAAATATATATAAACAATTTTTTTCTGCATCCATGAAGTAGCTGAGGGCTGGGGAGGATCTTAAAGAATATTGTCTGGTTTTTATCAAAAGAGGATTGCCTGGAGGCTGTGTTTCCAAAGGAACAAATGTCACAGAGAAAGTGAGAAATGAGGGAGTATAGCCCTCCAAAAGCTTACTCTTAATGTAATGATGAAGAATCTCAAATTCAAGAGAAAGGGAGCCCTGGCTGGTTTTGCTCAGTGGATAGAGTGTCAGGCTGTGGACTGAGGGGTCCCAGATTCGATTCCAGTCAGGGGCATGTGCCTTGGTTGTGGGCGCATTCCCAGTGTGTGGTGTGCAGGAGGAAGCTGATCGATGTTTCTCTCTCATCGATGTTTCTAACTCTCTGTCCCTCTCCCTTCCTCTCTGTGAAAAACCAATAAAATACATTAAAAAAAGAGAGAGGGAGAAAGGGAGACATGGACATGAAGCCTTCAGAACCAAAGCCCTCTGTGCAAGTCTGTCTGAGAAGTAGGGTCTGCATTAAATGCCATTGGTGGCCAGTGCTCTGGAAGTTGAACAGCATAGAATAAAAAGATCCATAAAAGATGCTACTTAACCATGTTAAATTTTAGCATATGTTGTTAAACATGCTTCCATATATATGTTTGTCATATATTTAAACATCTAGTTAAACTCCATTTAACGAGAGTTTGAGCTGTGCCATTCAGATACAATAAAATCAAGTTTTTCACTGCAAATGCTAATATAATTTATATTCTGATTAAGTTGTGCTTGGAATACACTGCATTTTAGAACAATTTTCACTTCTGTGAGACATTTATGCTGCATTGCATTAGCCTGGACTACCTTTAGTAGGTGTTTTCAGTTGCATTTAAAATAATTAGCACTTGCTGCTATGAGCACCACTAGCACATTTGAAATAATAGTGGGTCAACTTTTTTACTTTTCTTTTCCTTGAAAATAGGTAAAAGCTTATGTTCTGGGATCATAGTGGCTTCATTTCAATACAATAACATACATTGTTCAGTGTGGACTAAAGTACATATATGTCTGTATGGTAATTTGCCTCTTATCCATGGTTTTGCTTTCTGTGGTTTCAGTTATCAGCCATCAACTGAAGTCTGAAAATATTAAATGGAAAACTCCAGACATAAACAATTCATAAGTTTTCAATTACACACCATTCTGAGTAGCATGGTAAGTTCTTATACCATTCTACTCATGGAATCATTCCTTTGTCTAGCATATTCATGCTGTGCATGCTACCTGCCTGTTAGTCACTTAGTAGGAATCTTTATCAGGTAAATTATTGGGGTAGCTCAGTGTGTGTGTTTAAGTCTCCCTTATTTTACTTAATAATGGCACTGGAATATAAGAGTAGTAACACTGGCAATGCAAAAAGAAGCGATAAGTGCTTCCTTCAAGTGAAAAGGAAAAAAACACAGTATATATACGGTTTAGTACCATCTGAAATTTCAGGCATCTACTGGAGGGTTTTGGGATATTTCTCCTGGATAAAAGGAGATTACTGTACCTGTTATATGTTTCTAATTCTTTTATCAGGACTGTGGGAGAACACAGAAGTAGTAGAATAGAATTATGAATATCAGTGAGCATGCAAGTCCAGATATAGAAGAGATATAACAAAGTCAAAGTCAGAGGAACCATGTTGATTTGGATGAATTCAAATAACAATTTAGGATAATGTGGTGCAGGGTGTGTGGTGAAGACTGACATTTCCATGGATGTTTAGAGTTGAAGACTAAAGTGCGACATTTCAGGAACAGCTTAAGATATGAAAATCACCATGCTGATGTGAGGCTCAACTATGACAATGCCCACAAGACCATTTGATCCACGTGAGGTGTGATTCCCATGAAAGGTAGAAATAGCTTCATATGCCCTGATTCTGATTATTCATGCAGAAGACCTTCATTCCAGTCTCAATTTTGCATCTTTCCAGTCCTTATATTGTAGTCCCCCTTATTCACAGAGGATATGGTCCAAGACCCCCAGTGGCTGCCTGAAATTGTGAATAGTACTGAACTGTCCATATACTAAGTTTTTCCTCTACAAACATAGCTATGATAAAGTTAATTTAGAAATTAGACACAGAGATTTAAAAGTGACTAATAATAAAATAGAACAATTATAACAATATGATGTAATAAGTTATGTAAATGTAATCTCTCTCTCAAAATACTTTGTTATGTTGTACGCACCTTTCCACTTACAGGAGTCACTTTATGGCTTCTCTTTGACATATCTGAAGCATTAGCATCACTACCCCTGCTCTTTGGGGACATTACTAAGTAAAATAAAGGTGACTAGAACACACAAGTACTTTTATATCTTGACAGTTAATCTGATAACTGAGACAGCTACTAAATGGCTAACGTAAGCAGGTAGCACATGCAGGGTGGAAACCTGGACAAAGGGCTGATTCGTGCCCAGGCAAGACAAAGTGGGATGGCATGAGATTTCATCACCTTACCCAGAACGGCATGCAATTTAAAAATCTATGAATTGCTTATTTCTGGATTTTTCATTTAATATTTCAGACTGAGGTTTGACCGTGAGTAACTGCAACTATGGAAAGCAAAATCATGAATAAAAGGGGACTATTGTATAAGTCATTTACTTTTTCTGAAGACCCATTTCCTACTCCTGCAAAATCGCCATACTACTACCATTAATATAAACTCATTGAAAAATAAAAAAAACATTTTTTAATTTAGAAAGTAAATCTCTATAGATATTAATGTTATCAACTTTGTGAAGACATTGAGATTGATATGAGAAATGGGATACCATACACAAAATTCTTCACAGACTCGAAAGTGTTCTGTTATTTTTGTAAACTGGAAATTGATTTTTTTCTTCCTTCCTTCCCTGCTTCATCTCCCCCACTCCCCCTCCCCCCCTACTCCTCCCACCCCTGCTCCCTTGCTTTTGCCATCTAGGAAAGTGTTGTTGCTATTGAGCTATCCACTGGCACTTATTAATTAAGTGGCTGCTAAAAGGCCAGGAAATTAGACGATGCAATAAGTGTGCAATCATGAGCTTTATAGTGATGGCTCTTTATGGAAGACTGAAGATCACCCTAGTATTCCCTTATTAATTGTGTATCTCATTTCCAACCTTGAAGCATCACTGAGAATTAAGAGAGGAAACTCTTTTAGGCTCAGTATGGGCACTCTTGTATTCACACCTCGCTCCCAGAACCAGTCAGCTTGAGCGCATTTCCATCTAAGCATCAGAGGATGCGTTTGATTTCAATCCACTCTTCCCTGCCACTCTAAATGATAAATTGAAATAAACGCCTATGCAATTTTTACAATTCTGGAAATAGTAGCATCTGGGCAGCCAGTTTCTTGTCATTTTCCTATTAATGCCAATTTCCTAGGTAAACCATCTCATAGTATTTTTAATGGGTCAATGGCTAGAGTAATAGAGAAAATTCAGTTTTCATTTATTTGTGGGGAATGGTAGGGCAGAATGTCATTCTAGCAATTCAAATTTTCTAACAAAACCCACTGATATGTAAAACTCATATAGTAGATCTTCTGTCTTAAAGGAAACACATTTTAATTTTATTTAATTATTATAATTTTATGTCTTAAGGAGGTATGTTCAATGAACTTTCAAATATTTTTCTCCATATTCTATATAACTAATTTTTAGTTACAGACTATGCAGTATACTGCAGGTGTTAATACCACCACTTGATTGCAAAGGTCCATGGAATTGAGGGAGATGTAGAATGTGTAGGCTTTCATTCTGCATACACTCTTCTCAGCTAGAGGAAAATATTGGTAGAAGACACTAACCAACCAGTTTTGGGCAAGCCCTTTTTCAGGTCCTCAGATTAATACAAACTAGGAGTTGCAAACTTGTCTTCCCTTGCCTGGAAGTCAATAAAAGTGATTTTAATATCACAAGACCCCAGAAATCAAACTGAGCAAATGGAAACAAAGACTTCATAGTAATTAAATGTAAATTATACTTTTGGTTTCTAGTTCTCTTTGAAAAATATTTTTGGAAGGTTAGAGAGGAACAAATAGCAGGAAGGAGATGAAAGGTCCCTGTAAGTACTTCTCATACAGAAGAAAGTGAAATAAAATAAAAATTTCAGATACACTTTTGAACCTAAAAGATTAAGATTTTTTTTTAATAGAACAGTATTTTGAAGTCTGGGCTAGAGAACAAAGGAGAGATGAAGGCAAAATGCCAATTATGCTACTTGTGAGTAACTTTGCAAGTTTTTTGGTCCCACTTAGCTTCAGGTTGCTAAATTGGAAAATAAGGATAATAATAGCAATCATATCTGTCATGGATGCAACGCTGGGGGCCATGTAAAATAATATACAAACAGTGTCCATCACGGACCCTGGCTCCGGTAAACACTTGGGAGATATCAGTTGATTTCTTTCCATCTCCTTTTCTAGTAACACAACTTCTATTCCTTTGGGGTCACCTTGCCTCATCCGGGAACCCTGAGGGTCTGTTAGGGATGACATCACCTCCTGGATTATGATCCCCACTGAGATGTGGGGCTCCATGGAAGGCTGTTTGATCCAAATACAATCAATGAGCTAATGCCTAAGTTTACCGTTTGAACAATCAGTAAGGAGATTCTCATTTGGGGTTATGGTTTCAAATGGCATAAAGCTTGACATTTCCAGAGGCTCCTTTGCTCAGCATGGCCTTCCGATCCTCCTACAGAACAAAGAGGAGCAGAAAGACTGCGCTGAGGAAGCCAGTAGGCCCATGGTTACAGGTTTACCTTGCACTTCTGGGTACTTGAAACCATAAGTCCTTTGTTTGGCTTAAGCTGCACTGGGTCTTTGTCACTATCAGTCCATACTTGGTCCTTATCAGTTTTTGCTATTAACCTAATGGCAAAGAGTTTATGCCAGTAGATATTTCAGAGTGGGAGTAATGAATCCTATCTCTAACTACAATTAATATGTGATAACAGCCTGGAAGAGGCCTGGTTGGAGGGCCACTGGATCTGTGATGTATTTGAAACCTTCCACTGAAAATGGGTTTCTCCATGGGCTGCAATCCAGGAGGGAATTTAGCTTAGGAAGGAAATGTTGCAAGTAGAAAGATGGCTCCAGTCCATGTCCTCATTATCCTAGGCACTCCAGAGGTGAGCTCACTAAGTTACCCCCTCATTTTAATTATTCACTCTTTCTTTCAAGATCAATAACAACATATGCACTTTGTCTCGGGTACTTACTGTGTTTTCTTTCTTTCTTTTTAAACTTTATATTATTTCTCAAGAATTCTCAATTTTCTCTAAAATAATAAGATTCTCCATATATCTGACAAACTTAGGAACAAATTAAAGTTTCTATAGCACAAAAATATTACTATCCACTTTCATTTAGTTTTTTAAAAAAAAAAAAAAACTTTATATGTTCTTGATTTAAAATATGTCACAAGTTTCCAAGTGTTATCAACTCATGAAAGGAGGTTTTGCTCACTTTATTAAACTAGATAATTATGTTTATCAAGATAGTCTTTAGCCAAGACCGGTTTGGCTCAGTGGATGGAGCGTCGGCCTGTGTACTGAAGGGTCCCGGATTCGATTCCGGTCAAGGGCATGTACCTGGGTTGCGGGCACATCCCCAGTGGGAGATGTGCGGGAGGCAGCTGATCGATGTTTCTCTCTCATCGATGTTTCTAACTATCTCTCTCCCTTCCTCTCTGTAAAAATTCAATAAAATGTGTTAAAAAAAAAGATAGTCTTTAAAAATATTAAAAGTTGGAAGTTCACAGAAATCTAGTGGTTTAAGAACAATTTATTATTTCTTTAGCATAACACATGCTTGCAGCTGTAGATTTGTTGGGGGACACAAGCTAAAGAAGACTCTGTCATTTTTATTTATTTTATTTTTTTATTTTATTATTTTTTTTAATTTTATTATTTATTACAAAGGATATTACATATGTGTCCATTTTTTCCCCCCGCCCAAGACAGTCCCCTAACACAAAGCTTCTTAAACCATCCGTGTGTCTGCAACTCATCAGCTGACTCTCCTACTCTTCTCAACCCAAAAGTGGTACATGTCACTTCCCCTCACATTTCACTATCATGAACCCACCTTGATTGAACGGAAAGATGGGAAATAGAGTTGCTGCCTAGCAACAATTCTACCCTGTGTATATAGCTAGCTTTTTCTACCATAGGCAGTAATGCATTTGGAATGTAAAGAAGAAAATAAGTTTCAAGTTGTCATGCGATTGGTCTGTTCTTATTCTACCGACACCTAAAGAAAGGGAGTAGAAGATGGTCAGAATCTGCTGTGTGGGCTCACAAGAGGTGGCAGGGTAGGAGTAAGAGTTTCCACTTCTTCTAAAGATTGGTGGGGTCAGCTGTTTCCCACCTGACAGCGAGGGGGCACTGCATCACAATCCAGTTAACTGCTTGCTGGTTTTATTCTAGAGTGTCTAGTGGGTTTCATAAAACTCACAATAAGGGCGTAGGACCAAAGATTGGAACAAGTTCTCTTACCGGAAGTTTACAGAGCAATGAACAGGCCATGCATAGAAACTCCAGATGGCTGCAAACTGAAACTATTACTTCCAGAAGGTGTTTTCCAGGGAGGTGTCATCTACAGGGATGACATTGCATCTCTCTTAGGCCAGCACACAATCGTGTGGACTGCTAAAAGCTACCCCTTAGCTGTTCTTACTAGAAAAATGTTAGAACTAAGCTTGGCTTCCTTTCCTAGATGGCACATATGGATTTGCCATGTTTTAAATAGTTAATTAATTTGTCTGATAGGGTAGCCTAAAACAACCTGCCGGTGGGAAAATATGGAAGTTAGTTAAGCCCATGCATTTATGAATCCATCTATTCATTCACACATGTTTACTGGTAACCCACCATAGGCCAGTTACTGCATGAATACTGACAAAATGAAGATGATAATAACAATAAAACAATATTTACTTCAATGTTTATGGAGAACCTACTGTGTGCTGGGCACTGTGTTAAAACTTTTAGAAAAACTAAATATTTGATCCTTATAACTATTATGAATCTTTTGCATAACTAAGAAATCCAAGTTTTAATGAGGCTGAGAGATGGGTAATGAGTAGATGAGCAGGACTTGAAGTCACACCTGCGTGACTCTGAACCTCATAGTCTTAACCAATATTCAGTAAACCCCATTGACAAAAGAAAGCTCAAGGTTCTGTGTGGCTTTTACCCAACAGTATCTTATGGTCTAGAAGGAAAGGTAGATAAGTAAGTAGATAATTAAAATAAATACTAAAAGTGCTCAAATATTACTCCTCATGTTTACCCACAAAAGATTACATTTAAAATTGGATCCAACTATAATTAGGAAAATTGTTTTATGTTGTTAGTACACATGTCTATCACCCAAAATATGCCCCTATATCTTCAGCACCTTGCTCAGTAATGGACACAGAGCAGGCACTTTATGGTGAATGAGTGAATGAAAAAAGGAGACTTAGGAAAACAAAAGAGCAAGTTATTAATTCTACATGGAGGGGGTCAGAGAAAGCTTCATAGTGGGACATTTGGACTTGTTCTTCATGGATGAGAAATTTATAAGACAAAGTATATTTGTATTCTTGGGGGTAGGGGTATTAGTTAACATGTCAAGTAGAAGACCAACATGTAAATCATGGCCCCAAGGCAATGCGTTGCTCACATAGGTGACAGGAAGTAGGTCCATGGAGCTGGCTGTTAAGAGAAGCACCAAGATAGCATGTGAGAACCCTCTTAAAGGCTGATGAAAATAAAGTGGTAGAAAGGGAGACATTAATGACAAGACGAAGGCAGGATAAGTGCTCTTGAGGAGGCTGGAATGTGATTGGTGAATTTTATTTTGATATCACATCATTGTCCATTCACCAATGACTTTAGCATTGTATGTCAGTGACTGCAAAGTACATTTTTACATTCCAATTCTATTATTCATACTATCTTTCTATCTGGACTTCTATAAAGTGGAGCTTTCCCTCTCGACAAACAGTGATTCAGTTATCAGGAAACATCTCAGAAGGGCAGGAAAAATGTTTAATTCATTTATTTTAATTATTTCTAAACTTAGTTTTCAGGACTCAGTGTTTGCTGAAGTCTAACCCATCTCTAATGAACTATGTCTCCTTTAAAATCCTCATTGGGTCTGTTTTGTGATAAGTCTCTGGGAAAAATAATTGTGCTTTATCACTTTATATGTTTTATGTTATTATTGAAATTCCCCTTAATATCTGTATTCCCTAGTCACTTAGTCACTTTTCTTATAAAATCCCACACTGCCCAATGTAAGCATGTACTCAGCTCATTTAATGCTACCTTTCTGCCATGGTATTCCCATGCCATGTCTTAAACATTTTAATTATATCATTACTGGCTTGATTCCCACAAGTTTATAATATTTTAATCCTCATATTGAGTTCCAGCTAGCTCTATCACCCCTAGCAATATCCCTGTACATCTGGACTGGCCAACTCATGGTCTTCTCTTTGGCCTCAAATGTAATTTAGACAACCAATATTCATTAAAGAATGAACAGCAGGGATACTAGTATAGCATACCTGCCAAGAAGTAATTCCAATAAAACTTCAAGATGTTCTCTTATAAAATTGCCCTGAAATTGATAATTTCTATGTTTGTTATTAGATGCTTTTAGAATTTTTCTTGGTATGTTATTGAAAACCTGAGTAATATTGTGTGTACTCTCTAAAACACTATAACACTTAACATAGATGGCAGTATGACAGGCAGGATCCATGTGTAAGAAAATTATTACATACCTCCAGTTCCACTGGCCAACCCAGAAAATCAATTTCGATCAGACTACATCAATAGTATAGCCCCTATCACTGACTTTGAATATTCCCAGGTATGTAAATCTTTACTGAAATAATTTAAGTGGTGCAAGATGGAACCTTCTTTTCTTTTTTTACCTCACCCAAAGATATGTTTACTGATTTTTAGAGAGAAACAGAGACAGGGAGAGAGAGAGAGAGAGAGAGAGAGAGAGAGAGAGATTGAGAGAGAGAGAGAGAGAGAGAGAGAGAACATCTATGTGAGAGAGAAACATCGACTGGTTACCTCCCTTACAAGCCCCGATGGGGAATCAAGCCTTCAACCTAGGTATGTGCCGTGACTGGGAATCGAGCCCACAGCCTTTTGGTGTACAGGATGAGGCTCCAACCAATGGAGCCGCACAGGCCAGGGCAGAACCATTTTTAATGAGGTGGCTTACTGAGAAGCAATATTAACATTAATTGATGGTTAACTTCAAAAATCTAGCTCTGCTTAAAAGAAATGTTTTCCTCTGTATCAAAATGTTAACATTGGTTAAAAATATTAAAAACAATACAATTATAAAAAATGCTTTTATGAATGTATTGGTGAGATTGATAACCAGGGAGACAGCATACCTTTAAGAAAAACCTATAAACTTTTTCTTATCTGTATTTCTAAATTAACAGGTTGTTTTGGAATAAACATTTCTTTATATTATTGTTTGGCAAGTTGATCAAGCATGTTTCATAGAAAAATATATTTGTTAAATTTCTCAGAAAATCATTTTTGTTACAGTTATGCTAAAAAAAAAGCATATGTTTGTGCTGTGTATATGTACCCATCAATAACAGTATTTCAAAGTTTTTACTGCCTGGAAAAAAAAAGAAAATTATTACAGATACTCTAGAAGTTGGTGAATCTCTACTATCAGTACTATGGGTAACGAGGATGGAGCTTCACAGAGGAATGGGATTCCCAGGGAGCCCATCAGAGTTCCACTCTACTGTGCACAGGTCATGGTGCCATTAAACAACCCCTAGAAAATGTGGGTTAGATATCTGACTAAGTCTCTGATTGTTAGGAGACTCAGAGACCTGTAAATAAGGTGAAAGACCCAATATCTTAGTCCTGTGTTAAAATGCCATAACTCTGACCTGGCCTGTGTGCTAAGTGGTTAAGTGTCGATCTATGAACCAGGAGGTTGTGATCCAATGCCTGGGTTGTGGGCTCCATCCCCAGTGTGGGACATGCAGGAGAAAGCTGATCAGTGATTCTCTCTAATCACTGATGTTTTTGTGTTTTTTTTAATATATTTTATTGATTCTTCACAGAGAGGAAGGGAGAGAGATAGAGAGTTAGAAACATCAAAGAGAGAGAAACATCGATTAGCTGCCTCCTGCACATCTCCCACTGGGGATGTGCCCGCAACCCAGGTACATGCCCTTGACCGGAATCGAACCTGGGACCTTTCAGTCAGCAGGCCGTCGCTCTC
>NW_006284349.1:3371155-3374850 GCF_000327345.1 Myotis davidii | reverse complement strand
CCCTGCCCCCAGCCACACTGTGGAGGCTTGGAGCAGGCGCCCCTCTCTGTTGATCTCTCAGGCTCCTGGCCTCCACTGCGTGTTGTACTCTCCCTTGAGCTGTGGCCAGGATGGGGTGCTGCCTGCAGGCCACCATTTCCTGTTCTGGGATCACCATGGTGACCCAGGAGCAGGCCTTGCTGGGTGTTGCCTACAGGCTGCCCTTTCCTGCTCACTGATCGCCATGCGGTCCTGGCGGGGGGTGGGGCTTAGGCGGCACGGGGCTTAGGCAGCACATGGGGGTCCTGGAGGGGGGCGGGGCTGCACACAGGGCCCGGATGGCAGCTCGAGCTGTCCCACCCTGCCTGCAGTATGCAAATTAGCCACCACCTTTGTTGGCGGCTAATTTGCATATCTCACTCATTAGCCCATGGGAGGCATAGCAAAGATACGGTCAATTAGCATCTTTGTCTATTATTAGATAGGATAAATATATATTATTTTCAAAAATTTTTGAAGTCCACAGCTCTGTGAATCTTAGCTGTAGCAGTACTGTCCACGTAGGTGTTTTAATGCAGAATGTGGCCTTTATACTCAGTCCTTCTTGAAGGTCTTATATTCTTGAAATGGTCCAGTAAAGTTTGTGTGTGGAGAGTAAGTGGCTATTCCCATGGCGTACTTTCTTCTACATTTAAGAATGATGTTCGTAGCCTTGTTGAGTGACACCTAAATGTAGTGTTTTGCACTTGTCATAATTTTTCTCACTGCAAGTGGCCTTATCAAAGTAGTGAGTGGGGTACAATTACCTTTCATGGATCCTAACATGCTGACTGCCAGCTAACCAAATTGTTCTCACAGGCATTATCTTCAACATAATCCTTAGAGCAATTTTCCATTTATTCCCATTATATATGCTCATATCAAATTCCTATGATCCATTAACCAATTAGATGTATCTCTATGAAGCATTTTTTAATGATTCTGATATTAAAAAAAACAAACATCTTACCTTCTGCATATCTTGGCTTGATTTTCTCATCAAGGAGGACACTTGGACGGCTCTACCTCACCTGTATATCCCCAACCTGTCACTTTCTAGCATTTTACATTTGAGCACCATGTATGTCATGTGACTATATTGATGTGTATTGTCTATCTTTCCTCCATACCAGAACATATGCCCTTGTGAGTGAAAACTTTGTCTTCTACTCCCTATTTGTTTCCCAGTGCCTAAAAAAACACCTGGTATGGTATGCAGTTCAACATGCAGTGATATTTGTTAGATGAATAAAAATGATTGAATACGTAAACATGAGTATATATTTTTTATGTTTTTTATCAAAATAGGATGGAATATTAATATATGTTTCCGAATTTCCTTGCTGCCAACATAAGACAGTTTCCATTTTATTATTCATGTACAAAATACAGTTTATAAAACTGTACTAGAGTTGCTGACTTTTCTTTAGCATTTCTCTTAAACCATATGCCATTTTTAGTTTTTACTTGTTAATAATCTTGGTCATCCCATTCCTATTACAAAATCTACCTCTTATTTCTTTGATGTCTTGAAGCAGGACCAGCATTCCAAATAGAACAAATGCATGTATGAAATTTGGCTGCCAAATTAATATCAAAGGCAAATGATATTTTGCTCCCTGATTGAAAAGCCACAAATGATTACATTAATTCATGGCATGAGACTTGTTTTGTATAAGGAACTAATTGGTAGGGTGTCTTTGACATTTCTTCATAACATGCAGTCTTTGTCCTTTCTCCAACATATGATTTTGTCCACAGACAACATATAACAAAACTAGCTGTTTCTGTGCTTATACAAACAATCGTGTTATCAGATGCTGTGGATTTGTGATGGAGCTAAAAGGAATTAGGAGATTGATGTCACTGAGGTGGATCTGAGTCACCATAGCACATGGGAGATGTTTATAGATGCAACTTTAATGGAGGGGAAAAGGGCCATTTGTAATACTTTCAACAATAAAGATAAATTTAAAAAAATAAGCAGCTACAATAAAAGCAAGTACCCAGCTTGAGTACCCACAACCAACACAGAAATAAAGCCCACACAGTATTTTTTTTCTTTTTTTTCTTAGACTCATTCATCAAAAATGAAGGAAAATTTCCCAATGGACACAACATTTGTCAAGTAAGTGCTATTAATATCACAACCATTCTCAAAGTCAGCATCTAATTCTGGAAAGACAATTTCCATTTTGTCCATCTCATTCATTCTGTCTTAACATACATTTTTCCTTGTCTTGTTAATTCTTCACTGTATTATTGCTGCTTCTGCCTCCACCACTACTTCAATATCCTTGGCAAACTTTTTTTTTGTGTGTGTGTGTGTGTGTGTGTGAGAGAGAGAGAGAGAGAGAGAGAGAGAGAGAGAGAGAGAGAGAGAGAGAGAGAGAGTTTACACAGAAAATTCCAGCAGTGAGAGAGTGCCTTTGGTTGTCTGGTTCTAATGGGCAGTATTTAACATACCCTAAATAATCCTTTTACTTTCCTGAGCCAGTTCATTTTATTGTTAGAAGGTTAAATTTTTTAAATGCCTCACCTTTTGCTGGGAAAAATTCCACTGGGGCACATTTCGGCTGGAGACAAAAATCACTTTTCTTGGAAACTTCGTAGATCTTTTGTCTATTAATGAAATTTTCATTCCATAGATGTCTGGTTACTGTTCTTTTGACCACTGTTATGGTCAAATTATTTGTGGCGACATATAGTACCCTCTGGATGGCCTCTCATCTAAATCCCTAAGATAGAGTTGAAGCATATTGCCTATTCCCTGCTAATTTCAGGGCCCAGGTTTTTTCTTAAATCTTTTTTAATAGGCCATTTTACCTTTCCAACATCAGGGCTACTTTGTATGGGATGTAAAATCCCATTAACTACCCCTGTCACTTGCCTATTCCAGCATAATTTTTGTCCTACAATGAGATCCCATATCTTAATTTCAAGGTCAAAGAAGTTCCATATCTTCACACAATTTTTCCAGCTCTTTTGGTTGTATTTTGATCAGTCACAGTTGGGATGCAAATGCAACTTCCCTCTATTATTAGGAGTCAGTGATATGAGAAAACAGAGTTTTTTGTTTTTGTTTTGTTTTGTTTTTTTTGCTTTTAACAAAGATCTTATATAATTTACTCACTATTGTTTCCCATGTATCAGGCCCTGAGGAATCCGGCTTTCAGATTCATCCAAAAATCTGACTCAATAGTCCCCCTGGACTCTTCATTACTGCAACTGAAAATTTCAACTTCACAGGTGGGATTTTTTTCTTGACCTCCACTCACTTGAAAGAACAAAACCTGAACAAACAAATATGTCTTTGTCCTGACATGTCTGTGAATGGGTGTTATGATGTCATTATCTCCAATGGCCCCAGCCTATTTTAAATACGTTTATGCCTCTGCAAGAGCAGCCTCTTTCAGAAGAAGTCACTCTTCATCTTTTTTTGATAGATCACATGTTCAAATTGCTATTGATGAATTACTGATTGCCTTCTTTAGTTCTTTCT
This sequence comes from Myotis davidii, assembly GCF_000327345.1. NCBI lineage: Eukaryota > Metazoa > Chordata > Mammalia > Chiroptera > Vespertilionidae > Myotis > Myotis davidii. The sequence goes on along the minus strand of NW_006284349.1, from coordinate 3,371,330 downwards.
CCCAAACTGCTTTCCTATTACTTAAAAATGTTTTCCAATTACTTGACCATAGACCATTAGATGTCATGGAAAACCATGAACTTCTGTAAAATTGAATATTTCTGCTTGATACTGACATTCTGAATGCCTAGAATTCAGGATACCACACTGATTGGCCTGTTTTTTCCTTACCTGG
>NW_006284349.1:3364226-3371108 GCF_000327345.1 Myotis davidii | reverse complement strand
CCCCCCCCCCCCCCCAATTAACTTTCTTACTATTGCAAGAACACTGGCTCCTGGAAGTCAGTTTTTGTATTCTCTTATAAATTATCTGAAGGATGGTCAAATTACCAAGAAGCTTTCTTCTAAAGCTTCAGTTTTCTGGTGTAAAAATACTGCTTAAATAGCAGCAGGCTCAGCATTTTACTGGCTGTCCCTTAATATAATGTCACCAACTGGCCAGTTCGGCCTCTTCTTGGAGTTACAATTCTATTTCAGTTGATCAAAGAAAACTTGGAGTGACCTCTTAGTTCAGAGTTTTAAAAACCCTGCAAGACAATTTGGAATTCTGTCCATGTATGTTTTCTATTAGGCCTTGGTTTCAGTGAACTACAATTATTTTGGAAATAGTTATTTGGATAGGAGTGTTTAAATGGCTTGTTTTACCTGGAATTTTTTGTATTCAATATAATGGCTACATAAGTGTCTTGAAAGATCACCATGAGCCTTACATTTTATTAACACAATTGGACAGTTCATGTAACTCAGAGTATCCAGACAAAACTGTATTGTGTCTCTTGCCAAGTAAAAGAAAATATTCTTAAATTCCTTATCAGTGACTTGGTGAAAACATAATAATATTGAAATTCTTCTTCTGGGTATAGCAGATTATGTAAATTTGCCCAATCTATCCACTGAGAACAATTAGAAAACCTGGAAATAAAATATGCATCTTATAAAATGTAAAATATATACACACAGAGATAGATAGATAGATAGATAGATAGATAGATAGATAGATAGATAGATAGATATACATATATACCAAGCCTCATTTTTTTATATAATGTGATTTTCAGGCAATCAAAAATAGCTAGACATACAAAGAAATCAAACAATGTAACCAAAAACCAAAGGAAACAACAGAAAATGTAAAGAGAAACACAGCTGAAAGAGATACAGATGTTCCAATTGTGAACTTTATATTCACATCTATTTTTTATACTTAATATTAAGTTCTTAATTTTCATCACACTACATCAATATTTCCAAAGTAACAATACTATCATTATTATAATATTTAGATCACCCAAAAGATATTTTAAGCTTTCTTTTCAGCTCTCCTTTCCTTAGAATATATCCCACTAGGTAAATATAATCCTTCTACAATGTTATTCATAAAGTTCTCTCTCTGCCATACCTACTGTGAGAACAAAGACAGCTCTTTAAAAATATCTAAATGAACATATTCTAAATGGACATACAGGTATTGTGAAAGTCCCTAAAAACCTGCTGAGAGAATTCTATCACTCAGTGGAAAACTATGTCTCTTTGCAAATAAAAAGATAAAGCTCTGGGTTGATAAATGCTAAGGAAAATGAAAAGAACTGGCTACAGTTCATATGATTAGTTGTCATGTATAAAACATAATCAAGGATATTATGCCAGGCTTTTGCTTGAGATGAGATAGTTGCATGATCAGGTTCCCATTAATGTCGTTATTTTGGAGAGAGAGAAAAAAAAAACACTTAGAAAAGCCAAAGTAACTTTCATGGAAAATATATCAACACAGCTCAACCAAAGCTAGGTGTTGCTTCTTCAGTTATCTCAACCCCAGAAAAACAGTTAATTCCTGAAGGACAGAACAATAGATATGTATCAAATTTACCTTCTTTGATTTAGCAGTCATAAGAGTTAAAAAAAAAAAGCTTGTAACTCTTTCAAAAATATCCAAGAATTTTCCAGCTGCTAAAATGGCAAGATACTAGATGATACTCAATACCAATGTGTGATGTTCTGTACACAATTAAATTGCTTTTTTACTTTGCATTCAATATTTAGTGGGAGATGTTTTTTTTCCATGTGAGTTTTATTTATTTTTCATTTACATAAAACCCATGTACTGGTCCTTCTAGTCATTTTCTTAATTAGGGCTTTTCAGACTTATAGTTAAAAATATGATTCTCCCATTTTAACCTCCTTGCTGTTTATAAGGTCACTGCCTTATGTAAACCAAAGCTTTTCTGTTTTCTTTGCAAATACATTCACACACACATTCACACACACACACACACACACACACACCCTCATAAATAAGTACATACACACCCATATATATACAATCTACATATTCCTCCACACTGTTTGGCAACTTGAGTTTTTTAGTTAAGCTTGTGTCCTGAAGATCTTCACATAGATAAAGATTGTCCTCATTTTCTTTTTTCTTTTCAAATCAAGTGTATTTGTGTAGAGTTGACACACCGTAAAATGCACCCATCTGAAGTGCACAGCTTGGTGAACTTTGACAATTAAGCACTACCACAATAAAAACATAGGATATTTTTATCAACTGCAAAAGTGCCTTGTTTCCCTTTTTGTAGTTAATTCATACACTACCACTCATCTGATTGTTGTCAATATAGATTAGTTTTGTCTATTCTAGGACTTCATATGAATGGCATCAAGCAGTAGATCTATTTTATCTCTACATTATTTTATTCAACATAATCTTTCTCAAATTCATCCCATGTTATTGCCTGCATCAGTAGTACGTTCAAATTTATTGACAATCAACGTTCCATTGTATGGATAAAGCCAATTTATCTATTCATGTGTTGATGGATACTTAGCTAATTTCTGAATGTTTATATGCTATAAAATTCATGTTCATGTACTTTGCATAAAAATAAGTTTCCATTGATGTTAATTAAATACTTGGGAATAGAATTGCTGAGTTAGGTGCTAGGTAGATGTTTAACTTTATAAGGATCCTCCAAACATTTCCAAAGAGTCTGTATTATTTTACATTCCCACCAACAACAATGTTCCAATTGCTCCACATCCCTGCCAACACTGATTTTGGCTATGTTTATTTGTATTTAATTTGGATTTCTTGTATGATTAACATCATCAAATACATATTTCCTTTCTTGTTTAGCAATTTTTATATCTCCTTTTAAAAAGTGTTCCTCAAATATTTGGACCATTTTAAAAATTGTTACCTTAGGTACATTTTGAAATCAGGTAAAATAAGTCCTTCAATTTTGTAGGTCTTTCAAGAAATTCATTTTGCTAATCTAAGTTTTCCACATAAAATTATGAATCACTTTATTAATTCCTACTAAAAGGAAAGTCTGCTGGGATTCTGATTGATTTATAGATCAGTTTGAGTAACATTGGCTATGTTTTTTTTTCTCCAAGGGGTATCTCCTGACTAATTTCTATATTCAACATGGTAGCATTTTTTTGAATGGTTGACATTGCTAAAACTCCTGGGCAACAGATCTGCTAATCGTGGATTTAAAAAATATCATCCGTATAGCTGTTTATTACCCAGTTTGTTAGAGGAGCTATTTTCTCATTATTTTTTTCCCCCTTCCTACTTTTGAAACCAGGGTAGTACTCTGTTCTCATCCTTTTAATCCCACATTTTAAACAAAACAATATCTTCAGAGGTCAAGGTGATCAGCAACTCCTAAATGTCAGGCCAGCTGGTTGCTTCTCACTTTTCTGTTAATTTGTGGAGGGTGATGTGCAATGATTCTGGTTTTAAATAACTCAGAATTCTCCTTTACGCAACACACACACACACACACACACACACACACACTGAGGCAGAGATGTGCTGACAAGCCCAGCGTCCTGACCTCAGTACCCAGTCCTCCTCCCCAAATACTCAGATTGAGTCTAGCCATTACTATGTTTTAAAAGTCCCAGAGGTGATTCTAACTCGATGGCTGAATGAAAGTCTTTGATAACTGCAGAGCTCAATGGATGGTAAGTCGTGTGTTGGCCCATATCTTTGCTATGAGCCCAGCAATATATCTAGCCAACCACAAGCACACACATTTCTTATTTCTCATAAATCCTATGCTGATATATAAAATAGACCTGCTAGTGTAGATTTTGATAACAATAACTATAAAGTTTAATCAACCTTTATAGCATGGATTTTTGTTTAGGGTTCTCCAAGCACTAATGACGGTAAGGCATAGTCAGTGATGGCGAACCTTTTGAGCTCGGTGTGTCAGCATTTTAAAAAACCCTAACTTAACTCTGGTGCCGTGTCACATATAGAAATTTTTTGATATTTGCAACCATAGTAAAACAAAGACTTATATTTTTGATATTTATTTTATATATTTAAATGCCATTTAACAAAGAAAAATCAACCAAAAAAGTGAGTTTGCGTGTCACCTCTGACACGCATGTCATAGGTTCGCCATCACTGGCATAGATTAAGGTATATACACACATATATTCATTTTTATATTCATGTTTATCCTCATTTATATTTGAAGTAGGCAAATAACATGACAAGAGTAAGATGAGAATAACCACCACATCTGCCACCCCCATATTGGAGAAAGTGAAAAAGGTGTTTATGATAGTTCTATGATTGTTTATCCTTCACAGGTAAATATTAAGAAACGGGTATTTTTATGTCTAGTCCTTGACAAGATGTGTTGCTTCTGTAACTTTCATATACTGCATACTGCATAGTGGATCCAACATAATTTTTGTCAAGACTGTTCTTTTCGGGTGTCTTTATCTTCTCTTTCATACCAATGCAGTGTTTTAAACATCTGTACCAGTGTCTTTGCCTAAAATATATTTCTATAATTGAATTTCAGATACACATCAGAGATTTTCAGTTTGCAAAAGCTTTTACTCAGAGGTCACTTCAGGTGAGAAAAGTTTTAAGAAAGAAACCACAGGTACCAGAAATAATGTATACTTTCAAACAAAATGTCATTTAGAATGGTGACCTCTGTCCTTTATCTAAGGCAATGCATTTAAAAAGATAAGCTTTAACTTCCAGAATCACTTTTTAAAATAGTTTAACATTTTATACTTCTGATCTAAGGGTATAGGGACATTTAAATTATATCTAATAACAGAAAACCAGGACAATTCTTTGTAATTCTTTAGAAGAATAAAAATGCCCTCAAATGTGCTATAATCACACATAAATCACGAAGGTTTTAAAAAATATATAACTCTCCATGCCCCTTAGAAACCACTGACTTAGATCCCTTACTGATTATAAGATACTTTAAGGAAAAAAGAAAATCCGGAGTAATTGAAACCTTCAGGTCTAGTATCAGATGAACTACTAGACCCATTCCACCCATCAACCCGAGTCCTCCAGGAATCCACCTGTGACACACAGCAGGCTTCATTATTTGTTGCAATAAAGGAGACTATGTTGCTGGGGAAACCATGGGGGTACACCATTAAAAGTAGAATTTTGGCTTGGGGAAGGCAGTTAGGAGTGGGAATGGGGAAGTTTAAAGAAGTGCTTTGCCCTAGGTTCTGATCCCTATAATCTGTGAATATCAGTTTATAGTAATAAAAAGGGTCTTTTCAGTGTCATCAAACTAAGGGTTTTAATAGAAGATTATTCTGGATTACCCATGTAAGGCTTTAATACAACCATAAATGTCTTAGGAAGAAAGAGGAGGGGGGGGGGGTTGTTGACTAAGACCTAAGAGGAGAAGGCAGAATAAATATGAAGGTAGAGGTTGGAGTGATGTTCCTGTAAGACAAAGAAGGCCAGCAACCACCAGAATCTGAAAGAAACCAGGAAGGATGTTTCTCTAGCGCTTTCAGAAAGAACTTGGCCTGTCAGCATCTTGATTTCAGACCCTGGCCTTGAGAACTGCGAAAGAATACATTTCTACTGTTTTAACATGCCCAGTTTGTGGGGATTTGTTACCATAGCAATAGGAAATGCGTACAGATATATTGATAATTTAGTCTAGGAGACAGGAAGAATGGAGCATAACTAAAGCTTCAGTTGTAAGAAGCAGCAGCTACAACTATTAGTTGGGAGAGGAAATGTTTGCGTTTTTCTGTACTTTGCATAGTGTTCATGTTTTTTCTGTCCTTAGACAAGATTATGGAGGGCTCTTGTTTTTGTCCCATCATGGTCTCAGAGTGACCTTGTCTGATGAGTGACCTTGTATTCTGAGAAAATTTTTAATATTCAACAGAGAATGACAAAGCCTAGCTGTTCATGCAGGCCAGTTTCCAACTGACAGCTGTCAAGACCATGTTTTCCTTTCTCATTGCTAATTTGATGAGTGATGTTGGCCATGCTATCCAGCCCCTCTGGACAACTGTAATTCACTTCAATCTTTTAGTCACTAAATATTTACACACAAAAAAAATTCTAACCTTCATTGAGGTTGCCAAGAGGGAAACAAGTAAAATATATTACATGTCAATCGATGATGAGAGTTGGAGAGGAAAGTGAAATGGGAAATATTGTAGAGGAAATAATAGAATTTCACCATTAGAACCCCTAGTAAAATAATTCATTTATGGATGCAAACCACCTAGGGCCTAGGTAAAGGCGGATGGGGAGCTGGATATATGTGCAGTGTCAAAATGTCGTTACTTCCTGATCATGAGGGAAAAACTCAGTTTTACAATGCATGGATCTGGCCGCCACCACCTCAACCCAGGGATCACAAGCAGCACAGCTAACAGTGGGGAAGCCAGACATGATGTGCCTATTGATACGACAAAATATGATGCATAAAACATCACCTCTGAGATGTTCTTGCCCAAAACGTTTAGCCTAAAACCAAGTAAGCCAAGCGACCAAGCTCCTAGTGTTCAGGAAATTCAGGGAAACAATGGAAATGCCACCACACACTCAAAAAGCAATTAGACAAATTCAAAAGGTGGATCATTTTATAAGACAACTAGTCTGATCCTTTCAATAACTCAATGGCATAAAAAACGATAGGGGCTGCATTCGATGACAAAGGACTTGAGACATTAAAAACACAAAGGGTCCCTTTGGCAGTAAGGGTATGGTATAGATTACTAGTTTTCCTATTTTAATGTATATTAGAATCATTAAGGAGATTAATTAAAAATGTGAAGTTTCAGGCTCTA
>NW_006284349.1:3356770-3363785 GCF_000327345.1 Myotis davidii | reverse complement strand
TGCCTCTGATCTCCACTATGGGAAACACTGGAGAAGTAGTTAAATTTATCACAGAAATGGTCAGTTCCATGTAAGGGACTTGGTGGGATTCTGGTGCGCATAGCAGAGAATAGGCCACCAATACCAGAAGACCCGCTATCCCCTGAGCTCTGCATCCAGACCTGTCTCCCATGTTGATTTCTGTCAGAACCACCTGCAGGACTTTCAAAGCATATTAAAGGCTGGGCCCCTCTCCAGAACAGTTACATTTGAAAGACCAATTAGGCATTGGTATTAAAAAGAATGTACTTGAGTGATCCTTATATGTGGTTGGGGTTGAGAGCTAGATTAAATGTGTTTAAATACAGGGTGATGTTGTATGTATGCAAATGATATAACATTTTAATGAGAATTCATAGTTACACCAGTTACATGGTCTTATTTTTTTCAATGAACATCCCATTTGATTTTTAAAGGAAAACCAAGGAAGTTTTTTTACATTAGCTGTTATTAGGCAAATGAGGAAAGAAAAGGATTAAAAGATATTATTTCGCAATTCTGCTGATACAGAACTAACTAGTACCAACAGTATCTCTTATTGTTACAAAAGAAGATGGCATAGGCTGCCCTAGCCCTTGCAGAGCACTGTCCAGTGTGCTTACTAGTGGGGACACTATCAAGCCAGAACCACTCTACAGTCCTTTCCCAGGATTCCTTGTTTTAGAGGAATAGCATATCTGGAAAGGAAAACTCAGTAACAAGTGATTTACACTAACAACTGTAGCATGGTGAGTCATGAAGTTATTCAAAACGAAGAAAGTGATGAGGAAAATCTAGGCAAAAGGTGACAATCAAGGCCTGTTGTAGGATGGAAAACAGGGTCATCAGGTAAGTAGGGTTCAAGGAAGGAAAGCAAAACTAGAATCTACTGACAAGGACAGTGAAAACAAATGGCTTCATCTTGAAATGACTGCACTGCTCTACACACCAGAACAACATATAGTCCTGTTTTCAACAAAAGTCTAATGGGAAAGACACCACATGCATTTCAAGATCAACTGCAGCTGATGTGACCTCTAGAAAATTGCTGGCCACATTGCTTTGATTATAACTCATACTCCTTTGTCTTTGGACAGATAAGGTAGCATAGAGGTCAGAGCCCTGGATAGAGAGTCAGACTCCCTGCATTCAGGCCTGGGCTTTACCACTGACTCTCCAGTGGCCCTGAACTTCATTTTCACCTCTTGAAAAAATTTCCAGGTGAAATTAATAAAGTCTATGTAACGATTTTCTATGGGGATTAAATAAAAGACTGATTAAAGGGGTTTTAGTAAGCTATAAAATTTTAGTTGTGGTTATTATGGCTACCCACTGGAATATTTCCCCGGCTCCTGAAATTCCAGCTTTCATCTGGCATGGAGCATTTTCTCTCTCCTGGAGTTCTTTCGCTCTAAGGCAAATGGAGAGATAATGGCACAGTGTCTGTGTTCAATAAATATTTACTGAATGCACGAGGCATGAAGGATTGACTATGTGGGACAAAGAGGAAAGAAAGAAGGGAGGGAGGAAGGGAAGAGAAAAGAAAGGAGGGAGTTAGAGAGGGGGGAGAGGGAAGAAAAGGAACAATGATATTTCAAACATTTTAAATCTTTTATTTGAGCAAAGAATCATCCATCAATAGTTATTGAACTCTCCTTTGCTGTATACACACTTGGTACTATAATTTAAAAGAAGGCATGAAACAAGGTAATACAAAAGAACCACAGACAGCATCCAGTGAGATCCCAGTTTTACAGCAGAAGAAATTTAGTGATTTAGTCAGGGTCATTTTAATATCTTCAACAAACGTAGTAGAATTAAAGTATACAATGGTGGGACAGAGATCTCAGGGCCTTGACTCCTCAGCATTTCCAAAATAAATCATTAGAAAGGCAGACGTCCCCTCTCCCTGCCCATTAGGATTATATGCAGCCATTCATATCAAAAGCCACAACATAAGTAATCAGAGATTACACACTGTGAGTTTTCAAATCCTGGTAAAAATATCCTTAAAATCTCAGGACAAAACAAAATTAAATCCATAAAGCACCCAATTCTGCCAGAAGAGAAGCACATAGATTATTGCTTTTATAAAGAAAATATTCAAGCACGTCTCAAGGGTAAAATGCACAATTAAACAATTCAGCAAATCTGGCAGCACAACCCACTGAGGTACAATCCTACATACCCTCTGCTTTCATCTGGCATGGAGTTTTTTTTCTCTCTCCTGGAGTCCTCTCTCTATAAGGCTAACTCTTCCATGACCTATCCTGTTAGATAGCTTCCAGGCATACTACTTCTAACAAGTTCCTGTTTGATCTTCAATAACTAGACCGTTTGGGTGAAGTGCAAAGATGAGCCACATTATATTAAACTCAATTCTATAGGCAATAATAGGAGCGTGCAATGGGGTTATGGAATAGTTAAAATGATTGAGAGATTTAAAAACCTTGCTTTGGTCTCACAGGCGGGGCATTAATGTTAGAAAGAACACAGGATATGGCATCAGAAACCCTAAATTTAGGTGGCCATGACTTCTGCTGATTTTACTTTTAGCCTCTTAAACAATAAGCACTTATTATCTCAAGCAGTATATTTGGGTTCTGAATCGAGGAACAAATTAGCTGGGTAGTTCCAGCTCAGAGACTCTCCTGAGGGTACAGTCAAATATCAGCCAAAGCTACAATCATCCAAAAACTTGAGTGGGGCTGAAGGATGTGTTTCCCAGGTCACTCGTTCACATCTGATGTAGTTACTACTGGTTGTCTGCTGAGACCTCAGTTCTTCCTCAAGAGGAGAGAATGTTGTGTGACTGTTCTTATAACATGGCAGCTGGCTTCCCCCAGAGCAAGAGCGTCATGAAACAATACTGTGAAAGACACAATAACTTTTCTGACCCCAGTCTCAGAAGTCATGCATCAGCATTTTGCAATATCCTGTAAGTGACGCAGGTCAGCCTTATGTACTCTGTGCGTAAGGGGACAACAAGAGTAAGAATACCAAAAGCGGATGGTCATATGGCAGTCTTCTGCTGATTAATTATATAATTGGTCATTATAATAGTTACCTCTTCTGAGAAACAGCCAATAGAATACAGCATTATTATCCCCTACTCCTATATTATCCCCTCTACTCATATTATGGAGTTCCTGTGATACTAAATAAGAAAACGTCTAAGTAATGGATCTTAAATTAATATGAGGAAAGTTAATTCCTATTACTTTATTTATTATGGGTTTTACATGTGATTCTTTTTACCAATTTTTATTTATCCTCTCAGTTTCTTGAAAACAGTCAGAGAATTGTCCCTGGTGCATTGGGAATCTTGATGAGTCTGCCCTGATTTGGGTGTTATCCCTCCTACCCATCACTGTGTTTAAAGCCATCTAGGTGAATTACATCATGCATATCTATAGATTGCATTTCAGTTAATGACATACTCCTATTTAACTTAACTTTCCTTATCTGTGCCATATGTCTTAAAGTTTCTTATTCAACTGTTATGCTATTTCCTAGTTTTTCTATTTGCTATATTTTATTCATCTGTTCATATTTGAATGCTAGTGGCCCGGTGCACGAAATTTGTGCACGGGGAGGGGGGGATGTCCCTCAGCTTGGCCTGCACCCTCTCCAATATGGGACCCCTTGGGGGATGTCCTACTGCTGGTTTGGGCCCAATCCCTGTGGGATCGCACCTAAACTGGCAGTCGGACATCCCTCTCACAATCTGGGATCCCTGGCTCCTAACCGCTCACCTGCCTGCCTGCCTGATCACCTCTAATAACTCTGCCTGCTGTCCTGCTCACCCCCAACTGCACCCCCAGCAGCCTTCTTGCCCCTAACTGCCTCCCCTTGCCAGCCTGATCACCCCCAACTGCCCCATCTGCCAGCCTGATCACCCCCAACTTCCCTCCCCTCCTGGATTGATTGTCCCTAACTGCCTATACCTTGGCCCTGCCACCATGGCTTTGTTTGAAAGGACATCCGGAAGGCCTCCCAGTCTAATTAGCATATTACCCTTTTATTAGTATAGATCCCTTTCACTCTTTGTTTTAGTTGTCATATCTTATTGAGGTATTTTACATAGAAGACTCAAAATACAAAAGGAAAGACATGCTTACCCATTCACTAACATGGTTCAAAAGTTGTCAGGCACTTGATGGAATTTAGTGGGATTACTTGTAGCTTCCATAGAGACTTGGGTACTTTATTTTTCTTTCAGTTATTTCTTTAAAAATGGTAGAGAAAAGATATTGGGTTTATGTTGATGAAATAGTAAAGCTTATTTCTAAAAGAGAAGAAAATATTTCAGGAACCTATAGACTATTTATTCCATGAAGAATACTTTGATCAATAAGTAGTAATGCAGATCCTAAATCAACCTTGCAAATACTTTGAGAAAAAGCCATTATTAAGTCTTTACAATATTTGTTTAGCTAAAAATATTGGCATTCCTATTGTAATAATTTTGGTGATAAGTACACAAACACATTTTCACAGAATGCCAATAATACTCACCCACTCCTTGGCTTCAAACATTACTAGTGAAATCAATAGATTGGTAAAATCTTTTAGAAGCTATTTGGCAGTATATATCAAAATTACAACTATATTTAGCTCATTACCTAGCAATTGTACTTTACAGTTGCCCATATATCCTATCTAATAAAAGAGTAATATGCAAATTAACCAGCACTCCAACACAAAGATGGCAGCACCCATAGCCACAAAATGGCGGTGCCCAGTCCTATCAGCCCTGCTGGAGTCCTCCAGTCCTGGGGCGGCTGCTTAGAGCAGGGCCCGCTTGGCCGTCACCAGCAGTGACCCGGGAGCAGCCAAGCAGGCAATGCAGACAGCAGAGAACCACGGGGAGCAGGCATCTCCTGAGGGCTCCCGGGTTGGAGATGGTGCAGATCAGACTGAGGGACCCCCCCATGCACAAATTTCATGCACCAGACCTCTAGATGCACCAAACGCATTGCCCATGTGTCTATATAAAAATGTTCTTTGTGTTATTTGTTGAAGTAGCAAAAGGTTGGGGAAAATGCATAATCATTAATAAATAAGTTATAGCCCAAATACTTCATGGCATACCCCAGAGACCCAAATATACTCATATTAAAAGGTTTCCAAGACACAACATTCAATTATCAAAGCAAGTTCTTTAAGAATATGTATAATATGGTTATATTTGTGTTGTAAATATCTATGTAAACATACTGGAAAATTAAAAGTCATTGACAGTGATAAGGGCAGGATGAATGGGGATAGATAATCCGGTGTTTTTATGTTTTGTTTTAATCACTTCTCTATATTTTGAATCATGCACAGTAAGAGAGTATACCTATACTTATGTACTAAAACATATAAGTGTTGAATATGACTGGGAAAGAAAAATAAATAGTAAGAGTATTTTAAATCTCCTTATCAAATTTTTACTAGGTATATGCATTTTTGGTTTATTTTAGTTCCTGAATATGCAACACAGACTGCATACCTCTGGTTGTATGTAGAATCTTATTGCAAATGTCTCAGGCATGGTCAATAAATATTTTTAAATGGCCATCCAAATAAATGAAGGAATGAGTGGATGAAACTCAAATATCAGTAATTCCAAGTGTCTACCAGCTTACTAAGTCCACATCTTTGCAATGTTCATCCACAATCTCAAATTGCAAAATTTCTTGGATTCACTAAGAGATTGAATATTTGATAATCTGAATGACTGCAGGCTCCTTTGCTTTGCATATCTTTGATAAACTCTCATTGAGTCTCATGAGTTTGTCCCAGTCCTCCTATTTGTGGCTCTCTGGTAGATCGCAAGGGAGCAAGAGGGCATTGCCCATGTTAATTCAGTGACTGGTTATGCCTGTCCAGGCTCTGCTGACCACCCACAGCCTGGTTGTTCCTCCACAGTTGCCAGGGCACCTCCTAGCCTGACCTTTAGATGCAGACGGACCATCCTCTGCCACCTTCCTCTGGATTTCCAGTATCTACTGAATTGGAGATTTATCCTGACCTTCTGAAGTTCATGAAGATGTAAGGCATCTGTTTTACTCAGCTGCCACTGCATGAAGTTTTTCTCTGCCTACCTCTGGATCATAGAACTTTCCAGACACTCAGGAAATTCATTTCCCTCTTCTTTGTATAAAATAAACCTGAGCTACCTCTGAGTTTTCCAACTAGAGGCTTACTTAACTTGGCATCATATCTTCGAGGTCCTTCCAAACTCCAGAAATCCATGATGCTGTTGTGACTATAGTTGAACCAATTCTTGAGGGGCCGAGCAAAACCAAGTTGAATTTTACAGATTTCAATGAATCTCAGGTTTATATGAGTATTGCCTCTCCAAGCACACACTTTCTTACTTGCTGTTCTTAAATGGTTTGTAGCATTGTCAGAAGATGATGATGGTGGTGGCGAGAGTTCCTAATATCTACTGAGCCTATCACAGGCCCATTCCTGTGCTAGCACTTTATAAACACCATATAATTAACCAGAACAAGCTATCAGGCAGGTATTGTCAACAGTCCCATTTTACTGTTGGGATACTTGATGAAATTAAACAACTTGGTAAAGTGGTTTGACACCAGAACCTGCACTCTGAACCACTCCTCTGTACATCTTAGGAAGGCTTGCAGCTGAAATGGAAGAACATACCGTATTTGCCGGCGTATAAGACGACGGGGCGTATAAGACGACCCCCTAACATTTCAACTCAAAATACAGAGTTTGTTATATACTCGCCGTATAAGACTACCCCCTCTTCCGCACACCTTCCACACACCAAATGAAAGGTAAAACAATATCAGATTTGATTTTAACATTTTAAATTATATTCAAATGCTTATGACATGCAGGAAAACTGTCACAAGGCTGTATGTAATCAAACATATACATAAAACAGTGCAAGTTTATTACCGGTAAACATACCGGTAATTCACTAAAGAAAACACACTCTATAGACTGGTACCGTAGATGCTTCTCAGGAACACAG
>NW_006284349.1:3353157-3356410 GCF_000327345.1 Myotis davidii | reverse complement strand
AACAAAATCGCATAACAGCCGAGCATACACCCAGCAGCGCTGCTGATGCCTGAACGGTATGTGGAATGAAGTGGGCGGGCATCGTGAGGCCACTATGGCACGGGGCAAGCACTATGGGCAGTCTATCTGAAGTGTACCTGGCGTATAAGACGACCCCCCACTTGGAGGCATATTTTTCAGGGCCAAAAAACCGTCTTATACACCGGCAAATACGGTAAGTGAGAATTGATTTTTCAATTTGAATTTCGAAAGGACAAGGCCATCAGATAATAAAAGATGGCATATAATGGCTTATTTGTGCCATGCCAGCATTGGTGAACCAATCCTTCTTTCAATAGAATGAGGCTATGATATTTGTTTTTCCAGAAAAATAAACATGTAAGGTAGAAAGTGGAACAAACAAACAAACAAAAAAAAAACACGTATACTAAAAAGCTTCCCTGAGGCTGGAACAGGTAGGCAGTGAATATGCCTATGTGAAAATAATAAGAAGGGAAATGAATGTGCCCCTAGCTATTGAAAGAGTTGCAACCTTGGAAGTTTGCCAGATACGAGCAGTATGCCGTCTTCCACCGAGCCATGGTGAGGGTTTAATTATGTGTCTGTGAAACATCATTAATGCTGACCATGGGAACTTGCTAACTGAGCGAGGCCTGGGCAGTTCACTTCCTCCACAGATTTCATATGTGTGGGTTTTTTTCTCGTTTTTTCTTTATCAGGTTGGGACTATAATGAAACCTTCCCGGGCACTCAGCTCTTAGTAACTCTTTGAACTTACAACACCGGAAAGAAACGGCACCGACTGAACTTTCACAATGGCTAACACTAGCACCAATTAATCAGTTCTCTTGAAAAGAAAATTGGAACGGGTAGAGCTTACAGGCGCAGAAGTTGGAATCGTTTTTCTGAAATAATCTCCTTCTGCAGTTATAAACCAGTAAAGATTTTTTTTCTCTACCAAAGAATGCTAAAAAAATAATACTTATTTATCTCGGTAATGGGGATGTTGAAAGGTTTATTTAGTTGTTTTTTTTAAAGTGTTTGGAAAATGAAAACAGCTATATTAGTGCTAAATATGGTTATTAGCCAACCTAGCACTTTTATGTGAATATTCTGTTCTGGTTTCCTCCTTTGAGCCTATTTCAGGGCAGATTAACACCTCCACACAGAGCTTTCAGGGAGGCTTCTATGCCTACTCTGTTGAGAAGCCAAATTCCCTGATAAAAATTAAACCACAGATATAATTCACATACATTTGGAAACATCCTCAAAATGCTTCATAATTCAGAACGAGGGTCTCATTCATCAGAAAAGCGTCAGTATAAAGTCATTGGAAAAGTCAAAGAGAAAAAAGACAATGTCATGAACTTAGTAAAAAGTGTCATATGTTCTTCCATTAGCCATGCCACCACCCAAAAGAGTCAGGTCCCTCCTAGAAAGAATCATTAAAAAGAACCCTAGCCCTAACTGATTTAGCTCAGTGGATAGAGTGTCTGTCTGAGGACTGAAGGGTCCCAGGTTCGATTCCGGTCAAGGGCATGTACCTTGGTTGAGGGCACATCCCCAGTGCGGGGTGTGCAGGAGGCAGCTGATTGATGTTTCTAACTCTGTATCCCTCTCCCTTCCTCTCTGTAAAAAAAATCAATAAAATATATTTTTTTAAAAAACAAACCTAAAGTTATTTGAGCATGAAATTCTCTGCCCAGAAGTCCTCACTCTACAAGTTCTGAGAGACTTCAGAATGGTACCACTTTTTTTGACTCATAGTTATTTTAAACTTTGAGTGAGTCCAAAAATGACTGGAATACATTTTTAAGGTGTGGGAAAGTATAATTGAAGAGACTTTCCTTTGTTTGGAAATCTTTTGTATCAGCTATGCAACCTGTCCCACAAACATTGCCCTTTCACCTTTTAAATGTTTTCATGGGAGTAATGTGAGACCATGCAAGGGAGCCCCCATTGGCTTCCTCAACTCTCATTTGTGTGAGTTAGAAAGTCTGAGGAAAAACCACCAGTGTTTCCAATTGTAATCAACATAAGCTACCACACAATCAAGCTCAGACAGTGTGAAGACGTTTTAGGGACCCTACGGGGGCATTTTCGACATTTCTGTCTAACATGTCAATTCAGGTCAGGAGATCAAAAAGCAACAGAGAGAAAACTCCTAGTAGTTGGCTACCATTACCTTCAATTAACAAAGGGCAAATGTTGACTACAAGCTCTGAGAGGGAGGAGTTATACACAAATAAGAAAAAATAAAAATAGCCATGGTAATTTTGAAACAATTTTGAGTTGGTGCCTGTGGGTAGATGTGTGTGTGTGCTGGTGCATGAGTGGGTGTATGAGTGAGTGTGAGGTTTAGCAAGTTTCCTCACAAGATCATTAATGTTGTTTTTGAAGAAAATATCATCCCATTATCATCTATAGTAAAAGTATCTGTGTTTATGGCAATAGCTTTATTTTCTGCAACTAAATTCACTTGGGCCAGTTTTATCACATAGAAGTAATGAGCATTTAAGTTGGCATAAAATTTCCAGAGGGGCTTAATTAGAAACAGCTACAATGGCAAAAGGAAGATTGAAGCCAATGTTATTTACCCTGGCCACCTTCCAATCACACTCTGGATTCCTTGCTATAAAAAGATAAAATATTGTTGACGATGAAATTATTCCCACTCTGGAATCTTTATTCAGTTTTATATGGTATAGAACAAAAATGTCCACTTCCTTGATGAACTACCAAAAACAAATAAAACATTAAACTTGTGGCAACCCCAAATTCCAGTTCTCAACACTCAAAAGATATTAGTCTTCTCTAGAAAAAAAATTAGGCTGTAACAGACTTCCTGCTAGTTATTCAGTGTTAAGAAAAAGTACCTCAACCCTGGAAATGGGCAAAAGAATGGCTGCATGCCTCTTTATACCATACTGAAATAAACTTTAATAGCACACCAAGGATTATTTAGATCCCTTAAGGATTTGCTTGTCTGATTGGTTATTTACTATTGATTAGGGTCTAGAGCAGTGTTTCTCAACCTGTGGGTTACGACCCTTTCATAGGGGTCGTCTAAGACCATAGGAAAATACAGATATTTACATTACGATTCATAATAGTAGCAACATTACAGTTTTGAAGTAGTAACGAAAATAATTTTATGGTTGGGGGTCACCACAACATGAGGAACTGTATTAAAGGGTCGCGGCATTAGGAAGGTTGAGAACCACTGGTAGAAAGTTATTTTATAATTTGTGGG
>NW_006284349.1:3351878-3352882 GCF_000327345.1 Myotis davidii | reverse complement strand
TTGATTTTTTTACAGAGAGGAAGGAAGAGGGATAGAGAGTTAGAAACATCGATCAGCTGCCTCCTGCACACCCACTTCTGGAGATGTACCCGCAACCAAGGTATATGCCGTTGACTGGAATCAAACCTGGGACCCCTCAGTCTTCAGGCCGACGCTCTATCCACTGAGCCAAACTGGTCAGGGCAATCACCTTTGCACCATGGTGAAGTTGAACAATCCTAAGTCAGACCGTCATGAAGCAAGGACTGGCTGCAGCTTTATTACCCTGTAGGACATGAACCAGCTTTGCCTTTAACATAGCAAACACTTTCAGTATGTTTTTTTCTGATAGGCTTATATAGACACACTCATTCTCAAAGATGTTTTGAATCAAATTTCTTATTCTGCTTGTTCCCTCATTAATAAGTTTAAACACATTCTGGCATCTATTTATTTTTGATATGAGACTCATGTTCTTAATTTTTTGAAAGATTACACATTGACAGTTTTGACGGGCATCCCACTGCCATGTCCAAGTGGACTCACAGGCCGGGGCCCAAGAAAGTACATTTTCTGAGAAGTGCTCCCCGTGGGCTGCTCACACCCATGGTTGCAGGAGTGAATCCCAAGTGGCACCACGGCTCTCATTTGGTTGATTCTCTGTGTTTCTTGTTGTCGTTGCTCTCTCCTCCACCATCAGATTTTGTGTTGGTTTGATTTTGGGGATCATGGTCAGGTCCGTCAGTCTGTCCATAGCTAATTAGTTTGGTAGTCATTTTCATTTGTTTATCTATTTGTCTGTCTGTGAACTGAAAGGAAATAAATTTTAAAATATCTCTTGCACGCGTGGCTCAGTGGTTGAGTGTTGACCTATAAACCAGGAGGTCATGGTTTGATGCCCAGTCAGGGCTCATGCCCAAGTTGCAGGCTCGATCCCCAATAGGGGTCCGGCAAGAGGCAGCTGTTCAATAATTCTCTCTCATCATTGCTGTTTCTTCTTCCCTTCTTTCTTCCTCTCTGTCATA
>NW_006284349.1:3348101-3351839 GCF_000327345.1 Myotis davidii | reverse complement strand
AGGGGCATGCAGGAGGCAGCCTATCAATGATTCTCTCTCATCATTGATGTTTCTATCTATCCCTGCCTCTCCCTTCCTCTTGGAAATCAATAAAAATATATTTTTAAAAAATTAAAAATAAAAATATCTCATACCCACTGGAAAGCAGAACCACCCTTTGAGAGCTGGACTGGTGGTTTGGTTTCCATGTTTGTCTCTTACCTTTTGCTGACGTGCAGTGGAAGCTGCAAACCCTCCCTGCACCTGAGTGTCAGCAACTGATAAAACTCCAAACCTCGCCTCCTACAAATGTGAAACTTTCCTAACCTCTGACGAGTATTAATAAGTTAAATGATAGGTTCTCTCAAAATCAAGGAGGTCTGTTCTGATTAAGTGCTTGCACGAATTAAATACTCCCAGAATCCCAAGAAAATAAGAAAACTGAAGTTATAGTACTTTTAATGTGCCAGACAATACGGAAAATATTTCTTCTTACAGAAAATAAAAGTTCACAGCATTTTTCATAAGAATTTAAGTTCACCTAATCAAGATGAATTTGTGGACTGGTTTGTACTTTTTGTTCAAAAACTGGTACATGCGTTAACCCTTACGAGTATGGTCTATAATACAAGAATACGTTTTATGTTTTATGAAATTTTTATAAGACTTTAAAAGACGGTTTATTTTCCCATGAAAAGACTATAAATATGAATGTCTCAAAGTTCTCATATTTCTTTGTTCTCATAATTCTTTAGTGCTCAGATAAGTTCATGGTATTTATATTACATTTTTAAAATTAAGAAAATATAAAATAATGTGTTTAATTAAATTACAGTCTTGACAAACATTTTTACATTAACAGTACTTATGTTCTAAAGCATATCTGATTAAATATCATTCTCAGGGTCATTAGTTAATTTAAACCCTTAATCCTATGTTAAATTGAATTAAATAATGGATAAACTTTGGGTACCCAGATAATGTGTAAGATAAAAAACTGAAACATTGTCACTGTTACTACTGTGTATATAATGCGTGGGGGATATTTCTGTTTTTGTGTAAAAGTATCAGTTTCATATCATATCCAATATGAAATTATTATAAAGGACAGAATGAGTATTTATAGCAAGTTGCAAAAGGTTTTATTGCAGTAAATCTTATCTGTCTTGGCTTCTAATAATTGCAAATGATTATAAAAAAATGGAATGAAAAATGTCAAAATTTTGCCAAGTTGACTCATTTCATTGTGATGGGCTTATTTATTTATTAATCCATTACTGCCAAATAGTATATAAATGCAAACTAGAATTTTCTATGTTAAAATGACAAATGATCTTACAGTATTTAGTAATCTCGAAGAATAGTAAACATTAGCCTTTATTTCCTGTTTAATCCACATAAATAGCAGATTGTCTATCTCTCTAGAATAATATTCTGTGCTATGAGCAAACTCTTACATTTATAATCTTTAAAAAAGTTCTTTACTCCTCAAAAGCTAAGCTTCTACCTAATTGTTTCATATTCTATGCTTATTTAAAATATCACAGTCACTTTGATGAGTTAGTAATCATAATAATGTTCTCAGGATTCATAATCCTATCTTAGTAAAAAAAACTAAATCTGTCTATATTTTTTTAAGAATTTTTTATTGAGTTTTAGACAGAAGACAAGAGGAAAGAGAGAAAGAGAGTGAGAGAGAAAGAGAGAGAGAGAGACGAGAGAGAAACATTGATCATTTGCCTCCCATACGTGTCCTGAACAAGGATCAAACCCACAACCTAGGTATGTACCCTGTCCAGAACCAGAAATTGAACCTGCCACTTTTTGGTGTTGAGGCCAATGCTTCAATCAACTGAGCAATATCAGCCAGGGCAGAAACCAAACACTTTTTGAGAAATCTGTTGATTTTGCCTTGTCAGGATCAAACTGTGTGTATTAAATATATTTTATATGTAAAACTAGGTTTCAATGGTACACACATATTTCCTCCTTCACGCTATATGATGAAAAATGCTAAAGTAATTTGGTTTGGCTGATGTGTCCATATTTCTTTATTACTCCAACAGTTATCATAAGAGCTGCATAAGAAGGGTTTTCCAAATCAAAGGAGAAGCTAGCCTGTGTCGGATTCATGTAGGTAAAATGCAATAATTACAAATACTTAGAGATTATAAATTTCATAGCTCTGTTAATCCCCTTCCTATCCTTGACGGGTTTTACCTTCAGGGAAAACAACTGGTCAGATCTCATAACCCAATGGAGAATTTCACTCTCCTACTGTTCTCTTACTGATTGCTCTAATAAATTAACCACGGCCATTTGGGCCTTTCATTAGCAGATGCTTGAAAGTTTTGTTATAAGCTATGGGCTGGAAATTGGGTTTTTAACAAGAAGGATAGTCTGTGTCTCAGCAAAAAAAAAAAATTTATCAGGTTCTATTAACTATTGATATTTCAAGAAATAAACTTACAGGAGCAGGCTTTGGAGCTTGAGCTTAGAAAACTCTGAGATTGTCCAAGTCAACTCTGACCTCAGTCAGGATTTCCAGGAGCCCTTTCCATTCAGAAGCAGACAGCTTCATGGACAACTGCTGACCTCAAATCCAAACCATCCTCACACAGCCCAGAATGAATGGATGACACTGAACTCACACAGCATAGAATGAATGGGAAGGGAAATCGAATAGCCTTTATTTGTTTGGGAATATTTTGGCATTGGTTTTCTGTTTTATTTTCCTAGGAGTGAAAGGAGAAGCTTTCTCTCTCCTTTTTTATATCTCTAATCTTTAAATTATAAATTGTACCTTGTTCTCCCTGATCCCTAAATTTATAAACAAATACACATACACAGAGCCTCATGACTTTTCTTGAAAATGCAGTTATTTGCCAAAATTTGAACTTTTTTACTAGGATATCATTAGACAAATGGCTTCTACAATCTAGGCAACACCTATAGTAACTGAGTTGAACACAAATTTCATAATTAGATATGACATACCCATCATTAAGGCACAGTATTATACATCATAGAAGGACCGATGCCCACAGTGCCCTCCCAGGAATCTGGGACAATGCCTGCCCTGGGTCTCACAGGGTCTCATGTAGGCAGAACTTAATCAGATTTGGCTAATTTATAGCAACTGCAGGTGCAACTTGTGGAAACGAATGCTTAGGGTTTGGATTTGCTTTCCAAGATGTGGTATAGGAGAACCAGCAAGAGCAATTTTAAAAAAGGAAAAATAAAAAGTCTCAAGAATAAGAGATTGTGTTGAAAATGAAATCTGAGATTGCTTACAAATTTTCCAGTCAGAAGATAATTCTCTGGCCATAGCATGTGCTCCACCCTGGGAGCCTCTGGTTTTGCTCATTGGCAAGAATGTTTATGTGGTTAATTACCATCTCTTGATGCACCTCTATAAACAAGTCCATCAAAATCAGAATGAGATCAGCATGTTTTGTAATAAAAATAATCTTTCAAAATCATTTATGATCACCAGAAGGACTATTAAAAACATTATCCCAAATTTGAAAATAGGCTGAAGGAATAACTGCATGTTCTTTTAATGTTCTACTGTGAAGGGAAACCCCTATTCTGTAAAACCACTGTATGGAATTCTCTGCTATTCTTTGGACGGCCTCTCTCTAATTCTGAAAAAGTAACTTTGCTTTCTAACCTGCTTGAATAATGGGGGAGATAAACTTAGCTGTCTGACCTTGCAGGCCAGAGACTAGATACACCCAATGCCATGCCAGGCGCATT
>NW_006284349.1:3345659-3347613 GCF_000327345.1 Myotis davidii | reverse complement strand
TATTAAAAAGCTCAATACCAGGCCCTCCAAGACTTAACCTAACTTGGTTTTGTCCCTAAACTGGCCAACTATTTTAGCATGCCTTTTATGACTGACTATATCTACCCCTGCTCTTCAAATGCTATCCAGGTAGGCCATTCTCCTGGTTCTCTCATTAATGAGTCACATTTTTGACATGCGTTCATTCCATATGAATTCATAAGACTGGTATATGCCAATGAGGTTAAAGAGCCACCATTTCAACCTGCCTAGTAATTTTACCTATGTCTCAATTACATTATGTTTGAGACCAATTCTTATTTTCATGTTGTCACTTTCTTTTTTCCCCCCAAAAAAAGTGTTAAATACAAAATGCAATAAAATGTTCACACTATTTTACAAACCCTACTGTATGAAAAGGTGGCAAAACGCCTCAATTAAGCACCTGATGGTGAGCAGTGCCCCTAGGGAAGAGCTTAAAATGTTGATTGGTGTAAGTTAAGTCTGATTTGGCTTTTAGAAAAGGAGTTTGGAGGCACCCGTACATTATGTACACAAGTGCAAATTATTTGAAATTCAAAAACATAAACGTTAGGGGCCACATCATTTCCTCATGAGGAAATTGTTTCAAAAACTCAGAGTCCATTTTCTAAGCATCTAGCTTCCAGACTGGGATTTCCTGGACTATTTTTAAGAAAATGTGGGAACTGAAATGAATTGCCAACTTTTAATTTTACAAAAAAATGTATATATACTACACATGCACTCGTGCACATGCCTACAAATACAGCCACCTACTGTCATTTCACCAAAGAAAGGATATTTTCACTCCATGGGAATGGTAACATTCAGGGGACAAAAATGAAACCTGTAAACAAGAACACATTTGTAGTGGATTGAATTGTGTCTCTAACAGAATTATTTTAATCCTACACCCCTCCCCCCCCAAAAAAAAACCCTCAGAATATGACCTTATTTGGAATAGGGGTCATTTCCAATGTCATTAAGGTAAGGATCCTGAGATAACATTGCCCTGGACTAGGGTAGACCCTAAATCCAATGACAGGGTCCTTAAAAGAGACAGAAAAGGGGAAACCACAGGAAAGACAGCTGTGGGGAGATAAGGAATGCCAAAGATTGAATGCAACCACCAGAAGCTAGAAAATAGGATGAAGAATTCTCTCCTTGAAACCTTTGGAAGGAGCAGTGCCCTGCCCACACAATGATTTCAGATTTCTGGCACCCACAACTCTGAGAGAATAAATTTTTGGGGCCCTGCCCACACAATGATTTCAGATTTCTGGCACCCACAACTCTGAGAGAATAAATTTCTGGGTGTTTTGATTGATTGATTGATTGATTGATTGATTTTTGAAAGAGAAAGGAAGGGAGAGAAAGAAAAACATTGATTTGTTGTTCCACTTATTTATGCATTCAGTGGTTTCTTCTTGTATGTGCCCTGACTTGGAATAGAACCCACAACCTTGGAGTATAGAGATGATGTTCTAACCAACTGAACTAACCGGCCAGGGCAAATTTCTGTTATTTTAAGCCCCCATATTTGTGGCAATTCGTTGTGGTAGCTCTAGAAAACTAATAAAATATATAACTGTGAAAGCACACATCCACACACCACCCCGGTGGTGTCTTCCTTTTTCTAATTCTGCCACCGCAGTCAATCTTGTCTGGTGTTGAGTATCCCTGTTGTAATCCAGATTTGTTGATGCCTAAATCTAGGACCTTCCATATTCCACACTTCAGCATATAGTCCAGAAAAGGAGAGAAAAAAATGCTTGCAAGTTACAAAAGCTTTTGTGTGCGGATAAAGGTGCAAAAAAATTCCCAAACCTTCCCTTGTAAATGCTGGGGGGTGGGGGAGGGGGGGCAGGCAGCAGGAGAAAGCATTCACCTTGACCTCCGGCTATGCAGGAGTGTGGGAGGGAAACCAGATTTTTTCTTTGTTCCCCGAGATGAT
>NW_006284349.1:3334401-3345460 GCF_000327345.1 Myotis davidii | reverse complement strand
CTGAGGCACTTGGTCAGAATTTTCAGGTTTTATAGGATGTAGTGTTCTTTTCCAAAGAAATCGTCTTTTATTCATGTCACGATGGAACAGATACAAGGCTGAAACAGACCATATCCTGAGGGTGTAACAGTTCTTCCAGAAGCCTAAAGGTTTCAAGTTTCTGATTCTTGCACTGATCTAGGAACTTAAAAAAAAAAATTTTTTTTTATTTTTATTTACTTATTTTAGAGAGGAAGGGGGAGAGAGAAAGAAAAACATTGATTTGTTGTTCCACTTACTTATGCATTCAGTGGTTTCTTCTTGTATGTGCCCTGACTTGGAATAGAACCCACAACCTTGGAGTATAGAGATGATGTTCTAACCAACTGAACTAACCGGCCAGGGCAAATTTCTGTTATTTTAAGCCCCCATATTTGTGGCAATTCGTTGTGGTAGCTCTAGAAAACTAATAAAATATATAACTGTGAAAGCACACATCCACACACCACCCCGGTGTCTTCCTTTTTCTAATTCTGCCACCACAGTCAATCTTGTCTGGTGTTGAGTATCCCTGTTGTAATCCAGATTTGTTGATGCCTAAATCTAGGACCTTCCATATTCCACACTTCAGCATATAGTCCAGAAAAGGAGAGAAAAAAATGCTTGCAAGTTACAAAAGCTTTTGTGTGCGGATAAAGGTGCAAAAAAATTCCCAAACCTTCCCTTGTAAATGCTGGGGGTTGGGGGGTGGGGAGGCAGGCAGCAGGAGAGAGCATTCACCTTGACCTCCAGCTATGCAGGAGTGTGGGAGGGAAACCAGCTTTTTTCTTTGTTCCCCGAGATGATCTTTCTCAGTAACCATTGTGAATAACTTTAGGAGTGTTTTAGAAGCTTGTTAAGTTTAAATGTATTTGTAAAACTTAGGATCCAGTAAACTTGCATTATCTAACTCCAAGCCTTTTAACAGAAATCAGCTGCACCAGGAAGCAGCCCTGAATTTGGCCCTGTGCGTGTTATGGGAGCTGATGGGCTATTTGATGTAGAGTTGGAATAACAAAAGACAGGGTCTCGAAGGGCCTTGAGCTGGGGGTGACAGAGGTGGTGGCGCAGATGGGAAAGGCTCTTTTAATTGGAAAAAGGTAACCACTGGGAGAATTTGTGCTAACACATACACAGATTTGTTTTGAACACACACTCTCTCTCTCTTCCATCCCTCTCTCTGTGTTTCAGGTTTTTTGTTTGTTTGTGGGGGTTTTCTGCTGCTTCTTATAGAAAGGTTGAAGAAGTTGTATTTCTGCTGATGACACAGCGAAAGCAAGTTAACATGGCTTCTGACTAATTTCTAAACAAATGGAAGGGTATGTGGCCCAGGCAAGGGTTTTTAGCAAAATATTGGCCAGAGATTCTGAGTCTAGATAGTATCAATTCTAAAATAAAGTACTCAAAGTGATTGGGAAAATGCTGACTAAAAGAGCAGACGCTCGCGCCAACTTAGCCCGGATTTGAATTGTGACTCTGCAGTGTTCGGCCATGTGACTTTTGGCAACTTAATTATCTGAACCTCTGGGATCTGAGCATAAAAATGATAGCCACCTATAAAGCTGACATGAGCATTAAATCAGTTTTTACCAGTAACATGCTTAGAATGGTGCCAGGTACATGAGAAGTGCTTAATAAAATGTTTGCTATTTCCAGGATCCAGACAGAGCCTCAGGATTTGATTCAGCAGTAATTATTAGTAGTTTAGATTTGGAGAACAAAGCTCCAACTGAAACAAGAGGTTTATTATATTTTACAAACCAGTTGTAACAGGGTGTATTCTGTAATGGAATTAATGGGATTCATTAACCCTTAGTGTGTGTTTTTAATAATTGTATTTGTATAAATGAAACTTGCATAACAGAGCAAGAAAGCGTATTATGTATGTAGTGTCTCCTTTTCTTCTCATTCTTGCAAACCTTCTCCAATGGAAATCTGATTTTCAGATCATGAAATATTACCAAAACACATCTGTGGACAGGTAATTCAGAGAGAATAAAGTGTATCTTCAGAGCATTAGAGTCTCCAAAACATGATGAGAAAAAAATTTAGCCATAAATTATGATGTGCCTGTTCAGATGTGTGGCTAAGAAAAAGGTCGAGACTGACTTGGTAGTCCTTCCCAGGCCAAGCACATAGAAATGTCTCACCATCACCAAGAGTGTCTGAGGCTAGTGGGATTAAAGCCCTGACTGGAGGGGCCATGCACAGTCATTCTGGGACATCTGGCCCAATGTCAATCCATGTTGACAGGTCCTTTAAGGCACAGTCATTTTCATCGTAGATCAGATAGTTCTTGTCATTGTTTTTTCTAACCAAAATTTCTCCTAGTTTGTGCCTGCAACCACCCCATTTCAGCTTGTATTAGACAGCAGGCTTTTAGTGGAGCTGTGGTCCTTTCCTAGTTGATGCAATTTTATTACAACAAAAATAGCCTTAGTTGGTAAGTGGGTAATTCTCCAGGACTTCCTTATAAATGACCTTAGCTTTTCACTTGATATTAAGTAAGTGTCCTGGATGGCAGCATTGAAACCATGTGCAAGCTGAAATAGATGTTGATGGTGTCCAAGTCTGACTTCAACAAAAGGTGTTGAGTGAACACCACCGACTTGTAGTACATTTCATCTGAATTGGAATTTTATGCAACATTTACAACTTTGCCAAGTTCTGCTTAAATACATTTCTTCTAATTGGACTCTATTACATGTACATTCTGGCACAATGTATCAGAATATAATGTTTTCTACCTAATATATAACTTTCTTATCTCCCAGAGGACATTACACTTATTTATTGGGGATATTTACTTTGGGAATCACTGACTAATGGGTAGAAGGTTGTCCAAGTAGCAAAAGTTTGTGCTAGTTTTCTTGGGAAATGTTGGATGATGATTGCATTTGTTATCAGACCTATTTGCAGTCTATGGCTGTGGTTAGTCAGCAAACTAGGGTTCGTGGGCCAAATCCAGACTATTGCTTTTTTTGGTAAAGAAAGGTTATGAAATACAGTCATGCCATTCATTTACAGGTTGCCTATGGATGCTTGCTTATTGCAAAGGCAGAGATGAGTAGTTACAACAGAGAACTGTGACCCACAGAGCCTAAAATATTTACTGTCTGACCCTGGTCTACAGCAAAATGCTTTGAAATGCAGAAGGCAACAACTCTTCAAAGTGTACAAGTACTCTGAAAGTTTTCAGATAATTGATTTCCAAATTCTCATGGAATTTCCTAAAGTCCATCTTGAGAAAGCTCTAGAGTTTAAGGTAAAGTTTTTGAGAGAGAGAGAGAGAGAAAGAGAGAGAGAGAGAGGAGAGAGAAGGAGGAGAAGGAGGAGGAGGAGGAGGAGGAGGAGGGGGTGGAGAGAGGGAAGAGGAGGAGGAAAAAAAGGAGGAGGAGGAAAGGGAGAGGAAATAGAATTTATCTGAAAGATATACTTATTCTTATTTTTATACTTAATTTATATATAATCATTTCCAGAAGCTAAACATAAGAGTTTAGCACATGAACATGGAGAGTAATAAGAAAAATATATTTTTTTCTAGTTATCGCTTTCTAAATAATATTTTAGTTACACATTTTATTACATTATTATTATTTATGTAATGATTAATAGCCTACTAGTTTATCTTATTTTATAAGTTACAAGATGGATACATAAATTTTACTAAATCTTTAGCGTCTTATCTTCATTATTTTAATACTCCACTTTATAAGATTTATTTTATAATTTATTTCTGTACTTTTAAAAAGTAATGCTTCTCAACAAACATTTTAATGTACTTGCTTGAAATATAAAATGAAGCAAGACATTTTCAAACAGAAAGCAAGTGATCTTTTAAAATGTGATTTGGCTAATCATTTGGGTAAAAGGTAATCATTTGTTTATTAAGAGCTGCAGCTTTTAAAAAATATGTAAAGTTTAAAATCTATCTATGACATCTACTATATTATGATATTTAGAGCAAATGCCTATTAATAATAATTGTGATGATATAGAATACATTTTTATCTAACAATTAGAATCTATGGTCAGAGGAATTACCTTATGAAAGGAGGTACATATTTTCTAAATTATTTTAAGGGGTACCAGGAGATCACCAGTGGACAGCACTAGGACACAGGTGAGGTGATCCTTCACTATTCACTGTCTACTTTACTAGCCCTTCTCTAGACAAGCTCACTCCAGGATATCTGACCATGTCCCTCACCTCCCCCACCCACCCCCCGCCAATCAGGGGTGGATCCCCAATGGCCAGAAAGATAGTGTATACCTCCCCCACACCAATACTTTGGACTTTTTTTTTTCACTCCCATAGCTGCAGCATAGAGGATTAATTCACAATAAAGAAAGAATCATCTTTTTCATAAATTTAAGACACAATGAGGTTATATCACTAGCCCTACCTGTTTAAGAACTCTTAACAAACTTTTTCACTTTGAATGAGATTTGAAGTAGGAAGAATAATGGCTCCCAATATGTCTATAATCTAATCCCCGGAAACTGTGAATATATTACATGACAAAGGAATTGTACAGATGTGATTAAGATGATAGATTTTAAAACAGGGAAATCATTCTGGGTTATCAGGACGACCCAATCTAATCATAGAAGTCCTTAGAAGCAGAGGATGTTCTCCAGCTGGAAACAGAAAGAGACAAGAGCAGGAGGGGGAAGCCTCTCCTCTGTCACTTACTGGAGCTTCCCTAAGTCTCTTCATTAAGCTCCCTCACAAACATGTAATGCCAAAATGTTTTTTTGTCATTTATCATCCTATATAATAAAGAGGAAATATGCTAATTGGCCATCACACCCTCACAAGATGGCAGTACCCACAGCCAATAAAGAGAGAATATACTAATTGCTGCCATGCCCTCACAAGATGGCAGCACCCACAGCCACAAGATGGCGGCACCCAGTCCCCTCAACCCAGCCTCATCCAGCCTCAGTCCCCCAGTTCCCTAAGCCCCATAGGAGAGGGCAGTTGGGGGCGATCGGGCTGGCAGGGGAGGGCAATTGGAGGTGATTGGGCTGGCAGGGGAGGGAAGTTGGGGATGATCATGCTGGCAGGGGAGCAGTTAGGTGCCAATCAGGCTGGCAGGGGAGTGGTTAGGGGGCTATCAGGCAGGCAGGCAGACGAGTGGTTAGGACAAAGCAGTCCCGGATTGTGAGAGGGATGTCCGACTGGCCGGACATCCCCCAAGGGGTCCCAGATTGGAGAGGGTGCAGGCTGGGCTGAGGGACACCCCCCATGCACAAATTTTGTGCACCAGGCCTGTAGTTAAAAAATAATAAATAACACCCAGCTGGTGTGCCCCGTGGTTGAGCATCGATCTATAACCAGGAGATCACAGTTTGATTTCCAATCAGGGCACATGCCCAGGTTGCAGGCTCAATCCTCAGTGTGGGGCATGCAAAAGACAGCCAATCAATGCTTCTCTCACATTATTGATGTTTCTATCTCTCCCTCTCCCTTTTCTCTGAAATCAATTAAAAAAAACAGCAATTAACATTTGCATAGTACTTTATAATTTACTAACCATTTCAAGAGACTGTCTTAAACATTGGACAACCTATCACAAAGGAAACAAATATAGAAATACCTCCTGACTTTCTGATGTCTGTGTTGGTGCCAAGTTCACCCCATGGCTTTATTTAGCACCTGCTTCCAGAAAACTTACACATGTTCATTTCCCATTGAGACCGTCCTCCCAGGCCTAGATCACAGTTCCAGATGTTTATTTGATATTGTTGCAGCACAACTTTAACCCTAACCAAACCTATTGCCCCTCCAGTTATCCTTCACTGGAGATGGCAGAAGCAGGACACATAACTTGTTATCACACCAATCTCATATGAAGGGTGGGGCCAGGCATGTTCTAAGGGTGATACCTCTTTTGAGAGCTGTGTAGGATTGCAATACAAGTAAGCACAGTGGGCTTATGTATTGTCTTTTCAGAGTCTGAAGGTATCCATAACTCTCCATCAGATTCTGCCCCAAATCTATTCTTTCAGGATGCTGGTGTCTAAAGTTAACCACCTCAAATCCATTCCTTTAGCTTAGGATTTGTCACCTGTTAAAGAATAAATAATTCAAGAAAAAGTTGCAATTTAATTTGTGTTAATAATTATTCCTTAGAATCCACTTGTTAATAATTTGTTCTATAAATTTAAATGAGCATGATACCAATCTAGCTCTCTTGTTGGTCAAATGATATACTCATGCTAAGCCTCAGTTTTCTAAACTGAAAACTATAGCTCACATTTTAGATTGTTGAGAACTTTATATGAGAGAAAAAAATGTAAACACTAACCAGAAGGCCTGGTACCTAGTATATGTCCGATTAACTTCACGTTGGGCAAAATTTTTGTCTATTTTTTCACTGTTGTTTCTCAGCAATGAACATAGTGTCTAGCACATAGAAGGCACTCAGAATAATATGAGAATAGGTAAATGATTGAATTATAGGGTTATATAATTATCTGACACTGATTTTGCAGAGGAAAAAATAAATAAATAATAAACATGGGTACAACTAGAGAGTGTGCAAAAGGAGCAAAAGCAGAACCAAAAGGAGGAGGTCACCCGTACCTGCATACTAGTCCATACCACTTATTTCTGGAAGCTTCCAAGGACTGCCTACAGAAATGTGAGCGGGATCTATTCCTGTCATTTTCTTTGGTACTGGATTCTTTCTGGTGGTTTATTTGTTTTGACATAAACAGGAGCAATCTTGCAAGATAAATATTATGCCAAACAGCCAGAAGGCTGTCAAATAAGAACAGGCTGTTCTACTGAATCCAGAGCCACAGACCAGGCAGCTCTGTGGAACAGGCATGTCGATTGACAGGCTCCTCTCATCACTCTGTGTGTCTTTACAATTTAGTCATGTCATCTACCTTGAGGGAAAGGAGAAGGAAGACCATATTGTGTATTACAGGGGGTGACTGACTAATACAGTGAGCAAACAATGACAACCACATAGTGATCCGCTAGCCACATTGTCTCAGACAGGTTACAGGCCAATACTAGAATGCTGGGTTTATACCTTGGGGAATAGAAAGGACAAAAGTGGTTTTTCATGGCTTGAGGGCATGACACAATGGGGATTTCCATGCAGCATGTGGGAGTCAACAAGGTTCTATGCTCCCACCCGTAAGGGAAGGGAGCAGAGGAAGGTACATCTAAAAGTACAACGCTACCACTAAACGCTTTTAAAGCTCTAAAAAGATCCACATGTAGAAATTGCATCTCAGAGTGTGGTACATGGGCCATTGGCATTAGAATTACTTGTTTGTTCGAACGCATATTCCTGGGTCTCATCCCAGCAATACTTGGTTTGTATCTACTGGGGTTGAACCTAGGAATCTATATTCTAACCATTTTGTAGTTTAAAATTAAGGGGGTCATTTTGTAGTCTAAAATTAAGGAAATCACTGATATAGAATACCTCTGACTTAAGAAAATGAAACAAGGAGTAAAAGACTGTATGACAGAAGCTTCTAAATTTTCTTACTATATAGTGCTTTTTTACTGACCCAGAATATTTTTCATGACGAAAAGAAACACTCTTTAATTCCACTGTAAGTAGTTAGGTACAAAGAACCTAATGACTATGTATATCCTAACAACTTAGAAACTGTTGATAAATAATAAAAATTGAAAGAAAGAAACCCACTATTTTATATTTATTCACAATCACTAATCTCAATGACTAATTCCAATAAAACATGTGTAACATTCCAACCTTGGAATTTGAGTGAGCACCATCCCCCTAATTTCCTGCTACACATTGATTTTCACCCAGTACTTGCTTTTTTGAATCACAGCATCCACCAAAAACTTAACTTCTCAAAGAAATGTCATTGATATGAAAGGAGTGCAGCCCTAACCAGTTTGGCTCAGTGGATAGAGCGTCTGTCTGTGGACTCAAGGGTTGCATGTTCGATTCTGGTCAAGGGCATGTACCTTGGTTGTGGGCACATACCCAGTAGGGAGTGTGCAGGAGGCAGCTGATCAATGTTTCTCTCTCATCGATGTTTCTAACTCTCTATCCCTCTCCCTTTCTCTCTGTAAAACATCAATAAAATATTTTTTTTAAAAAAAGGAGTGCAGCTAATGTATATGAAAGTAGTGCAGCTAATATAAAAACTGTAATCAATCTTGAGGTAGTATTTGATATATTGTCTGACAAATGACAAATATCACTATTTCCCTTAAATATCTGAACTATCTCAGAAACACTCGTGTGAGTTCACTGGCACCCTAAGTTACCTCAATACAGAGTTTGCTAACCAATAATAGAAATTGATAATTTGAGTTTCCTTCATTGAGAAGTCTTCTGTGGACTTTACAAAGCCATTCTTTAAGTCTAACTTTATTAGGCCAGTAGTGAACATCAATTGTAGTGGCTCTCCAATTGCTGATGAGTCACTGTTTTCTGGAAACAGCTTTAACCCACTGGGCTGTACCCCAATGCTATGTGCTATATGACCTTGCAACTCTAGTCATAGCTGATTGACATAAACTCAAAATAAGACAATCAGATTATTGCTCTTGTAAAATGAAAGTAGAAACTGATGGCTAGTGGAACTGGGTCAGCTGTTTTTCTCATTGTCACAGTATGTAGGTGAAGGTGAAGAAATTGGGGATGAAAGTAGGAGTGGCGCCTCTCCCAGTCACATCTAACAACACACTTTCAAAGTTTCCCTTTCCGTTTTCATAAGCTTACTGTGGGGAAGAACTCTGTGAACTCGTGAGCCATCCAAGGGGAGGACTCCAAACACTTCTGTCCATGGCATCTTGCGATTGGAGTTGCCAAGGGAAACATAACATGATCAAAGCACCGTATAGAATAAGACATTACGTACACATAGAGAAGAAACAGAACAACATCAGCTTCAGAAGTCTGCAATGGTCCCTCAGGTCTAGCAGATGCACCTGGCAGTCAAAAAAAATGGGCAACTGGTCTATGTATACCCAGGAGAAGGACCCATCTCCTCCCCCTCAGAGATTAAAATACTGAAAGCTGGAGGCATGACTGAGATCCACTGACTTAAAAGTTTAAGAAGATCAAAAGAACACTCATTGCTCCTAAAACAGGAAATTCTGAATATCCCAAGTGATATTCCCACACTAGGTAATAAGCCTAATTCAGGCTATACAGGCACTTTATCTATTGGAAAGGAAGTGTTCCAGGCCCCAGGCTCATTCTTATATGGCCAACTGAGGGTCAAAAGACAGGGCATGTGGTACTGCTTTCCCCAACACTTATCTCTGCTCCTTTAGAAGTGTTAGCACAGACAGGGGGAGTGCTTTTACCTATGTGGGGTGGTAAAGATTCCACTGCATTGGAAACATGTCTTCCTGCTGTTTCTCTAGCCACTATAAAATGCGTACTATTGAGTCCCTGCAAACATCAACAAGGAAACCAGTAACTATGGTCTGAATGTTTGTGTCTTCCCCAAATCCATATGCTGAAATTCTAAGGCCCACTGTGAATCTGTAAGAAGGTGAAGATGTTGGGAGTTGATTAGGTCGTGAGGGTAGAGCTCTCATGCATGGGATCAGTGCCCTTATAAAAATGATCCCACAGAGCATCTTAGCCTCTTTTATCACATGAAGGTACAAGTGTGCAACCCAGGAGAAGGCCCTCACCCAACCATGCTGGCACCCTGATCTGGGCCTTCAGCCTCCAGAACTATATTTCTGTTATTTGTAACAGTTTGTACCCAGTCTGTCATATTTTGTTATAGCAGATCAACAGAATTAAGACGCCTGTGAATCAAGAAAAGGGAATTTTTAAACTCGTAAGAACTAGAGAGAATACAATCTCAACAGTCTCTACTGAGACACCCAGTGGGAATTTAGAAAAGGCTAGCCATAATGTTTTTGTTTGAGTTAAAGGGATTTCAGGCAGGCATCCCAAAGAGAAAAAAAAAAACGGTTGGGATTATGCAAAATTTATGACTCATAGTTTGAAACTGATAGATGTGGCAAAGTGGAGATTTTGCATAAGAATTGATAGCAAACTGTTCTCTGATAAAGGAGCTCTTTGGCCAGGTGAGCAAACTCTTTACCCAGATAATTTAGTTTGCAAGAACTTTCTGAAACAATGGAGTTATTTGGTAGTATATAGCCTCATCTTCCTGGCCAGGAACTTCCTAGTAAAACATTTAAAAGGGGTTGACACAAATGTCCTCAATCCTCAGAGCCAAGTTCAAGAAAAAGTGTTTCACAGAATTGGCTGAAGCAATAGACCCTGAGTTATGAACTAAATTGTGTCTCCTCAAATTTTACCTTGAAGCCCCAACTCCCCTCGCCCTCCCCCACCTCTCATGTGCCTTTATGGAAGTAATTAAGGTTAATTGACGTCCTAAGGGTGGGGACCTAATCTTAAATGACTGGTGCCTTTATAAGAAGAGGAAGAAATAGCAAAGCCATCTCTGTGACTACAGAGACCATAGGCCATGAGAGGACACAATAAGTAGCCCTCCCCACACACATACACTGCTACAAACCAGGAAGAGCTGTCTCATCAGAAACCAACCCTGAGGGCATCTTGATGTGGGGCCTCCTGAGGTATTCTGTTTGGCAGCCCAAGCTGCTAATATACCTGTGTATCAAAGGCAGATGATGCCACAATGAGATAGAGAGGGGAGAGAATGAACATA
The DNA here is from genome assembly GCF_000327345.1 of Myotis davidii. Taxonomy (NCBI): domain Eukaryota; kingdom Metazoa; phylum Chordata; class Mammalia; order Chiroptera; family Vespertilionidae; genus Myotis; species Myotis davidii. The sequence continues at coordinate 3,334,768 of NW_006284349.1, read as the reverse complement.
ATCCAGCATGAATTCTGTGGTCATAAACCCTTTGTTAAAGCTTAAGGAAAATTACCGTTACTCCACCAGGACTACCAGGAACTCAGAATACTCAAAAAGTAACAGATGGGTGTTTTTTCCTAAAATTCCAAACAGCTGAATAGGTCATAAAAGAAAAAAAATAATTCAAAGAGGAAAGAAGCCATTAATAAGCTATAAGAATAAGAATTAGGGGTATAGCCTATGTTATTTCTTTGCTTGTTATACTACCTGATCAGGTAAGTCTTTTTAAAATCTCATCTTATCTTAGTGTGTTCTTACTGTTCTTAACCACAGAATCCACTTCCATCGGATTGAGGGTTAAAATGTGTGGAATAAACACTTGATT
>NW_006284349.1:3331909-3333704 GCF_000327345.1 Myotis davidii | reverse complement strand
CTCAAAGCCAGATTTCTAAATTATTTATACTTCATTATTGTACATTTTCCCTCCAAAGTATGTTAGCAAATCAATTTTTTCTTGCCTGATAATTTCATACAATTGGGGAAGTATGAAATTCGGAAGGATAAAAACTCATTTTTCATTATTTCAGACCTCACTCTGCAATCTCAGGACAGAGTTGAGACATTTTTCTTTTACAATTTAATAAAATTAACATTTATGGAGTCATTTCTACATATCAAACCCTGTGCCAGAGTTGTTTTTAATAGGAAATGGGTTTTTTCCCCTTCAATTTAAATGGAATGCTTAGTTTTTAAAGGGGAAAAAACACTTCTCATAGGCTCAGTTCCTAAAAAGAAAAGAACATTTTCTAGAATAAGTACAAAATGAAACATTCAATACTAGTTGTCTTTGGCCCTTGATCTTTGACAGTCAGTCTGGGTTCTTAGATGACCTAGTCCCGATGGCCTTTTTAAACTGTGCAGAGCTCAGCCAGAAAGCACTTAACTCTGAAGCCACAGTGATGTGGCAGGTCCCACTGCACACACAGTGCCAGTCTGAGAGCCCGGCCAATGATGGGAGAGGCTCTGGCCTTGCAAGGACAAAGGGCTGCTTATCCGCACCTCTCATCTCTGGGCGTTTCGGCATCCTATGCTTCCTCAGATGAGAAACAACCAATAGCCATGGAATAGTTGATTAAAATAATCTCAAACATCTGCACACAAAAAATTGTAATATTTACCTTCCCTTGCCCACCGCCTTTAGATTATCTATAGTCTCTTAGTTTTAAATATTATAGGAAAAGGAGTAGAAAGTAAAAAATACATACATCTCAAGGGGATGGACCTGACCCCTTGCCAAGATGTGATTCTACCACAAAATTGCACTTGTAAGCTGTTGCGCCACAACCAGGTTGCTGGGCTTGGAACTCCAGCTGTACCGCTTAGGGACTGTGACCCTGGCAAGTTATTCCATAACTCAACCTCTCTATCTCTGCTTTAGTGTTTCAGACATTGAACAATGATTCCTTTTTAGATAGAGTTGTGAAGATGAGATAAAATGAGGAGACGATGATGTAAAGTGTTTCACAAGATGGACACACAGCACAGGCTCAATAAATGTGATTGCTACTTTTATTTTTGAGTTTTGGATAACTCATATTTTTCTACTAAATTCCCTTGTCAGTAAGTTGCTATCCAAAACTAGCTTGAAGTAAGGACAACTCCACCAATATGAGAGTGATTTTCTTTAGCTGATTGCAAGAATTATGTAGTCACAAATCAATATCTTTCCCAATCTCCTTCTTTCTCTCTCTCTTTCTCTCTCCCTACACACACACACACACACACACACACACACACACACACCCTAAATTCTAATTCAAATTGTGTTGTAAAATTTATCCAAAAAAACCGTGACATAATTACTAAATGATATTTAATGTTTAAAATGTAGCTTATGGTACTACAATTAGGCATTTTATAAGAAATTAACCTGCCTTTGATTTTTGCCTCTGCCTGAAATTCCCTTGCTTTTATATCTATTCCTCCATCCTTATTTCTTCTAATCGTCCATTCATATATTAATTTATATATTTACTTTTAAATATTGTTAGTCACCTATTCAAAAATTGTTAGACTATTTTCCTCCCCAGCAATCTTATTTATTTATTTATTTATTTATTCATCTATCAGTGGATACTGTAGGTTGTTTCCATATCTTAGCTATTGTTAATATTTTCTAATTAGAATTTTTTATTTCTTCATATAAATACACAGAAGTGGAATAGCTG
>NW_006284349.1:3328996-3331424 GCF_000327345.1 Myotis davidii | reverse complement strand
ATGGCTCACGATGGAGAAAGTTAATGTTAACTGCACCTCACTGCCCTACAGGACCAGCAGGTGTGCTAAGGCAGTGTACAAAGAGCTGTCTTAAGGTTTGTCAACTCGCTGAGCACAAACCAGAGTGAAACCAAAGGAGTAAGCATTTTGACCTGAAAAAAACAAATGTATAATCCTTCTGGACAACATTTATTGAACCCAGACATTGTGCCACACACATCTTTAGAGGCTAGAGATAAAATGGATGTGTTCTCTGACTTCTGGAACCAACCTCTCAGACTTGTGAAAGAGTTAGTCACATTAAAAAAAAGAATAACAATACAGTATAAGTGCTGTAATTGAACTAGAAAGAAAAATGGAACTTCTAAGGAATAAATCCTTTACCAAGAAGTCATTTCCCAAAGGAAAAGAAAATGTTTAACTTGCCTGATGTACTGAAGAAGGTCTGAGGCCAGAGAAGGTAAAACCATCTTACATTGCTGGAAGAAACCCAAATTATTTACTGTTAAGAAGCCTTTATATTTTTTAAGATAGAGGTGCCTTCCTTTTAGGGTAATGACTTCATTAGAGTAAAAAAATAAGAAATCATACCTACTTGAGGTTAAACTGAGTTTGTCTTCTGTAACACTCATCATTTTAATTATTTTTCCAACTATGTGAAATGGCACTAAGTCGTGTGATTCTTAAGCATACTTTATTGGATCTATCTCCCTTAATAACTCATTAAAATGCTGTTAAGTTATTTTCAAGTGGAAGTGCCTCTTCCCAAATCCAGAGGTCATAATGTTCAAATGCCTAACTATGAGGAGAGTGAGAAACAAAAAGGCAGGCTTGACAGTGTCGTCAAAGCAACACAGAAAGACAAATTTTGAAATATAAAGGTGAGAACCACTTACAGATATTTTTTAGAAGCCCGTAGATTCCATAACTTTAAAGAAAAAAATCTAACATTTGTTAACATTATTAAAGCAAAGTAGAATTTGACACCTCAGATATCCAGCTTCTGGGCACATGATCTGAGACTTAGCTGACAAAATACCGCTTGAGTTTCTCATAAAGAGTATGTGTTTTGTTGTATTTTTGGTACCTTTTGTTAATTTAAAAAATTCATACTTAATCTGTGACAGTTGTGACTAGAGTTCTGACATTAGAAGTTTGAATCTCCACCGACCTTATGGCGAATTTGAGGAAGAAAGCCTTCTGGCTGATGGGATGTTTCTGTAATTTCTTTGAGTCATTAAAACTTCAAGTAAACACCAGAATGATTTATGCAAATGCAACAAAGGAAAACGTTTTCTTAATGACACCCCAAAACCTTATTCAGTTGAAATTTTGTTTAAGATTAAATAATGGGTGCTTTATTTAGATTAATTAAAGAAGGTTAGAAGATCGCAGTTGCCAATAGGTAACTGAAAGGCACCATCTGCTCACTTCTCCAATTGTAGCTGGGAGCTTTGCATGGATGTACAGGGCACATGGGAGAATTAATTAGGCAGCAAATGAACTCTTCTCACAGATGGCACCCATTTCCTTCTTCCAAATGTGCACCAGCAAATCTGCGTACTTTTGCTTTAATCGTGTTTGCCTCCATGACAGTTTCGAAGGACCTCTGAAGCCTGATCATCAGTTGCCTATTTTAAAAATGAAGAAAACTAGTGTGGAGCTTAGCTCAAAAGAAAATGCCTGATTGGAAATAACATCATATGATCTTCATGAAGACTCTAAATACACTTTGATCAGAGTTTAAATCAAGTTGGGTTTTTTGTTTGTTTGTTTGCTTGCTTGCTTTTTAAATTTTATTTTAATTTAATTTTGGATGACATTTATTAGGGTGACATTGGCTAATACGGTCATATAGGTTTCAAGTGCACATTTCTAGGACACATGATCTGTATTTTGCATTATGTGTCCACCACCCAAAGTCAAATCATCTTCCATCCCCATATATGTGGCCCCCTTTATCCTTAATTGTCCCCATCCCCTTCCCTCTTGTAACTACCATACTGTTGTCTGTATCTATGAGTTTCAGTTTTATATCTCATATATGAGCTCCAACAAGGGGTTAATATCCAAAATATATAAAGAACTCAGACAACTCAACACCAAACAAAGAATCCAATTAAAAAATGGGCGGAGGACCTAAACACATTTCTTCCAAAAAGACACGCAAATAGCTGCAGGTATATGAAAAGATGCTCAACTTTTCTAGCTATTAGGGAAATGCAAATCAAAACTGCAATGAGATACCATCTCACACCCGTTAGAATAAGACAAACAAATTATTAATAAAACACACAATAGCACATGTTGGAGAGGTTGTGGAGAAAAAGGAACCCTCATTCACTGCTGGTTGGAATGTAAACTGGTACAAACACTATGGAAAATAGTATGCCAATTCTTCAAAGTATTAAGAATAGAGTTACCATAT
>NW_006284349.1:3326123-3327319 GCF_000327345.1 Myotis davidii | reverse complement strand
AATGATATTTAATGATTAAAATGTAGCTTATGGTACTACAATTAGGCATTTTATAAGAAATTAACCTGCCTTTGATTTTTGCCTCTGCCTGAAATTCCCTTGCTTTTATGTCTATTCCTCCATCCTTATTTCTTCTAATCGTCCATTCATATATTAATTTATATATTTACTTTTAAATATTGTTAGTCACCTATTCAAAAATTGTTAGACTATTTTCCTCCCCAGCAATCTTATTTATTTATTTATTTATTTATTTTTAAATATCTCTAAAAGTTTTCTAGTTTTCTGTTTGTAGTTTAATATTTAGTTTTTATTATTACCAGATTTTGTTTGTATAATGTTTGCATTGCAATTCTGTTTGCTACAGGGAAATTAAAGTTGCACATGCATTTATATATTCTTGTATACATTATTACTGCAACTGACGTTCCTTAACCTCAGTGTGACTAAAGACTGAGTTTTTCAGGATTCTCTCTCTTACCAATTCTTGTTGCCTATTAAGTGCTTCTGATTTCCTCTCTGCATGAAGAAACATTTTGAATACATGCTACTTTCCTCTTTCCTCTCCTTCGATATGCTAGATGCCAGATAATGTGAGTTCTGAGAAAACCTACTCATGTGAGCGGATTATCTTTAGATCTGTAATATGAACTCTGTGAGAATATTTCACAGACAAGTGAGAATGTACTAGTAATATAGATTAGCTCGGTATTAGGAAGAATGCCCTAAAGAATTCCACTAGAATGGACTTTTGGAGGTAGCAAGATTACTCCTAATGAATAGGTTTAAGTGGAACCTAGAATAATAGTTATCAGGGTTATTGAGGGTAAATTTGGGAGAATGAGTAAAGTAGTCAGCAGATACAGCTGAGGTACTGTCTTTCTCAGATAACTTGCTCTTTCCAACACTCAGGTATGGAAACCGAGTAGGTAGAGAATCCAATAAGAATAGGATTTAGATCTCAGATATGTATTAATTTATGATCAGAAAGAAGAAAATATTTTAGGTTGGAGGCAATAAGGGACTTAACATTTGTTCAAGCTGGTATGCAGGTGGCAGGTAAGGAAGATGACAACTCCAGGCCAAGGTCAGGATGGCTCACGATGGAGAAAGTTAATGACATGCTTCCTCTTAACTGCTACAGGACCAGCAGGTGTGCTAAGGCAGTTTACAAAGAGCTGTCTTAAGGTTTGTCA
>NW_006284349.1:3308914-3325338 GCF_000327345.1 Myotis davidii | reverse complement strand
AAGGAAAGGCATCATCTGCTCACTTCTCCAATTGTAGCTGGGAGCTTTGCATGGATGTACAGGGCACATGGGAGAATTAATTAGGCAGCAAATGAACTCTTCTCACAGATGGCACCCATTTCCTTCTTCCAAATGTGCACCAGCAAATCTGCGTACTTTTGCTTTAATCGTGTTTGCCTCCATGACAGTTTCGAAGGACCTCTGGAGCCTGATCATCAGTTGCCTATTTTAAAAATGAAGAAAACTAGTGTGGAGCTTAGCTCAAAAGAAAATGCCTGATTGGAAATAACATCATATGATCTTCATGAAGACTCTAAATACACTTTGATCAGAGTTTAAATCAAGTTGGGTTTTTTGTTTGTTTGTTTGCTTGCTTGCTTTTTAAATTTTATTTTAATTTAATTTTGGATGACATTTATTAGGGTGACATTGGCTAATACGGTCATATAGGTTTCAAGTGCACATTTCTAGGACACATGATCTGTATTTTGCATTATGTGTCCACCACCCAAAGTCAAATCATCTTCCATCCCCATATATGTGGCCCCCTTTATCCTTAATTGTCCCCATCCCCTTCCCTCTTGTAACTACCATACTGTTGTCTGTATCTATGAGTTTCAGTTTTATATCTCATATATGAATGAAATCATATGGTTCTTAGCTTTTTCCTCCTGACTTATTTCACTTAGCATATTCTCAAGGTCCATCATGTTGTTGCAAATGGCAGTATTTATCTTTTCTTGTGGGCTGAGTAGTATTTCATTGTACATATGTACCACATCTTTTTCCAGTCCTCTATGGAAGGCCACTTTGTTACTGTTGTCTGTATCTATGAGTTTCAGTGTTATATCTCATATATGAGCTCCAACAAGGGGTTAATATCCAAAATATATAAAGAACTCAGACAACTCAACACCAAACAAAGAATCCAATTAAAAAATGGGCGGAGGACCTAAACACATTTCTTCCAAAAAGACACGCAAATAGCTGCAGGTATATGAAAAGATGCTCAACTTTTCTAGCTATTAGGGAAATGCAAATCAAAACTGCAATGAGATACCATCTCACACCCGTTAGAATAAGACAAACAAATTATTAATAAGACAAACAATAGCACATGTTGGAGAGGTTGTGGAGAAAAAGGAACCCTCATTCACTGCTGGTTGGAATGTAAACTGGTACAAACACTATGGAAAATAGTATGCCAATTCTTCAAAGTATTAAGAACAGAGTTACCATATGACCCAGCAATCATTCTTCTGGGTATCTACCCAAAAAATTTGAAAGCATTTATTTGCAAAGATACATATACCCCTATGTTCATTGTAGCATTATTCATGGTGACAGACATGGAGACAAAGTGTCTTTCATTAGAGGATTATATAAAGAAGATGTTGTACGTATATATAATGGAATACGATTCAGCCATAAGAAAAGATGAATACTGCCATTTGCAACAAAGTGGATGGACCTTGAGAATATTATGGTAAGCAAAATGTCAGTCAGGAAACGTTAAGAACCATATGATTTCCCTCAAGTTGGTTGTTTTTAATCCCAGAGTTACCGTTGTTTGTCTTTCTTTTTTATTGTAGCATTTAATGTACAGTAGAATTCTCGATCTGATATTTTTGCATGTTAATATAGAGATATAATTTGTTTCATCAAACCTGTCCTCCAAAGGTTGTGCTGATGTAATTTACATAATACATTTTTAAATGAAGTTCTAGAGGTCTGTGAATCACTGAAGAAAATTGTATAGCAAGACCACTGTATTCAGTTTTGTTTTAGAAACCACTTCATAAGGGGCACAAGCTTGTGGTTTGAAGAAAAATGTATTATTCTTTCAATTACCCTCCTTGAAAGAGCACTGTCACCTGACCATCGTTTTCTTATTTCCCCAGCAATATTCTGGACATAATATTCTTAAGATCTCTTGCTCAACTTCATGATAACCAAGTCATTCCTTAACCTACCAAAATCAGGCCTAAGGCCAAAACTGATCTTTCACAAGTCAAAAATACGTGTGTGTTTTTTTAATTTTAAAAGGCAGAAATAACATTTGAATTATGAATTCAAAAATAAGAATACCTTGAGAATATTATGGTAAGCAAAATGTCAGTCAGGAAACGTTAAGAACCATATGATTTCCCTCAAGTTGGTTGTTTTTAATCCCAGAGTTACTGTTGTTTGTCTTTCTTTTTTATTGTAGCATTTAGTGTACAGTAGAATTCTTGATCTGATATTTGTGCATGTTAATATAGAGATATAATTTGTTTCATCAAACCTGTCCTCCAAAGGTTGTGCTGATGTAATTTACATAATACATTTTTAAATGAAGTTCTAGATGTCTGTGAATCACTGAAGAAAATTATATTTTCGCAAGACCACTGTACTCAGTTTTGTTTTAGAAACCACTTCATAAGAGGCACAAGCTTGTTGGTATGAATAAAAATGTATTATTCTTTCAATTATCCTCCTTGAAAGAGCACTGTTACCTGACCATCCTTTTCTTATTTCCCCAGCAATATTCTGGACATAATATTCTTAAGATCTCTTGCTCAACTTCATGATAACCAAGTCATTCCTTAACCTACCAAAATCAGGCCTAAGGCCAAAATTGATTTTTCACAAGTGAAAAATACGTGTGTTTTTTTAATTTTAAAAGGCAGAAATAACATTTGAATTATGAATTCAAAAATAAGAATGAGCCAATTATTCAAAAATAAGGGGGAGGGGACTTATTTCAGGCAGAGGAAGCAAAAAGTCCAAAACCCTTGAAGCAGGGAGAGATTGGCAAGTTGAAGGGAAAGAAATCTGTGTGTTTGGAAAGAAAAAAAGCAGAAGAGGAAAAAGTTATGAGATAACATGAGAATTGAGAGGTGATTAGAAGTAAAACATTCACAGCAATTTAGAAAATTCTTTTCCCAGAGCCGCATAGGAAACCATTAAATATTTTAGCAAGGGAGTAACATGATCTGATCTTTCAGAGGTATGGAGAATGGACAACAGAAGATGAAGAAGAAACAGGACAAGTTCAAATACAGTAACATTCATTTATTCAACAACTAGAGGCCTGATGCACGAAATCTGTGCAAGAGTAGGCCTTCCTTCCCCTGGCTGCCGGCACCGGCTTCCCTCTGGTACCTGGGACCCAGACTTCCCTTGCAGCCCCAGCTTCATCCAGAAGGTCATCGGAAGGATGTCCAGTCTAATTAGCATATTATGCTTTTATTATTATAGATTGTTTATAGAAGTCCTATTATATTCTTGCCACTTTTTTCAAACTGGCTTGTACTAGGGTGGTAGTAGTGAAGCCAGAGCGAATTGGAAAGATGTTAGATATGTTTTGAAGCTTATACAGTCAGAATTGGAGGATGAGTTATAATGAGAGGAATGAAAGAAAGGAAGAAAGAAAGAAAGAAAGAAAGAAAGAAAGAAAGAAAGAAAGAAAGAAAGAAAGAAAGAGAGAAAGAAACTTTTGAGTTCTTGGGGCTTGAGCACCTGGTGAGAGATACTATCTTTCTACTGATTAAAAAAGAAATACATAGAGAGGAATAACTAGGGTGGAGGCTGGAGTCAGGAATTAAAGACAAAGTTTTGGATGTAGCAATTGTAAGATGCATATCCAGTTACTGAGTTCAGATTTTAGCAGTCTACTCCTTGACCACAAAGTCAGGGTTGGGGAAGTAAAAGGAATCACTGACATAAAGTGGTTTTTTAAACCACTGGAGGATATCACCTAAAGACAATGTGCCATTAATTCAACTTCTGAAATGCTGTCAGATCTCCTTCTACATTTCCCCCAACACCTGGTCCTGCCTTCGTTTGGGCCCTCACCAAAGTTTCCCCCTCAAGACTTATTCCATTACTACCAGACATCGTTTATCATTTTCCTTTCCTAAAAGCCTGAGATAGATGCTGCTGGCTGTAGCATTGAAGGGAAACTCGTGATTCCGGTCAAGGGCATGTACCTTTGTTGCGGGCACATCCCCAGTGGGGAGTGTGCAGGAGGCGGCTGGTCGATGTTTCTCTTTCATCGATGTTTCTGGCTCTCTATCCCTCTCCCTTCCTCTCTGTAAAAAAATAAATAAATAAATAAAATAAAATATATTTAAAAAAATTACATGACCCTTTAAATGGCTCTATCCACTTTTTTTTTTAAATGTGAGCAATGAAGAGCAGATTAGAGCAGGTCTTCTCAAATGCACACCAGAGAAATTCCACCATCTCTTTTATAGGGTGAAATCTACCTTTTACTTCATTTCAAGTTATTGCTGCATCATTCTATGGAAGCCCAGAGAAGTGGCTTTACAAAGCAAATTAATTAATTGCTTAAATATTTTACAATAGAACTTCAACAAAATATAGATGGCAACATAATCTTCTCGTTGGAGAAGGTCTTTATAAAGAATAGAGAAAAACAAAAATTTGAGTTGAAAAAATTGATATTTGGCAAAATAAAAATTCAGTTATGAGATGCCTGTAATAATCCATGTAGTAAATTCTATTATTATCCCCATACTGTAGATAAATAAAATAATATGGGTAGGTGATTAGAAAGATGAAAGGATTGCCCAAATCACACAGTTATTAAGGGACAGAGGTGGCATTTGATCCCCAGCATTCAGGCTCTAGGATGTCGCCCTCTGCTTAGCTAGGTTGTCTCTAAAGTCCCATGTTCCTCACCCTTCTGAACTGCATCCTCACAAAGACATTCTTGGCAGTGGTCTATAATTTTCCCCATCTACTCCTTGTTTACTATATTCCTCACTTAATAATTAAATGACTTAGTATCTATAATGTGCTTAAAACAATGCTTGGCGCATATAGTAAGCAATGCATAAATTTATTAATGAATAAAATTACTCGCTCAATTACATTTACTGAATGTTTTTATGTTCCAGGCTCTCTGCCAGATGCTGGAAATCCAAAGTTGAACAAAGGACATAAAATCCCCTATTCCCTTTGCTTTAGAGTCAAGTAGGAAAAATTAGGCATTTAAAGTAAACTTTCACAAATAATTATTCCCGAGCTCTTGTGAAAAGTGAGGGCAAATGGCAGGGAGAGATGACTCAGGTTGGAATCTGGTAGCTCACAGAAGATCCTAAGGTGCTGACTATTGATAAGGATGTACGGGGTGGGTAGAGGGGGAGGCTGGGATAAGGGTGTTCTAAGTAAAGAGAAACTCAGGTGCAAAGGCCCTGAGGTACAAGGGAAACTGCTATCTGGAAGGTCCTGGAAGAGGTTCATTGTTTTCAGTTCTTATTAAACAAAAGCAAAGGGGGCATCCAAGAAAAGTTCAGATGGAACCTTAACTGTCCCCTAGTCTATGATATCACCTGGATGTCTTTTGACATCTCTGACTCAACATGTCCAAACCTGAACTGCCTTAATTCCCTGCCAGGGAAAAGAGGAGGGCATCTATAGTACTCTCAACAATAAAGGTAGGTAAGTAAGTTGAGGGAGGGAGGAAAGAAATTAATAGAGGTAAATACATAAAACCAAAAACTGGCTATTTGAATATACTAACATAGAAAAACAGGGAAAAATAATGACAAATGATCAATATCAGAAATAAAAGAGGAAACATCAATGCAGATTTTACATACATTAAAATGGTAATAGGGAAGATTATCCTCAATTGCATGCCAATAAATTTGAAAGCATTGATTAAATTAATAAATTCCTTGTAAGACACAAACTTTCAATATTCATGCAAGGAACTAAAATAGATGAATAGAATAGTCTTTGTCTACTAAATAAACTAAATTAGTATTAAAAACCTTCTCAGAAAGGAAATTCCAACTCCAGTGATCTCTGTTGGTGAATTAAAATGATTCCTAGCATTTAAGGAAGACATAATGCCAATTTTATACAAACTCAGAAAATGGAAGCAAGCATTACCCTGATATAAAAACTAGACAAAAACATTATAAGAAAACTAAGAATCATATGCTTCATGAACATAAACAGATTAATTCTTAGCAAATATGAACACAGCTAATTCAGCAATATGTAAAAGGAATTATACACCAAAACCAAGTGTGTTTTATCCCAAGAATGGAAGATTAGTACAACATTTGAAAATCAATCAACGTGGTTCACCATATCAACAGACTAAAAGGAAAACTACTGATCTTAATAGATACCAAAAAAATTACAATGGTCAACATTTACTCATGATAAAATATCATTCAGTTGGAATAGGAGGGAAACTTCTTAACCTGATAAAGGATGTCTATGAAAAACTCAGATACCATAATGTTTAACAATGAAAGACAGAATGTTTTACTCCAGGTTGGAAACAGGAAAGAATACTCACTCTCAGACCTAGTAATAGTCAACCGCATTTCTTAGCCAGGGAATTAAGGTGGGAAATTAAAAGTCTGATAGATGGAAAATGAAGAAGATGGAAATTTAGACAGATGACAACTGTCTCTATGTGCAAATGACAATGATCAAAAATATGTAAAATCTCATATCTTAAAAAAAAACTACTTCAACAGAGTCCATTTAGCAAGGTGGCAATATACAGAGTCAATATACAAAAATGAGCTATAAATGGCAAAACAAAACACAAAAATTATGAAAATATATTCCATAGCAATAATCATCCCAGAGAAAACCGAACACTTTGGCTGAGCAGGCCAGTCCCAATGTAGCCACAGCTCTTCCCTGCTGGTCCAGCAAGGATGCTTAGCAGTCCAAATATCTTGCAGTTTTTATCTCCCTGATGGAAATCAAGCATCATTCCTTTGTGCACCCCAACTGCAGGTGACTCAAAGTACAGCTTTCTCAAAAGGAAAAATTTATCCCAATACTTTTTATTCTCTTTGAAATCTCTGACCCATTTTGTGGAGTTTAAAACTTGGCCACACTCTCCCTCCAGGGAGCATACCTCTGTGCCATTCGCTTCTCCCTCTCCTCCCCGCTCTGCCCCCCCCCCCACACACACACACCCCTGCACATATCCCCTAACCTCTAGGGGACTACGGGACCCCATGAGACTTGCAACCAGGGGAGCAATGGGCAGGGACAACTTATTCCAGGCTAAACCCCTGAGCCTATCTCCAAGACTCCCTATTCTCTGGCTTCCCAGTGAGCTAAGGCAGCCCCACCTAGGCTCTCCTGATGCTTCTTCTATGCCCTTCCTTGTTTCACTCTCCTAAGTATATTTTTGCTGCTGTCCGATGCTTGCTTGCTTTTCTACAAAAAAAAAAAAAAAGACTGTCAGCCAATTCTACTTGTTAGTCAATCATGTCTCTTTGGGTTTTTTACATCCATCCTAAATAATAAAAACCTAATATGCTAAGTTTCCGACCATTCGTTGGGCTATTCAACCAGTCGCTATTATGTGCACTGACCACCAGGGGGCTGACGCTCCAACCTGTAGTTAGCTTGCTGCTGGGGTCTGGCCAATTGGAACTGGGTGAGATGGGCTGGACATGTCCTGGAGCCCTCCTGTCGTCCCTCAGCCTGGGCTGCATCCTCTCCCAATCCAGGACCCTCAGGAGATGTTGGAGAGCTGGTTTTGGCTCAATCCCTGCAGGCCAGGTGGAGAGACCCCACCAGTGCATGAATCCATGCACTGGGCCTCTGGTTGTTTATAATGTCTCATGTCTTGGTCTAAAATGCCAATATAAAGTCTTTTCCTGCAACACTATAACCAATTACAGTAGTATGTCTAAAATATAAAAAGTCTTAGAATTTATAAAATAATTGATAAACATTTGATCAATATTGAAAGACACATCTCAATTACAGCAATAAATGTGTCTCAGAATATGAAATATATCTCAGTATTGATAAAATAATTGACAACTATTTCATAAATAATTGATGAATTGATAATTAAATTGATCCTGATTTTTTCTTGGCTCTTCCATCAGTGAGCAAAAATTTAGAACTGATTTCAACTCCATACTATAAATCTAAATCAGCCATTGAATTATATAATTTAATTTAGAGATATCATATTAGGCCAAATTATATTAAAATTATAATTACAAAAGATAATAAATATGTACAGATCATTTCATTATGCACATTTTAAAAATTACATTGTATTTTTAATTGTATGGCTTACAATAGAAAGGGTCTTAGATTTGGTGAAACTTCATATTGTCCGACATGCCTGGAATGTGCCCTGTGGTCTTTTGTCATGCCATCAGACAGAGTTAAATACTGTCCCTTTTCTCTGACCCTATGACTCTATTCCAGACGTCCTCAAACTACGGTCCATGGGCCAATATTGTATTTGTTCCCATTTTTTTTTTTTTTTACTTCAAAATAAGATATGTGCAGTGTGCATAGGAATTTGTTCATAGTCTTTTTTAAAACTATAGTCCTGCCCTCCAACGGTCTGAGGGACAGTGAACTGGCCCCGTTTAAAAAGTTTGAGGACCCCTGCTCTATCCCATTGGATTTATGTATTAAATATTATATTAATATATACTTACTTATTTAGATTTTTTTTCCTAATATGTGGCAGCTATCAATCCTTATCCTTAAATCTTGAATAGCTCACATAGCATACACATATGGAGTAGATGCTTCATCATACATATTACTTTTTTTTAATATTTATTTGTCAAATCTGGTGCTGCGTGTCGAGGATAAAATTCAAAGTGAGGCTGGCCCTGACTAACAAGTGCTTGCAGATTTGTAAGGTAAGCACAGGGTGCTAGGGGAGAACATACAAGGGAGTCCAAATCAGATTACGTTGATGAGATGGAGTGCAGGCCAGGAAAATTATCTAGGTTTAAAGTTTGCATGTGAATTAAGTAGATGAAGAAGTTGTGAATAGAATGAATTCAGAAGTTGTGACTGATTATCAAGAAAATCCTGAATTAGCAAAAAGTTTACTCAGATAATCCTATATAATAAAAAGCTAATATGCAAATTGACCCTAAGGTGGAACGACTGGGAATAACTGGTCGCTATGATGTGTACTAACCATCGGGGGCAGATGCTCAATTCAGGAGCTGACCCCTGGTGGTCAGTGCACTCCCAGAGGGGGAGCTCCACTCAGCCAGAAGCCCTGAGCCAAGCTCATGGCTGGCAAGTGCAGCGGCAGTAGCAGGATTCTCTCCCGCCTCCAAGGTAGCACTAAGGATATCCGACTGCCACCTTAGGCCTGCTCCTAAGCTGGCAGTTGGACATCCCCTGAGGGCTCCCGAACTGCAAGAGGGTGCAGGCTGGGCTGAGGGACACCCCCTCCCCTGAGTGCACAAATTTTTTTCACTGGGTCTCTATATTGAAAAAGTTGCAATGCCTGCTGCGGAAGAAGTTATAGAGAATGATGTCTAGGCTTTGATTTGAATGATTCTTGAAGGTAATTAATTTTCTTTTAAATTGTTAGTTTAGTTTTGGAGCAGAGGGGAAGACACCAGCAAAGGAAAATTAGAAACTTCAGGCAAAGAAAGAACACAAAGTAGTTTAGGAATCAATTTATAAGCTCATCTTTTAAAAAATATTTTAATTTTCTATTTGGCTTAAATATTGATTAGTGTGGGGACTTGGTTAGAAAGTCTGTAAGGAGGAATCTCTGAAAGGCCGGGGACCTCTAGGCGGACCTTGGTGAAGACAGCAGACTCCGCCTTGACTTTTCCAAACAAGTCTGAGTTCTGGTGTTTTTACTGGAATTTTTATATTTAGACTTCAAAACATCCTTGCTGTGTCTTTTCAAGGGTACTTACCCTGCTGATAGTACCTAATAATTAATTTTAGTTCAAGCTGTTGCTACAATAGAAAACTAAGGAGGCAGGTGAACGGGGGCTGTTTGGTCCCTATAGCCAAGCAACCCCTTAGCCCTCTCTTTCACAGAAACGTGTCAAAGTAATCCATTCATCCATTGTTCAGGGTCTGCTGGTCAGTCCCAGCAGATTAGAGCTGACGGCTGGGCAGCTGCCAGGTTCTTTAAGTTGGAGAAGCCTGGTGCATGGGCAGAACTTTCATGACAGTGGCACTCTCCATCTCAAGAGAAGGTAGAGCTTTAGCCACTGGGAGTACTGGGTGTCTCTCTCAACTATTTGGGAATCACCTATGCCATCTGGTACCTGAAGACATGTTAGGGATTTGAGACCACATATAGCAATGTGGAATGCACATCCCCAAGTGTACAATCTAGTGGGAGACGGATGTGAGGACAGTTGTAATAATATTAAATAATTACTTTAAGGGAGGTGTGTGTACAGTGAAGTGGGGGAATACAGGAACATTTCATTTGGTCTGTAGATGTCTAATGTCAGTTTGAATGTTAAATAAGAGAAAGGATTTAGAAAAGAGAGCAAGTGTACTAACGGACTTCCATTTCTTTTGTTTGCTTCTGTAATTTTGGTTCATAAACATTTTTGTTTCCTATAGTATGTGTAGTAGGTACTACACTCAAATGTGGTTTGGGGATTTGCAGATGGTTACTGAAACCTTTCCAGAAATCTCACAAAGGGATATATGAGTGAGTGACATTTTTATCAGAGGCGTTCAATTTCTGTAAGTATTAATGGCGTAGGTTCCATTGTAATATTTCATTTGAACAAATAGTTCCATGACCGAAAGTATAGGAACAAAAATGTCAACAGTTTAAATTATTATACATATTGATCCTTAGTAATAACAGCTTTTTTTTCCAATATAGAAAATAACAATGACAAATACCATCAGGTTTAGATTTATTTACAGTAGTCTATGGTGACTACCCAACACATATTCAAAACACTAAAGCCTAAGGGATTTCTAGGACCAAAATAACTGATAAGGAGAGGTCTCAGAATGCTAGAAAAAGAATTGAATTACTAACAGGAAGATATATTTCAGGGCCATAGAAACACAAGGCAACATTGAAGTATTTTTCTTCTTTTATTGCTTTTATAACAAGAAAATTCAAGACTAGCAACTATTGTCTTCAGAGCACTGATTTACTCATTAATATAACTAGCTAAATATAAACATCAAACAGATAAAGATGAGAAAAAAAACCCCACACTTTGTAGAGAGAAAAAAAAAAGGTATAAGGGTTAGAATGGCTGTGTGTTAAAATTTAATTTAAAGAGTGGATAGAGTTAAGAAAGTGCTTTAAAAATAGTCACCAATAAATTAAGTTGTTAAATTTAACAGTGACCTGTACTACCTCGCTCCTTCCCAGAACTGACATCCACTTTCTCTCTTTTGTGCCTCTGATTAATGCAACATTTATTATACATGGAGATATAGTGGGTGTAGAGCACTGTAATGAGCTGAGGTGCCTAAATCTTGTAAAGATCCTATAACCAGCAGCCAGAGACTAAAATTAGGACAAAATCAATTAAGTGCAAATCATGTAACTTTTCCTAACATCTGTCAAAGATTTGGTTTTTCATCTTATGATTGGAAATGGGTATTGCCACATGGACAAAATTTTTCTGGTTAACTCAGTCATTGCCAATGTTAAAGTGAATTTTATGGTGATTTAGTAGTAGAATTTCAGTTAGTTCTCTGAAGATTTCACCACACAGGCAAAGAAGACAACTGAGAAGCGAGGTTTTTTGGTTTTGTTTTGTGTCACTTTCTATCATCTCTGATAAGATGTCTGAACAGGGGAGAAGTATTTCTAGCTTCTATGTGGAATGATCAAGTTCTTTGCCTAAAGAGGCCATAGAATCAGGGGGAGGTTCTCTGAGACCCAGGGGGTGTTCTCAGGAGGAGCCTTAATTATTCTTGAATGCTACCCACCATATCTTTTTCTCCTCACGCTGCATCTCCTAAAATTTTTCTTGAAGTTCAGTGGGGACCAATAAGATGGAGGCACGTTAAACATTTGTTCCCAAGGTTGTGAGGTTAAATACAAGAATATGTAGCTAAATATGAATTTTTAGGATATGTATGTCATGAGCAATATGGGAGACATACAATATATGAGTGTAAGTATATTGTAGAGTTTATTATAGATGTAGACATATAGAGTGATTATACAGTATATCATATATATAAAGAGATTTATTATAAGGCATCGGCTCATGTTATTATAGAGACTGAGAAGTCCTACCATGTACAACATGCACGCTAGAGACCCAGGAAAGTGGGTGGTGCAGAGTCTGAGAGCTGATGGTGTAGATAACAGTCCAGGTCTGAAGACCTGAGAACAGAAGCATCAACTGCAGCAGAAGATTCATATCCCAGCTCATTCACACAGAGAGAGTGAATTCTCCCTTGCTCCATGTTTTTGTTCTATTCAGGCCCTCTACCAATTGGATAATGCTCACCCACATTAGGGAGAACAACCTGCTTTACTCAGTCTACCCATTCGAATGCTAATTTCTTCCAGAAACACCCTGAGGGACACCCGCAGAAACTATGTTTTACCTGATAACTGATAACCCCATGATTCAATCAATTAGTCCCATAAATTATCATATAATACTAAAACAATTGTTCTTTTTCTGAAACTTAAATTCAACTGTGTAATACATATATATCACACACACACACATATATATATATATATACAATCCCTAAATCTGGTAACCCTACTAGTTACATAGGAAATAAAGTATGTTTGTGCATTTGCTGACATGATAGTCTGTGATGTTCACTCGTGGCATACCTGATGCATTACTTATGGTAAATATTTTGTTTTCCTCATAAAAACAGAGTGAATTCAAAAGCAAACTATAAATATTTTAAATTCTTATTTGTTTTTCTTATTATTCATATAATTTCTCCCCTATTAATTCAGGAAACGAAGTTCAATTCTGACTTTTTTAGATTATGTAATTTGGTATCATTGGAAATAAAGCATTGGCAAGATTCACTGAAACTATAACGTTTCTAAAGGCCTTCAAAATTCATAGTTGGAAAATATTTCAAAAACTCCCAGTATTTTCATTATAATTTTTCTATTTCCTTATAAATATCATTATACTTCAGCTGGGAGAAAAAGATGGTGTTCTCAAGCTTGGGGGTTGCAAGCATTTTTTTTCTCACTAGGAAATACAGTTATAAATCATTCATTAAACTTTCATAAACCCCTTTTCCACAGGTACACTCTGCTCCACTGGACATCACAATCCTGTAACAGCTAATTATGGAACATGAAGGTTACATATTTTTCAGCTCAATAACTTTAAGATATTGATCAAAAGATTAGTTTTAATAAAACTCAGTAAACCAAGAAGTGCAAATAACATGGGTGAATAAGCTTTGAAATGTCAATATAGTTTCTGTATAAGATTTTACTTCTGTTGTAAATAAACAAGGAAGAATTTAAGCAAAACCACTTTTTACTAATATTCACTGAAAGCTTCACTTAGATTTAAATGGTGACGCATAAGTTAGTACACAGTCTTAAAAAATAGACCCTTTCTAAAATAATGTTGCATAAATTTGTAGGTTCACAAATGATTTTCCTTATTTAAAAGTAAAATATTTCAAATATATAATATTGAATATATAAAATTTTTACTTCCCGAATATTAACTAATGAATAATAGAAAGTAAATCAGGTTTTTAGCAATAGTAATTAAGAGCAAGTAAATTAATTTATTAAAATCTAGTTGCATTTTGCTTTCTACTTGCAGAACCAGAACTTAAAGATAAACTTTTTTAAAAAATATATTTTTATTGATTTCAGAGAGGGAGAGAGAGGGGAAAAGAGATAGAAACAACAATGAGAGAGAATCATCATTCCGCTGCCTCCTGCAGGCCCCACACTGGGATCCGCAAGGCAAGTAGAAAATGATTTGAGTTTCAAATTAAATAGACAAGCCACAAATAACTGTAACTCTATAAATAGACTAAGAGGCTGAGCACAGCTTTATGCTCTACTGATCCTGGCTCCACAGAGAGGGGGAAGCCAGGCTTGTCCAGTGGAAGGTCACTCTTCAGAGCCTCTGGATTCTTACTGACACAATAAGCCTGCCTCCATCTCGGGCTAAGAACAGTCTGGAACCATCCAGAGTGTGACTTATAGTGAAGAGTTGCCAGTTTCCTAACAGTAACCAATCAATGAAAACTAACACTGGTAGGAAGAATGAACTCCTTCCCATTACAACCTGAATGTATCACTTTGTCTTCATTGTTCTGTAGATGAAATTGTCACCTTGGAGCCTTCAGCATTTTCTCATTACGTCAACTATTAGAACTTGGAAATGCAAAAATGCCTCAGCAAACTTGAGAAATTAAACTGAGGGCAACCTGCTTAGGAGGAGTGAATGCGGGTCCCCAGGTGTGTGGTTTGAGGCAAGGACCCCGTCTTATGTTGAAAATGAGAATCACGCTTTTAAACTCTCTCTTCCTTCTAAGGTTTCTTTAAGTAAACTGCACCCTCTGTGTTATCCAACACCAAAATGGTGAGATAGCGGAGAAACACTTTAGCCACTGAAATCAGTGTTAAAACTTCATTTTAAATATAACTGGTATTTTTTAATGAATGTAGTATTATGACACCATATTAAAATTATATTTTTAATTTTGCAAAACCACAAAGTGACCAAACAGAGGTCAGTATTCTTTTTCTCTTTTAATAATATTATATTGAAGTTTTAATAAAGTTTATGCTTGTTCTTTATTTCTCTTCTTGTAGTTTACATAAAAATTAATAATAAAAACAGAGTAATTCTGTGTTAACACTTCTAATCTTTTGCTAATTAAAATGTAAAAGTGTCCATATATATAATTTAAGGCTTTGTGAAATTTATCCCACTTAAAGCTGAAAGAAAAAAAAAAGCAAAAGAATTCAATATAAACCTGTAATAAAAATAAGGTCAATTACAGCTAACACTATTGTATTGCATACTTAAATTTTGCTGAGAGAATAGATCTTATGTTGTATTCTTACCACAAAATAATAATTATAATAAAAACAAGAAAGAGGGGAGGAGGAAACTTTGGGAGGTGATAGACATGTTTATGGCTTTGACGTGGCGATGGTTTCACTCTTGTATACTCATCCCTGAACTCATCAAGTTGTACACATTATATATGTACAGCTTTTTGCATGCCAATCATACCTCAATATAATGTTTTTTTAAAATAATGTCAATTCCATTTAAATACTTTATTATTGATGTTAGCTTACTAAAAATATTCTTTCAAACTAAATAACCATGGTTTGATTTTAACCCTTAACACTTATGAAGATGCAACGCATTACAATTACTTAGGTTGTTCATTGTAAATACGTTAAGGAAGGACAAGTGGAGCCTCAGAGTAAAATGGCATCAATCTTCCAACAAATGGCATTTGGGGTGAAATGTCCTGGGAAAATTTTTCCTCATGACTACATTGTTTAAACAGGGAGTTCAAATAAGAGTGATACTGAACCCAGGTTCAGCTGCCTGCCACTCGAAAGTCAATACTGTAATCAAGAGACAGGGGCTGGTGGAAGGAAAGTGGGTTTATTCAAGAGCCAGCAGCTTAAGAAGATGGTGGGCTCATGTCGCAAAACCCATCTTAGCAATGGGACACAGGCAGGGGTTTTTACAAGGAGGGAAGAGGGAAAAAAAAGAATAAATAAACTGAAAGGAGGGGGTTGAGAGTTCTCCGTTGAGGGGACTATGTGTAAGCCAACAGATACCTGTTTGAGGTCAATAGATAACTGGTTGAAGGTCACCAAATATCCTGGAGCCAGAATGTCTAAAGTTCGGAGTCTGCTTCTTTTGAAGCTAGTTTCTAGAATCCTTAAGCCAATAGGCTGTTTTATCTGTAGTCACACATTAAGTAACAGGTCATCATTTACAGAAATAATGATAAAAGAATGATGGGTCAGTTATAAGAGGGATTGTGGAGGTACTGTAGATTCAGAAGAGATGCGAGTTACAATATAAGCTGACTTAGAATGAGAGGGCTCTTAAAAAATTGCTAGAAGAGTTTGAAAAACACCCAAACCTAATTTTCTTCTCAGCTGTTCCTTTCATTTTAGATCATTCTTAGCCCACATATAAAATTCTGCCCAGTGTTGATGACCCCACACAAATTATTTCTTTTCCATGAAGGCATCCACCACATTTCCACATGGAATCAACTATCTTTCCTTAGAATCAACTATCTTTCCTTAGAATACTATATTCATACTATATTTTAACTTTTGCTCTTAGTGTTCAAGAGAAAGTTTTTACTTTACTTATCTATCTGTGACCTATGGACCCACTTCACATATCCTGTGCACTGTATAGGTTAAAATGGTGAATCTTTGACATCCATGAATTTAAAATTTGTTTTATTTATCTACTAGTGGCCCAGTGCACAAAATTTGTGCATGGGAGTGGGGATGTCACTCAGCCCAGCCTGCACCCTCTTCAATCTGGGACCGCTTGGGGGATGTCTGACTGCTAAACCAGCAGTCGGACATCCCTCTCACAATCCAGGACCGCTGACTCCTAGCTGTTTACCTCTCTGCCTGCCTGATCATTCCTAACCACTCTGCCTGCCAGCCTGATGGCCCTCAATTG
>NW_006284349.1:3289812-3308888 GCF_000327345.1 Myotis davidii | reverse complement strand
CGCCCCCCTGCAGACCTGACCTCCCCTAACCGCCTCTGCCTCGGCCCCGCTACCATGGCTTTGTCCAGAAGGATGTCCCTGAAGGTCTCCCAGAAGATCTCCCCATCTAATTAGTATATTACCCTTTTATTAGTATAAATGAATTATCCCCCAAAGACTATGGCTCAACATAATGTGCTATTTTGTTGGGATACAAAAGATTATATGTGAGAGGTTCACTTAACCAATGACCTTAGACAACTAACTAGTGGCCACACTCAGCATTATTGTGTGATATCCACTTTTCATGGTAAAACAGCTAACAGCATTTAGATATATTATCATTCAGTTTTGTAAGAAATTATAAAAATAGACAAATTACTCAAAGGGACCAGGATGTAACCTTTACAAAAGTTCAGAGCTCTGTGTGAAGACACTTAGTGTTTAATTAATTGTTTATTGAATGGCTTAGAAACATAATATTGAAAATCTCAACTGATTCCAGGTGAAATTTAAGGTGCAGATTGGAGCTATCATAAGGCATATATTTGGCTTTCTTTTGCCAATATTTCACCTAAAATTAAAAAGGGAAATGTTATTTGTTGGATCTAAAATATCTACATTCTCAATGTATCTTTAATTAATCTCTTCAAATTACTTAGATATTATTTATTGATATATCATAGAGCCAGGATTCAAAATCATTTGACTTACAATGTATGATTCAACCATAATAATGATGAAATACCTTTTTAAATGTCCTTAATGCATCCAGGAAAGTTAATACCTTTTCTTTAACATGAAGATCCACTTATATTTAGTAAAATTTTGGAACCTGTTAAATGAAGTATGCTGAAGTACATGTTATGTCAGATTTAAAAAATAAATAATAAGTGAAAGAATTTTTCTTTCAAGGGAAAATAAGATAATCACAAGAAAAGTAACTACATTCTTTAAAAATGGAAAGTATTGTAAGAAGTATAAAAACAAATTAAGTGGATTTTCAAGGAAAGCTTGGCAGGGGAAACGTTTTGAGAAAGAACACTGACCTGATGGATGAGCAAAAAATTAACTGGAATTGAGGCAGAGAGGCAGGGAGAACAAAGCACATTGGAGAAAGAGAGTCTTGTTCACTTGGCTGAGAGTGTGCCCAGTAATGGTGTAGTTGTGCCTGGCCCCTCCCCCAGCATGCTTCCCCCAGTAAGGACTGGGACCACACCACTGATGCCCTGGCATATCCACTAACCATTTCCTTCCTAAGCCCCAGCCAAAACCTGCTCCAGGGATCTGATAGGAGCCATGTACTCCTTACATATAACTCAGTATCTTCCCTCTCCCATTAGATATTTTCATTCTGATTTATTGCCAGTTTTGGAGAAAAACGCTTAGTTGCCTATTAAAAAACACTGGCTATTACCAAGCAGGTGAAAGTGGAGACAGGTTCCAGGCAGGACTGATTTCCTCTGAGGATAACTGATAAGTGAAATTACAAAATTCTATCTTGCAGACAGTCAGACAAGGGATGAAAAGAGGAAGGCTTAACACACAAAAAGCTGTCAAGTGAAAAAGACAAACCGACTGTGTCGGTGAAAAGAAATTATGGCAACAAAGTTTTTCTTTTTCTTTAACTGACTTGACAAGTAAAGTTCCCAAACAGCATATTCCCGAAGAAAAAAAAATCAGTACAACTTTCTCTTCAGAAATGTGCCCAAAGTGAACATTTCAGGGGCACCCACATTTGTAGCTCAGTGGGCCAACATCCAGCAGTCAGTCCTGAGTCAGGATTTTTTCACAGCAAAGGTGTAGGTGTTTACCAGACAAGTTGTGAAATAAAAGACACTTGTTTTGAACAATAGATATTGAAGAAGTTTCCCAAACCAGAGAACTTAAACATATCATTTAAACTGATTTTAAGATCATTTTAATGTCACTAAAATGTCTCTATTATCCTATCCACTATCTGGTAATAAAGATGACTTTTCAAAATTCAAGTGTCAAATTGCAGTATCAACTTTAAACTGGTTACGAAGAAACATTGATGTAAATATGGCTTTTAAAGTTAGAAAGATCTGAGTTTTGCTACTCAATATGTGACTTCGGATAAACTTGATAATGTTATTGAGCCTCAGTTTTGTCATCTGCAGAATAGAGAAAATAAAACCTATGTCATAGGCTTGTGGTACTATTAAATGTTAACATTTTTATGATCAATTATGGTATTTATTATTAAAGAGACATATTTCAAATACACTCTATGTGTTATATTAAGGAGATAAACTTAAAATAATTATTTTACAAAAAAGTGAATGCATTATCATGTTCAGAAAGTACAAATTTTGCTGCTGTTACAGGTAACTTATGCAATATATTATTAAAAACAATCAAACAAATGTCCTACATGTCCTACATTTCTATTTGTAGTTCATCTCTGGAGAGCCCTGTCTTGATACACTACTGAAGTTGGAAAGAAATTTTTAGATGAAAGAGGTTTTATGCTGGCTCAAAGAATAGATGGCTGGATTTTCAACAACAAACCCAAAACAGATACTCTGTATGCCAGCCTCAGGGTACAAGGTTTAACTGTTAGGCTGCTCAGCTCCAAGATAATTAAAACTTATCTCCTTTCCACCAATTTCCAAATTGGAAAACATACGTGGCAATACTTAGAAATATAACCTCTGTCAAATGTTCTAAAAGAGCAGAATACAGAAGCCAGCTGGATTTTATCGGTCAGAATAAAGTTTTGATGTCATTAAGCGCACTGAAATTCACCCTTAACTCAGAAAGATGAGAAATTTCTCTTGAGAGAGCATGAAAGAGAAAGAAAAACAGATAAAGAGGAAATCAGGATCAGAAAAAAAAATAGTGCAAAAAAGAAACTGAAAATAATTTCCTGTAGCAGTAAAAACTGAGATTCATTTTTCTTTTAAATAAAAATCAATCGTATCATTATAGTCCAACCCAAACTAGTTCAAATTATAATAGGTACAGTGATTATAATCACGAATCAAAACAATAACAGCATATGCCAATAGGAAGTATGTAGGACCCAGGTGAAGAAAAATATAAAACTTAATAGAGTATATAAAAAGGCTTGATCAGATGACTTCATGCTGTACACATATCCATTTCTTCTGCATTAATCTGTTGATTCAATGAAATTTCAACAGAAACTGTAACTGAATTTTTTTTATAACTTGACTTGCTCTTCAGTTCACCTGAGAGAGTAATTATATGAAATTAATTAGTAAAAAAAGAAAAGGAAGGAAGGAAAGAAGGAAAGAAAGAAGGAAGAGTTGTAAGGCAAGACTTAACTCTAGTAGCCATCCTCCAAAATGGGCTTTAACTGTACATTACAAATTTTATTTTATTTTAATAAAATTTATTTTTTCTTTATTTTTTAAATGAATTTATTGAGATTTTATTTTCAAAGTTGACAGTTATTCAATGTAATTCTCAGGAATACAGTTGAGTAACATCATTCATTCATCAATCTATTGGTTCATTCTTGCCAACAAATGCCCAATGCTTTCTTTGTGATAGGCACTCTGTTAATCCTTAAGGATATGGATGACTAAGATAAAAGTACAGTATTAGATAGAAGCACATGAGACCACAATGGCCAACCACCCCAGCAAAAGAATGCACATTGTGTTCATGAGTTTATGAAGAAACATGTGATTGAGGGAGCCAGAGGTATTAAGTCAGTTCATAAAAAAAATAAAAATAAAAAAAGGGTTAACATAGAATACTAATCTCCTTCCATATCATACAGCTATTTGCTTAACAAGAACATTCAATAATGATTAAAGCCTTTCCACTGGCCACACTTTCTTCTTATGCCCTCCTGAAAAATGAGGAGATAGATGACCGATTATATCATCAAATCCATGACCAACACACCACCTAATCCATAAAAGATGGGTCTCTAGTGTGCACCTAATCTTGTTCATAAGTCTTAATAGCTCAGAGGATGGAGTTTCCACCACTTCCCTTGCATGATAAGCTGGAGGAATAATAAATTTTACAGTCGAGGAGTAGATCCTAATATAAATCTTCATTAGGTTTTTCTTTGCTTTACATAAACTTGTGAACATATAAATAATGCATTCATTTGCCTAGGGATACATAAGTCATGATTCACTCCATTTCTGAATGGAACAATGCTAATCCACTTCCTTGCCAGGATTAAGGGGAATCAAATAGCAGATACTATAGACACTGTTAGTTGCACCTGTGGATATTTCACAGTCACGCCCCATTTCTCCTAGAGACCCTAAATATACAATTCTGCTAACTCCGTAAGAGCCTACCTGGACACATTAGAACAGGACCTGCAAGGTGCAGAGACTGACAACTGTAAACCTTCAAATTGAAGAGGACATGTTCTTTTGAATCATTTCTATTATTATATGATCCCATAATATCTTTTTTATTGGCTATTGAATCTGGTATTTTAAAGTGGCATGATTTATTAATTCGTGCATATGTATTGAATGTAAATAGTCTCCTTCCTCATGGACCTTATTGTCTAGAAGAGAGAGACATTAGGCAAAGATTCACAAAAATATATGTAAAATTACAATTACGATTAGTGTTTCAAAAGGAGGGTTTCCAAGGGAAATAATGTAAGAATAAATAGGAGTTAAAAGGGCGATAAAGATAAGATATAAGAATGCCAATCAAATAGATAAACCAACACATATAAAGTCCCTGTAGGTAGAAGAAGGCACAATCAGAAAACCTAAAAAAAATGCCAGTGTGTCTTGGTTACAGACTGTATGGTATGAGATTGGAGATATATATATCTCCAATATATATACCCCCACACCATGCAGGTATTTTAAAAGGGAAGGGAACAAGATCAAATTTGCATTTTAATGAAGCCATCTAGCTATCCTGGAAAAAAAGAATTTGAGTGGTAGGGTGTGATTTTTGATACAGAAAAAAAATTAGGAGGTTATTGCAATAATTCTGGCAAGTAATGATAGTACTTGAACTAATTTAGTGTCCATGAAAAAAAAAATTAGCAACAATAGTAATTAGAGAAAACATTTATTGAACATTTCCTTTGCAATAGGGACAGAAATTACATATTTCCAAGTTGTTTAGATCGCCAATGGGTGGATAAGGAGAGGAAAGCCTTCACAATACAGCTAGGCATCTGATTTGTAGGCTTAGAGAATGATGGTGTCATTTATTGAACTAGAAACTAGTATGATGGGTCTTCTGTCCACCTACATAATAATAATCCTTAACATCACACAAGATTATGTTTTTAAAAACGCCAATAAAATGAACTTTGATTTCTCAACTCATCAATATCAAAGCCTTACTCTGTTTGGTGAGTGGCAGTGATATGATGAGTTTCTAGGCAGCTGTAATTCAGGACTTTCTAAATTTTCATTTGTATTGATTATATTTTTAAAATTAATCCTTCTCCAAAGGCAATGACACACACCCTCTCTTAGATTTCTCATGTATAGAAAAACTGACTACTACTTCAAGAGAAACTGCAAACACCAAGAGCAGAAATCAGAAGCTGGTGACCTGAAGACATATTTTGTTTGTCCTACATAAAGTTTTCAAAAATATTTAGTTGTCAATTTCAATTGAGGGAGTTCACATTAAAAGCCAGCCTTGGGAGTATTTTGTACTTTACCATCACCTGGTACTAAAGTTGAATATTACCCCTTTTATTTTTTTAAATATATGTATATTTTTTATTGATTTCAGAGAGGAAGGGAGAGGGAGAGAGAGATAGAAACATCAATGATGAAAGAGAATCATTGATCAGCTGCTTCCTGCATGCCCCCCACTGGAGATCAAGCCTGCAGCCCTGGCATGTGCCCTGCCCTGATCTGGAATCAAACTGTGACCTCACGCATACTATCAAATAGCAGATACTATAGAAACTGTTAGTCCCACCTATGGATATGTCACAGTCAAGCCCCATTTCTCAACCACTGAGCCACACTGGCTGGGCTGGCTACCAGCCCTTTCAGAAAGGGGAGAGCTCTCCAGTGTTCCTCAGACATCACCTGACCGATTTCACTTATGCTATCACCTGGCTGACTAGTAGAGATATTTGAAACAGATTGCTGACTCCACAATCACTGATGTGGATACCATTCATGATGAGAATGAAGGTAAGTAGCATAGACAGGAGTAATGTTTCCTTATAGAATTCACAAAATGCCAACTATGCAGATAAACAACTTGAGAATCATGATAAGTTAGGCACTAAAATACAACATGAACTTGATCTAAGCTTCCTTCTAGATTTAAAATTCTATAATTTTACAGCATGAAAAAGAAGAGTTTGCATTTAATGAGGTACGTTTTAAAAATTATTAAAACATGTTTTCTTAACTATATGCCATCTTCCATTTACTACATCATAAACAATTTATATATTGCCTAGTCAATGTTATGAGACTAACTTATGAGTTTGAAATGCAGAAAATGTGTGCACAATCATTTTTGTGGAATTTTTTTCTTTCTTTTAAGTGGTAAACTAGAATAGTATATCTCCATTTAACTACCTAATGGGAACTTCTTTATAACCATTACTGTAGATATAGAAGGGAAGATACAATAGGGGAGATACTGCCAATGAATTTGCAAATGGCACTGCTGAGCTCTGCTAGAGAGAGACATTGTAATCTAATGGACTGGGGTGCATTTAGAAAATATTATTCAGAATCTGATACTTTTCTTACTGAAATGACAGTGTTGGAAAATAATTATCCAAAGGATATTCTTGGCCTGTATTGTATCAGGTACAGCCTTGACCTTTAAAGCTATTGCTCAACCAATGCCATTTTTTATAGAAACATTTCCCATGAATACTATATAGAAAAAAGTTTTGATTCTTGAACTTTTAAAATGTTACTTTTTAAAATTAACCCATAAAAGTGAATTTTTAAAAAAAAACTAAGTCAGTGACAAAAGAGAAATACTGTATGATTCCATTTAGATGAAACTAGAGGCCCGGTGCACGATATTCATGCCGGGGTAGTGGGTAGTCCCCTCAGCCCAGCCTGCACCCTCTCCAATCCAGAACTCCTCAGGGGATGTCCAACTGCCAGTTTAGACTGGCAGTTGGACATCCCTTTCATAATCCTGGACCACTGGCTCCTAAATGCTCACCTGCTTGCCTGCCTGATTGCCCCTAACTTCTTCTCCTGCCAGTCTGATTACCCCTAACTGCCTCAGCTTGCTGGCCTGATTACCCCTCACTGCCCCCCCTGCCAGCCTGGTCGCCCTCAATGGCTCCCCTCTGCTGGCCTGGTCACCCCTAACTGCCTCCCCCGGCCGGCTGGCCTGGTCGCTCCTTACTGCGCCCCCTGACAGCCTGGTCACCTCTCACTGCCCCCTCTGCCAGCCTGGTCACTTCCAATTGCCCCCCTGCTAGCCCGGTTGCCCCCAACTGCCCCCTCTGCCAGTCTGGCAGCCTGCTGTTTAGTTGTTTGGTTGTCCCTCACTAACCCCCCTGCCGGCCTTGTCACCCCACGCAACCTGCCAGTCCTTACTGTTACTGAGATGGTGTTTTGGACAATTGGCATATTCCTCTATTATTAGTATAGATATTTAGAATAGGCAAAATGGTAGAGACAGAAAGTAGAACTGTGGCTCCAGTGTCTGGGGAGGGGTTGGAATGGGAGTTATTATTTAATGGCTATGGAGTTTCAGTCCAAAGAGATGTAGAGTTATGGGGATGGATGGTGGTGATGGTTGCACAACATTATGAATGTATTGAATACCACTGAACTGTAAAGTTAAAAACATTTCTATGTATTTTAGTACAAGAACAATAAAAAGGAAAATAACTAAATACACCTGAATCATTTGAGCTAGAATACTAATGACTAATACTATAACATCGAATTTAAAACACTAACAACTGAAGGATAAATCACTGCATCTACTACAAAAAAAATATCTGCATTCAACTTCAAGTGGAATTCCCCCTGTGTCTCTCACTGTGTCTTCTCATGGTCATTGGATTTAGGGTCCACACTACTCCATTATGATCTCACCTTAACTTAATAACATCATATCTGAAAAGACTCTATTTCCCAATAAGGTCACTGTCTGATTTCGTTCAGGTTAGTATAACAGAATACCATCGACTGGGTATAAAAATGTTACAAACAACAGAAATTTATTTCTCACATTTCTGGAGGCTTAAAGTCCAAGATCAGGGTGAAAGCATGGTCAGGCAATGGCCCATTTCAGGTTGCAGCTCCTCACTGTCCTCACAGGATGGAAGGGGCTAGGCGGCTCTGTAGGATCTCTCATAAGAGCACTAATTCTACCAAGGCTCCATCCCCATGGCCTCATCACCTCCCCAAAGTATCCCCTCTTAATTTCATCACCTGTGGGGCTATCTATTTCAACATATAAATCTGGGGGACACAACATTCTAGGACATAAACTTTTGGGGAATACTATTCAATCCTGTATAGTACATTTTAGGCTTGGTTAAATACAGCCATTGTTATTAACCTCTATAGGAACCTATCTTATTTAATAACCATAAGCATACAAAGCCCATGTGACATACCAGATACAAAGGAAGTTTGGAGCCATTAGCTATCTTGCCCAGAGTCACACTGGTGAACCCTACACTTGAATGAACAGCCCAGGCGATGACGTTTCTTTCCCACTGTGCCATGCTAAGGCTGAGAACGGTGTTCTTTATTTTTCATTTGTACCTCCAAGTCCACACTTCAGTGACCCGCTCCAAGCTCTTGAAGCTGAGCCCTACAAACTTTACCACCAGGGCAGCCTTCCCCTTGCTTCCAGTTGGGTTCAGCCAAGGGGAGGTGTCAGCAGGAGGTAGGATGCTGGCAGCAAGGCAGAGCAGCATAGGGTACTCCCAGGCTCCTTCTTGGCTGGCCCTCTGATGGCAGTGGCTGCACATGTCCACTGAAGGCTCCTCCTGGGTGGCTCATCCCAACTGCTGCAGTTCCAGCTGGATTTTCAAGAATGCTCCTTCTTGCCTTTCAGGCATAGGCTGGGCACCTAGATACTTTATCCCCTACATAGTTCCTTTAATCTTGACCTCGCTTTGCAAAAGTTTTTTTTTTAATATATTTTATTGATTTTTTACAGAAAAGAAGTGAGAGGGATAGAGAGTTGAAAACATCGATGAGAGAGAAACATTGATCAGCTGCCTCCTGCACACCCCCTACTGAGGATGTGCCTGCAACTAAGGTACATGCCCTTGACCGGAATCAAACCTGGGACTCTTCAGTCTGCAGGCTGATCCTCCATCCACTGAGCCAAACCAGCTAGGGCAGCTTTGCAAAAGTATTGATTAAACTTTCTTCAATTAACCTTTGAGTGTGCCATCTGTTTCCTAACAGAGATACCATATTGGATCTGGTGTTCTGAACTGGCAGGATATGCCATGGGCTCCTTAAGCTGGGCAGAGTCCCTTACAACCTTACTGGTCAAGAAAGAAGACAAATCTAATGATTTTATGGGAAGAAAAGAAGACAGAAATGCTAAGTAATAGTGGTCAGAGCTGTAGGTGAGCAACAGAGACTAAGATATGATGTTTTATGTTAACAATAGTTCATCAGTTTTCGTCTTTTACTAGACACGAAGCCCAAAAGTTTAAAGATTTTACTTTTAAAAAATGGTGAAAACATAATTTGTCTATTAGCCAGTCAGTAATATCAAACTCAGTTTTTACAATGTTCGAAAAAGCCAAAAACAAACAAACAAACAAAAAAATGTTCTAAAAAACGTGACATCATCCCTCCAACCACCACTCATCCTACAGCTGTCTTAAATTTGTCTTAATAGACTTTTGGGGAGTTTGCAGATCTTTGGGAACCACTTCTTTAGACAACTACAGAAGTTTTGAATGTGTGGGCGAATACAGTTAGGCACCACTAGGAACTGCTTTTTATATTACTCTTTGTATATTGGAGTCATCTTTCTGAGGTGAATAAAACTGACCTCAGAGATAGAGTCACTAAGAATTGGAAATGGAACTTAAATGTTTTCAATACTTAACCTTTCTGTGAAAC
This sequence comes from Myotis davidii, assembly GCF_000327345.1. Lineage (NCBI taxonomy): Eukaryota > Metazoa > Chordata > Mammalia > Chiroptera > Vespertilionidae > Myotis > Myotis davidii. The sequence continues at coordinate 3,298,863 of NW_006284349.1, read as the reverse complement.
TATTGACTGCCTCTGCATTGCTAGATCAAAGACAAACATTTAAACTAATGCCAGTTATATATTCAAGCAAATGTTCTGCCCAGGATAGATAACATGACTCCGTGGACAGTGAGAAAAGACATCAACTTCCAAAGGAAAATATTTTTATAGCTACATTTTCAAGAAAACAAATTAGAAAGGTCCTTCAGTGCAACTTTTATTTCCTAAATTGCCTCACAGTTTTCCCTGAAGTTGTTCTCAGGGAAAATTGCTCTCCTTGCCATTTCCTTTTGCAAAACTACGAAGACATATTTGAATTTCAGAGAAAAGATTCAGGAGAAATTCAATTTCTGTCACTTACATTTGGATAAAATTTTATTTTGACTCTCAGCTTGCAAGAAGTTTAATTAATTAGATGTCTCTTGCAGCTAATGTATGAGTTGCACACATCTGTTTAAGAAATTCAGCATGGAATACAATTAGAATAAAACAGGCTATCTAAAAACAAATAAACACTCTTTGCAGGTGTTAGACAAGTATCTAAATTCACTTATATGCAGTGTCTCAGGAGGGATATACGTTAAATTCCTAAAATTGTTATTCTTTCTAAAATAATTTTAACTCTACAAAATGCAGAGAATCTGTCTATAATGCTTTATTTGTCAAAGTGTCTGGTAATAATTTTCAAATGAGATAGTCCAATTGAGAGCAATAAATATGAAAAGGTATCTATATATATATATATATGAAATCCTAATATGCAAATAGACCAAACTGCAGAACAACTGAACAACCGAACAACCGATCACTATCACTATGATGTGCGCTGACCACCAGGGGGCGTGTGTGGATCATGGGGGGCATCAGCAGCAGGCGACAGATAGCAGAACATGGTGGGCATTGGCTGTGGCGGGATGGTGGAGCAGATGAGCAGGGGTGCCAGACCAAGGCAGGATGCCAGTCACTGTCGTTGGGGTGAGTCTCTGGTGGTTACTAAAAATTCTTTGCTCCTGCACGCCATGGTCCTGCACAGTGCTCACACCTGCTGCTGGCATCGGCCTCACTCGCACCCACTGCTGGCTCCAGAGCCATTGCTCACACCTGCTGCCGGCCCAATCGTCCCTGAGGGCTTCCGCACCTACCCCTGTTCCTGAGGGGCTATTGGGATAGCACCCACCACTCACACGTGCTGATGGTGCCAGCTCCATTAGCACCTGCTGCTGGTGCCCACCCCAATAACTCTGCACCATCAACCAGTATGAGTGGGACCAGCGCCATCAGCGTGTGAGAGCGGTGACAGCGGGAGCAGGGCTGCCCGCAGACATGGGACCAGGGCCACAGCAGGAGGGGGCATGTGGGGGCATAGAGGATGGGCCAAGACCTGCCTCTGTGCCCACCGCAGCCTCGAGGCCCACAGTTCCTTTCAAGGTGCACAAATTCGTGCACTGCGCCCTTGGTCTATTATAATGTGCTATAAAGTGTTTCATAGTTTTGTACAACTTTCTGTACTAGGCTTCCTTACAGTCCAGTCATGAACTGCCTTCCTATGACAGCCATTGTATAACTCTGCTTGGCTCCTGTGGCGACCTAGATCACCCATCCCTTACAAATTGAGCCTAGCTCCTTGGACTTGAACCTATGTTGGGCCTCTCAAGTGCAGTGTTTTCTCACTGTACAGTGGCTGTGGTGACAGAAGGGTACCAGAGTCTCTCAGCAGCTTGTATATCCCCTGAAATTCTGCTTTAAAAGATATGCTGAACAGCATGGTGGATCTCAATTGATTTATTGAACCAAGGAGCATTACTCCATTTATTCAGTCATTGCTTCTATCACTGAATAACGATCTGTAAGGAATAGATATAAAAAAGAAGAAATTGGAACTCTGGTTCATATTCTTTCTCTATTTAAGATCCTTTACTATAACTCATGTAGTTGTGGCCATTTCTAGAACAATAAAGTAGCAGGATGAAGTAGGCTGACATGACCAAGTGTGTGTATCTTTTTTTCCTCCAAGGCAGGACAGAGATAGCCTGAAACTGCAAAAATGAAGCAATCATATACTTCTCCCTATTTCAGTCTCAATGTGAATTGTAGGAACATTCATCTTTGAAAATTTTTTCTTTGTATCTTTCTTGGCTGGCCCCAACACTACTTTCTGCTGTGTTTCTGCTGGTGTTAATGTACTGACTGCAAAGGAAATTGTTGTCTATCTCGCCAAACACTTTGGAGCATGAGAAATGTGTCACAGTAAACAAACCATGAGCAGAAGATAACTTGCTAAGATAACTCTTAGCAAGTTATTTTTTAATGTTTACTCAGCAACCACAGCATGCAAAATTGCCAATGAAATCTATGCAAAACAAGCTTCTACTCAAGAAATACACTTCTGGAGAGGTAATTGCTCTCCACTGCCTTGGCAAATTATACCGTCTGTTTATAAGAAGTTATACCTTCAGCCAAGAACATACACATCTTGGTTGGAGCATTCAATACTAAGTGATAGAAAAGATAGATGATAGCCTTCATGTAGAAGCACCAAAAGTGGTGTAGATTAGATCCCAGTACCTTTTCAAAACCCTTGAGGCTAGTTATGTTTTAGATGTTTGTGTTTAATTTTAAAACAACAACCAGTATGTGTTACCTATGCAGCATTTGACATATGTATAGCAGGGACTGGCTCAAAACTCCACAATTAAACACAATACCAGTTCTGCAAGTTTATGCATCAACAGTCACACTAAGTAGGTGTGACTATGGTCTATAAATAGCCTTACATCAGTTTTTGTCACTTATTAGGCCACCAAATTAGTTTAGAAAAAAATAAATATTCTTGCCAAGATCAGTGGCTTTTGGAATTGTGGATGAGGAAGGATTTGGGGTTTGAGATGTTCCCTGTGGCAGCATAGTACCTGCCTTTTTATTTTTGAGCATTCACTCCAGTTCAGCCGATTATGACAAGCACTTTGTGTATATGATTGATAATTATAAAATCTTGCAAGATTATCATTATGTTCATTTTACAAAAGAGAAAATGAGAATCAGACAGGATGAGTTATGTCCAAAGTCAGCTAGATTGTGATTCAAAATGGACCTGGCTTCTCATTACGGAACCTCTCACCACTACAGTAATTCATGCATCTCACAGTTGCTACCCTGTCCTCCCAGCACTGAATGTGTAACAAGGCACCAGGGTGTTGGGTTGTATTAATTTCTTCCCAATTATGTTCTTAAGAATTTAATTATTAAATACATAAATTAATTGGATAACATTATTTTAAAAATTAACATTAAATTATGAAGCTACTTTTATGTAGTTTTCATTCATTCTTGCACTTATGAATTAAAATATTCCCCCATGTCTCAGGGGACACTGTATTTCAGATTGTTTGCCTCCTAACTTTCCATGTCCCACTCCTGTGGCGGAGACCAGCCAGGGCAACCAAGCATAAAGGTGGCTCTAACCCTTGTGAATTTTTGTATTATTTGTATGCAATGTCATATTTTTGTTTTAATTATGGACTTGGCCAAAGACAAGAAATATGAGAGCATAGATGTGAAAAATCAATAAGTTAATGAAACTATTAAATGAAAAATCATTTTGTAAGTGGGCTTCAATATTATCTTCACTCATATCTGTATTGAAAAGATTGGAATTCTTACCTAGCAATGCAAGATGCTTCTAGGGCTTCACTAAATTTTTTAGAGAGAAAAATAGTGATAATGTAGTTTCTCAATCTTTAGAATAATGGCTAGTCACATCTGAAATGAATTGGTGAACACCCCTACAAGGCAGAGGCCCCTCTCTCTAATTTCATGACTTAAAAACAAAACAACAAAGTAGATCTCATCTGATTGGGTCCTCTTTTGCCTCATCTTTCTTCTGCCCCATCTCAGATTCTTCTGCCTTCTTTCTTTCTGATTGCATAGAGACAACCTTGATAACCTGTTTTGTTGTTTATTGGGTTGGTTGCTTATTTTGACCACACTTCTATGGGGTTATTAGTGTCCTATATTAACCATCCTCACAGTAACCATTCTGATATATATTTATCCCCAGAGTAGAATGACTGGATGTCCTAGTTGAATGGGACCATTTCTGTTCATGTCTATTATCCAGGATAACTATTTATAGCATTCCTTTTTACCCTCAAAGTGTCCTTGTTTGAGCAATAATTTATATGGCCACTATTCTACATTAACCAAGTCAGGGCAATGTCCCTGTTAAGAATGCCAGACCCCTGCTTGCTCACTGTGGCTTACAGAATCATATTGTAAGAAAGAGAAAGAAACTATGCATTTTTACACATCTTTGCCTCCCATCTACCACACTTTATTTTTTGTTTTTCTTTAAAAAATTCTCAAACATAGACCCCTTGCTTCTCACCTATTCCTTATGTGCTATTTGCTCCCCTATAATTTTTCCCATTGTATCTCGATGGCCTGTCCATTTTCAGACTCTTAAATTTCCCTGGCACACATATATTGACATTTCCGTATTGTCCCTACATGTTGGGATTATGGCTTTTCCTTTCATCTTGGTTTTGAATTAATATAGCATCCAGAAGTCTTCAAAGAAGCTGAACTCCTGTTAGCCCTCATTTCTGAGTCCATTAGAACTCATTTGCTGACCCCTTGTGTTGATCTAACTGTGTTTTTCATGGTTATTTAATCCTTTCAGTCCTGGCCCTTCCCTTCTTCATTCTTAGGCTCTTCAACTCTATTATTTTGTGATCAATAGTACTCAATTACCTCAGCTTTTAGTGTCAGACATTAAATGGTCATACTCCACATCTCTTGTCTCTTTTGTAGAATTTTTTTTCTGGCTGACTTTGTACTTCTTCTAATTGGTTCATTTTTTTTTTCCCAAGGGAAATGTAGATAATGCTTACTTTTACTAAATATACTCATGATATCCTAAATACTGTGTTGAGGCAGAGGAGAATAGTCAATAGATGATTGTGCCTTCAGCAGAACTCTGTTATGGGAGTGGAGGTAAGAGGGATCCAATTTGGCCAAACCCATTTTAAATCATTATGGTGGGCATGTCATTCGAAGGGACATAAGCCACCACAGAGTCCTAGGCACACAGAATATCACTCAGCCTTTCTCCTTGTTTCCACAGTAAACCATCCCATGGTAAGTCAGGGAAATCCATTCTTCAGACTCTTTATGATATGTGAATACTGTGTAGGCCAGCAGTTATACTGACAAAGTTATCACTTCCTTCCCAGTGTAGATCTAAAGACATATGTTTCACTACATGGGTCCCTTCCAGGGACTATAAACCACTAAAATATATGCTTCCTGTCATTCCAAAACTCAGGGCATCAACTTTATCTTCATCCATTTCTTATAACAAATTAAAATCTAGCAGTGTTAAAAAAACAAAAAACAACCCTGATCAAGAACCATTATGTTCAATTCTTTTTTGTTTGCCTTTGCTTCAATAACCAACACCTAACCATAACCCATTTGCCTTTGTCAGGATCAACCTGGGAAAACAGAAACCCCTACAGGTATTTCAAACAGAGAGGATTTAATACAGCTATGGGCTGGAGGAGCAAAACACATTATGAGATCCCAGGATCAATTTCCACTGAGGAGCTTTCCAGTGCGAGGAGATGAGCCACCTGAGAGAGTCCCAGGAGGATATATAATCAGGGCCTGGCTGCTGTCAGCCACCCCATGGCTGCTGTCATGATCACTACAGCTGCAGGCACGGCTTCTCTCCTTGTCTTCCATGCTGCCTCTGCTTCGGAGTCCCACAGGCAGAACCTATTCTGAAGCCATGTGGCAAAGGAGTTTGGGAAATTGAGCATGTGGTGTTCCAGACCCTTGTAATGTAGAGAGTGACTCGGTGAAGTGACTCAGTTTTCCTTGTGCCGCATAACAAAGTTATGGCAGCAACATGTAGAAAGATCCACCTAGACCAGTTTTCTTCAGAGAGTAGGAGCTTAGCAGGCGTTGAGATGGTCATGGATGCCTCTTCATATAAGAACAGGCAACTTATAGGTGATGGACTTGCTGATAGGGTAACATTTTGTCATCGTGATCACAAGTACCTCAACTACTTCCTTTTTTATGCCTTTATGGAACTATACTATAACCTGGACTAACTGTGTCTCCTCTGTGCTCCCGTAGCACCTGCACCAGACCTTTCTCATGTCCCATTTATTGAGTTGAAATTTTCCATCTTGGGCCCTTTCTCTCTAACTAGGCCATCAATTCATTGAAAGGAGGAAGCATCTTATTCGATCTTGTATCCCTGGGTATAGTTCATGTCTTTCTGGATCCTCTTGAAATAAAATGAGCCTCTGGCCTTAAATTAATCAGCTCCCAATTATAATTTGCCTCTCCTTCCATAATATGAATGTGAGCAGGGCATTTTACCCAAAGAAAGATTGAATTTCTCAGCCTCTCTCTCCCTAACTGCGGCCATTGCTATAATGGCCCCCTTTTAACCTGCAAAAATGGAGAGAAAAAGGAGAGTCAGGGCAAGGAAATGACCCAGTGGTGGATCCCATCACTTCTGCTCACATCACATTATCTGAAACTTAGTCACTTGGCCACACCAGCTACAAGGAAGGATGAAAATTTGAGTCTATAATTGTCAGCCATGTGCCCAGATTAAACTTTACCAAAATAAATAAGAGAAGAATGAATACCATGGGAGTGTTAATTGCCTCAGCCACGTTATGAGAATTCCTATTAGCCAAGTAATAACCACAGCAAAAACATCATTCTGCAGAAATAGTTCAATTTGTGCACCTCCTTGGACCTTGAAATGGACTGACCTCCTAGTGCCACCATATAATTACATCACTCACTGAGGTTTTAGAATCTCAGAAAGGAATGATTTATTGACTTAGCCAAAATCAACAAGTGCTCAACAATGGGTACACTGAGGCAGGAAAGGATGGGGATTATCTCCTTCAAATTCCATGATGGGACACAGCATTAACACCACTCAAAATAAATATGGGGGTTCTCCAAATTAGAAGCCTGGAGGAGGGTATTTGATATTAGATAGTTAAAATCTGCTATAAAATAAAAAAAAGAATTTAAAAGAAGTTTTTATCTTAAAATTATTCTATAAAGATTTTCTTTCATTTGTCCGTTTAGTCTAGCTCTATGTATTATAAACTCAGAGTTATTGGTGACACAGTACCAGGAATGTCATTCTAAATACTTGATCAAAAAGTTTGATCACTATCTAAGGAAAAACAGTGATGATTTTGGTTAATTATTGAGTATTCTTATTGATCTAATCATTTCTATCCAATGTTATGGAAATAATTTCAGGTATAGTTTCACAATAGGAGAAAGAACATTACATTGGAGTTAGGCAAACCTGGGTTTCACCCATATAATGTAGTTTGGCCAAGTAAATTCACCTCTTTGCATTTTATTTTCTCATCTATACAGCAAGGACAGTAATCTTACCCTGGAGGGCTATTTTAAAAATCAAATTTGAGCATGAATAACAACTGCTTAGCATGTTGTAGGCCCTCAGCAATTATTAGTTTCATACCCTCCCATTCCTTGCCCCAGATATGCTTCATTTAGTTGCCAAGATAATGTGATGTCTGCTCTTGGGGTACAACAGATCTTGCAGTTAAAAGGCATCGTTTCTGGCCAGAAAACATATGGCCAACACACATGAATAACTTGAATTGCATAGGCAGTTTTTCTAATGAGTAATTTCTTCCTTGTCCAAATTATATCTTAAGCTTCTCTGGAATTCTAAACTGTTAATAGTGTGAGATCTGATAGACTTAAAGAGGTGGATCAGAGAATGTCGCAAAGATTATCCATCCAAATGCTATCCCAGTATAATTTTCAAAAAGATAAAAACAACTCTCATGTTTAGAATAACCATGTGCCTCATGTTGTTTTATTTAGCTCATTAATAGAAGAGAGAACCAGTAAGATGATAAAGGTGGTTCAAAGCATCCTAGGAATGGTGATGTATGTAGTGAGTCAGTCAAAGAAATACTGCAATTAATTTGGTGGTAGATGCAAAAGTGATTAATGCCTTGTACAACAATAAAACTGTAACCTTTGAAATCAACTTTTTTATTGGATGACATCCTCAAGTTAACATGTAACTTGTTAGTGTTTGGACTCTTATCAAAGAGTAAATAGCAAAAGTCAAACAACTTTTCATTCTCCTAGATAATTAAATAAACCTTGCATGAGCCTGGTAAACAACATCCCATTATAACATTGTAAGGACATAGAATCACCTTTTTTTCTTTGTTTCCAAGTTTTAGATAATTTTTCTTAACAACAATAAACCTATTTTGATTGGCTGTTATACTTACATATAGATACTTATTGGCCTATTCAAAAAGAATCAACTGTACACATCATCACTTCCAACTTTGAAATTAACTGATGCAACAATAGTCAAATATCACATTTACCACTCAAATCATTTTCCTGAGGATGCAAGAACTACTCTTTCTCTCCCCCTCCCTTTCTTGATCAGAATTTCACAGTTCATTAAAAACAAAGTAACATATGGGCAACAGATTTTTTTAAACAGTAACAGCAATATTAAATTTCTATAAATTCATTAATGTTCAGTGACCCCAAAAAACTTATAAGTGAGAAAACTCTCATGTGCCCTATCTGTCCATAGAAATCATTGCATTGAAGTAAGTATATATTTAAGGTTCACATTCTTATAAAAGGAGGAATTCAGGTTTTAAACGATAATCAGACTGTCAGGTAGCTCCAGGGCTGGCCTGAGGCAAAACTGTAAAATCTGCGAAGTGTGATTTCTGTGTTATTTGCATTCTTTCTAGATCCTTCCTACTTTCTTCTGCCTGTGGTCCATGATAATATTCATTCAGCTTGGCTATGCAGTCTGGTCTCCCATGATACCCTGCTCCTGACTGCCCTTTACAGCAAATGCTTAAGATGCGGAAATATTCCCATCTCAGAGAATAAGAAACCCCTATGCCCTTGTATATTGAATTTATTGTACGTGCACATATCCTTCTAGAAATGATTTCTGCCAGATGTAAGAAACTGCTTGGTGCTCATATGTCACTTTGCTCAAGTACA
>NW_006284349.1:3286092-3288683 GCF_000327345.1 Myotis davidii | reverse complement strand
ATATGTATATATACACACATATACATATACATATACATATACATATATATATATACATATACATATATATATATATATATATAAAAGCCAGCAATCTGAATGCTGTAACAACATACATAACTGTCGTTATGATGCCCACTGCAGCCAGCTAACCCACCCCAATAGGGGGCAGGCTGGCCTGCCAACCTCCTGCAGCCCTTCCCCTGGCTGGCCCCACCCCATATGGGCCCCCACCACCCAATCAGGGACAGGGCTGGCGGCCAACTACCAGCAGCACATCCCCAAGGCTGTCACCACCCCTGATGGGCCCCCACCACCCCTAATTGGCCCACAGCCCCTCCCCCCAGCCAGCTCCACCCTTGATCGCCCCCCAGCCCCACACCAATCAGGTGTGGAGCTGGCTGGCCAACCTCCCACAGCCCCTCACCCGGGTGCTGACTCCTGATCAATACCCCCACCCCATTCAGGGGCTGGGCCGTCCAGGCCACCACCCACATCCCCTCCCCATGGCTGGCCCCGTCCCCAGTTGGCCCCTCCACACCAATCAGGGGTGGGGCCCACTAGCAAATTGCCCACAGCTCCTCCTCCCAGCCAGCCCTGCCCTGATCACTACCTCCTCCTCCTGGCTGGACCTCACCCATGCATGAATTCATGCACTGGACTTCTAGTTTCAAATAAAAAAAGTATAGGCACTCTAGGTATTGAAAAGAATACAAGTGTCATGCAATATAGCAGAGTTTTCCAAACCTTCTTGGTTCATAGCATCCATTGTGTCTGGCTAGGGTTTTGCCGATTTTTATTTCTTTTTTAAACAGCACTCAATGAAAAGAAAGAAATAATTTTCATTCATTAAGCAATTAGGTTCTTCTAACTAATTTACTATTTATGTAATAATGGGTTAATAGCCATTTGAAAAATAATACACACAAATTGAAAGAAACATAATAGGTCTTATTTTAGTCATATTTACTAATGGGGGTATATATGCCTGTTGAAAATAGAACTTGTAGGGATCAGATCAGACCCTATAACCCTCTTCTCTTGCCCCACATTGATTTTTTGCATTTTTATTGCTGCAATTAAAATAAAAACCCAGCTTTGCAAATGTCACACCATAAAAAGGAATATTGCATGACCTAATATTGACATTGTGAACTACTACTGCTTGAGACTCATGCAGATTTCAACTGTCTTTATTTTCCAAGAAAATTCAAAATACTACCATTACTGACAAACTAGTGGGAAATACCAACTACTTCTCTTACTATACATGTGACCATAAAAACCCAGAGCATCATTTATTTCCTTTAACATGAACCTTTCAGACTAATGAGCAAAATTTCCAAACCAAATGAGCAAAGTGTCCTGAAATTGAAGAGAAAAATCCTTACTCCATTTGTATTCATTTGCCAAATGAATCAAATTTCCCGAACTAGCCCTGGCAGGTTTGGCTCAGTGGATAGAGTGTCGGCCTGCGGACTGAAGAGTCCCAGGTTTGATTCATTTTCAGCAAATGCTTGAGATGCGGAAATATTCCCATCTCAGAGAATAAGAAACCCCTATGCCCTTGTATATTGAATTTATTGTACGTGCACATATCCTTCTAGAAATGATTTCTGCCAGATGTAAGAAACTGCTTGGTGCTCATATGTCACTTTGCTCCTCAAGTACAGTGTGCATGGGTATTCTGTGTGTGTAATTGACCTGGCATCTGATGGTAAAAGGCAATTAATAACTCGACAGTGTGAGCCAGGCAGGCTTCTCAGGGATTCTCTCAGACCAAACTTGAAGTAGCCTTGTTGGGTGGCCCATATCGACGGGCCCTGACCGCCTGTGTTCAGATGAATGCTACCTTCACCTTCATTGATGTCATCTTTATGCCCTGAGTCTGATATTAGGTCAAATCTTTATTATTTCTTGTTATCAGACACTGGAGAGTCTAAATATATGGAATGGTCTTTATTTTTAAGAGAAGTGGCATGAAAAGGTAATTGAAGAATGAACTATTTTTTGGGAACTATAGGAGGCAAAACTCTATCATGTAGTTACATTTAACAACTAATGTACCTATCATAGATCCATAATATGTGGGGGTCTGGTGTTTAATGATTTTTCATTTTGAAATATTTCATATATTTTATTCATGTCAAACAGAAACAAAAGTCTGTTTAAGAAAATTCAGTACTATACCATGGGCACAAATTATATATATATGTATATATACACACATATACATATACATATACATATACATATATATATATAAACTAAAGAGCCACACATCGTTTCAGCTTCAGGGACATGAGGTAGGGGCTGTCAGTAGGCCTGTTTTATAGATGGGAAACAGGTACAGAGCCCAAGTCCAAGGTCACACAGCTGATGAGTGGCTAAGGCAGGATTTGAATCCAGGGCATCTGGTTCCAGAGCCCATCTAGTCTTAAAGGCCACCCTGCTGCACATAGAATAGTAACATAATTAAAGGTACAGTTGACCCCCGAACAACACGGATTTGAACTGCATGGGTCCATTTATATGCAGGTTTTTGTCAAATATTTAAAATTTTTTTACATTCCCACCCCCCCATCTCATTT
>NW_006284349.1:3268039-3285270 GCF_000327345.1 Myotis davidii | reverse complement strand
TATATGTGTGTGTGTGTGTGTGTGTGTGTGTGTGTGTGTGTGTGGTTAGTTCAGAGAGGAAGGGGGAGGGAGAGAGATAGAAACATCAATGGTGAGCCGAAACCAGATTGGCTCAGTGGATAGAGCGTTGGCCTGCGGACTGAGAGGTCCCAGGTTCGATTCCGGTCACTGGCATGTACCTTGGTTGTGGGCACATCCCCAGTAGGGGGTGTGCAGGAGGCAGCTGGTCAATGTTTCTCTCTCATTGATGTTTCTAACTCTCTATCTTTCTCCCTTCCTTTCTGTAAAAAAACAATAAAATATATTTTTTAAAAAAATTTTTTCCCCAAACTATTGCTTTCACATTTTTGCCAAACCAAAATAAATGTGTATGTCCTGGCATAAAAAAAATATTAACAATTTTTCCAAGATATTTTTTTAAAGTTCTTATGTAATAGTAGCAACTTTATAATCTAACAGCTACTAGCTGATATGGTTTTAAGCTTAAATAGAAATTATTAAACTCATATATCTAACATACTAAGATTTATCAGAAACCCACATACTCTAGAAACACACACATACTGAGCAAGATATTAAGGCAGTCCACATATATTATAGGATTTCACTAAAAATACCCCCTCAAGGTGTTATTTATCCCTTCATCAACTAAACTATAATCCACAATAAGCATGACAAATATAATTTTATGGCAGTCTAAAATTAGGATGAATTTCTTAATGACTTAAAGATTTCCAAATTAGTCCTGGCCGATGGCTCAATTAATTGAAATTTCATCCCTTGTACCAAAATGTTGCAGTTTGATGCCCAGTCAGGGCATATGTGGGAGGCAACTGATCAATATTTCTCTCTCACATTGATGTTTCTCTCTCTCTCTTTCTCTCTCTCTCTCTCTCTCTCCCTCTCCCTCTCTCTCAAATTAATTTTTTTTAAAAAAACTTGTCATTGGATAAGGATAACCATTTTTTTAAAATATAGACTTCCAAATTGTTATACTGAAAAGATATCTGTGAAAATTCCAAAACTGGCCTTGGGGAGTCTGATTCTAAAACCTGACAGGAGCCTCATTAGTACAAAACACTAGCATAACTAAGATATGTTTGGATCATTTCAAAGTTTAAATATATAGTAAGGTCTAATCTGCCCCACCATTCACAAAGATCTTACCAATTATATTGCTTTTACTCAGGAAGAAACTAAAGCACAGAGATGGCTGTGCTTTAAGTGATGGCTGAAGACCAAAGTCTATAAAAGATACTAATCTAGGATTCTGACTCATATTTTATGTGCTTTCCAATAAATATCTAGACACAGATAAAGTATAGGATAGACCCCCAGTTGTGATTTGAGAAGTTCTATCATGTTTTCTAGCCAATAAGTGCACCATTTCCCCCCTGCTAGGAGCCCAGAGGTCTGCCATTTTGGCCATTCTCTCAGGTTAAATCATTAGACACCTTTCAAAATGAAAATGTTAACTTGGTTGGAGATAATATATGTGAGCACTTTTAATACATTTTCTGACATATAGAAAGCATTCAATAAATGCTTGTTATTACTTTTTAATGAATGCGTTAACAATCTATTACTAAGGAGTCATTTGTCAAATTAACTGTCACTAGGAGAGTAGAATCAGGGAAGGACAAGGAGAGATAAATCTGATTGGGACTGAGGAAGAAAAAAAGGAGGGTTATTCCAAACTGAACACTGACTCCGACCCACTGGCAGATGGGTTACTGTGGTTTTAATATTGATGTTCTTAAGGAGAAGGATATTGCAAACATGCTTAACTTTCATCAGAATTTTTCCCTGGGGAAGCCATAAAGGATCGTTTTTATCCTTCTGTGTTCTCTTCAACATTCTAGGGCTGGTAATCGGCTCTTAGCTGCTGGCTAGGTGTTACAGAGAGTAGCAATCTCAAGGCATCGTTAAAATGGAGAGAAAACCTAAGAATCACAGTAGGAAATGTTGAACCCCACTCTCACTTAGATTGTCTACGGTCGTTTTAAAATTAAAAGCGTTGCCTTGAGAAGCTGGATGCAAAGTTCTGTGTGTTTCTGACTTTTTCCTTTCAATCAGGGTAGCTGTAAACTCCCATCAACTCTCACTCAGACAACATTTTCTAAGGCAAGTTCATAATCTGTCTTCAGTGGCAATCTCCTCCATGGCTTGCAATTCCTCACCCCCAGCTGTCAGGGCCATCTGTGCTCTCTATGTTCCCGAAGATGGGGCCCCATGTGCCAAGTCTTTCTCTCCCTTCCCATACCTCCCTCCATGGAAAGAACACACAGATATAACTCTGAATTGGCAGGCAACTTTAAAACACTAGAGTTTATAATAACTCAAGATAAGATGTTCCAATTCTGGCTTGTTTCAAATTACTTAGAGCCAGAAGAACGACTGATGAGTCATATAACACAGAAGCATACGTTTCACCGGGTCATATCCCCTGCAGACCCATGACTACAGAGACAAACTTTATAATAACGAATGATGTAATCACCTTGGGGAATATTACTATATCCTAACTATTAAATTCAAGTCAGAAAGTCCTTTTCCAGAGGGCTAAGCTCGCTAATTTTAGGAATTTTACACTCAGAGGGAATATGTCCTTTAAAACAGAAAAAAGTTTATTTGCAGTTCAGAATAATCAGATTTTCTCCTTTTCCACCTCAGCTCTTTCCCATCCCTGAGCAGTTAAAATACTTGATTTATCACAGTACAATATATTTGTGTGTGAGTGGGTGCACATAAAACATTAAGCTTGCTGACTTCATTTAGAAGCTGAATATCTCACCTAGAAATGTCATTCTTCTCAATGACCATCCAGAGTTACTGGGCTATAAAGGAAAGGGGAAATTTCCAAGTCAGAGAACTAATTCAGAGATTCTTAATCTTCACTGCACATTGGGATCATTTGGGGAAACTTTAAAAACTGCAAATGCTCCAGTTCCTCCCTGAGAGATTCCAGTGTAACCAGCCAAGGGTGTGGCCTAAGCACCTGGCCTTTCACAAGCTCCTTGGTGATTCTAATATGTGGCCAAGGCTTGTAGCCACTGCTTCAGAGGGATGGGCCCCTGCCACGTGGCTCTCTTCCCGTGGTGGACATTGAAATAGCAGGCCCTCGTGGGCATGTTACATGTTATAAAAATCTATAGGCTGTGTACCTACTATGGGCCAGCACCTTCATTTCATTCTCAAGACAATGCTATATAAAGATGGCATTCAGATAGTGAAACTAATACGTTCCTCTCACCAACACAAACTAACAACAACTGTTGGTTGCTTGCCCTCAAAATTAACCTTGGGGAAACTACTGAAGCAAGAGGGTAGATGGATCTAAAGAAAGAAAAACAAACTACCAAAAACTCTTGGGGAATATGAAGGCGCTTGGGAGATAGAGGATGTCTAGGAAAGACAAGCTGGAGGGTCTGTACTGTGGTCTAGAGCCAAGGATGGACAGAGGGACGGAATGAATACCCTGGCCGGCGTGACTCAGTGGATTGAGCATTGGTCCCCACACCAGGAGGTCATGGTTCAATTCCCAGTCAGGGAACATGCCCAGGTTGCAGGGCTCAATCCCCAGTAGGGAATGTGCAGAGGCAGTGATGGATGTTTCTCTCTTGTTGATGTTTCTTTCTCTCTCTCCATCTCCCTTCTTCTCTCACTAAAAAAAATAATAAAAAGATATTTTTTAAAAAGAATGAAATGAATAAACACAATTAGGGGAAACTTCCATGGATCAATAACGTAGTGCCCAATGAACTGAGGAGGAGGATTAGCTTGGCTCTCTGCACCTGCATGCCTAGCGCCACCAAAAAAAAACAAACTAACTCAAAGGGTAAGTAATTTCCCCGAATCTGTACAGATAACCCATGATGGAGATACGTTTCAAAGACAGATCTTGTTTCTCAGGTTATGTCTGGTGAGAAGGCAAGGAAACATAGATGGCATTAGATGTGTTTATATTTATTCTCTCAATGTGGTCATTGGCCCTCTTGTCTGAGGTATGTGTAAGTGTTCTTATTGTCTAGAAGAGAATACTGAGGTTCATAGATGTCACACAGCCAGGAATTTCAGCCAAATTGTTCTGACTTCAAAGCTCATGGATTCTAATGTACAATATGGCCTCAATGAATTCTGCCACTGCCACATTCACTGTTTAGTTTCACTAGCATTTTATATAAGGTGTGATTTTCCAAGTAGCTACACTGATAATTAAGTCTCTACAGACCTGTAGAGTTAACACCAGACAATAGTTGCCTGTTCTCTGTTTCTAAAATGTTCACCAATGGCAAGATTTTATTATATTCCATGTTAGAAGCGAATTGCCAACTGTGGCTGGAGAGAGACATTTCCTTTAACTGCTCTGGTGTGTCCACACATTTTGTATGGCCATTAACATTAAGCAGCAGTCAGCTATGTTTAGGGGAACACTCAGAGAAAGGTTTTGGAGCACTGATACAGAATCATTCATTTCTGTAAATGTGAAGTAATAAAAAAATCAGTCTTTTCATTACACACAAAAAAAGTAAAAGATCAGAAGTGATTCAGAAACCTCAAGTGGATTGTGAAGAGGGAAAAAAGGAATGAGGAAAATGAGAGAAAAGAAAAAAGTAATATGTTTAGGGGAACACTCAGAGAAAGGTTTTGGAGCACTGATACAGAATCATTCATTTCTGTAAATGTGAAGTAATAAAAAAATCAGTCTTTTCATTACACACAAAAAAAGTAAAAGATCAGAAGTGATTCAGAAACCTCAAGTGGATTGTGAAGAGGGAAAAAAGGAATGAGGAAAATGAGAGAAAAGAAAAAAGTAAGTTTAGTAAAAAAAAAAAAAAAAAAAAAAAAAAAATTTACTATACATTTTGGGACACCTTGTATTTTATTTCCAGCATATGCTGGAAGTTGACACATAATTAATGAAAGTTTGTTGAATTAGTTTATTCTTCATGGAATTAAATTGCTCCTACTGTATTTGCAGAGAAAGACTGGCTATTTTGGCTCATGTAGAATGTCACTGCTTTCCTGTGCCAGGTTTTAAAAAAAACTTTTTAAAAAAAAAAAAAAAAAAAAAAAAAAAACGGTTTAACAATTAAAGTTCCTTTTCAGAAAAATTTATAGAGACCTGATGGCAGAAATTTCAAAAAATAATGATCCACTTTCTGAACATATTGGTCTGCCTGAAGTGACATTTTAAGAGCTCCAGGGATTCATTTGTTTGCAGAACACACATGTCTCATTCATGGAAGGTTTGAGAGACTTCTAGGAAGGGGCCACATGTCACCTGAGAAAGTTAATGTCATCTCTTCTCTGATTAATATGAAAGATGAAGGCACTTTCCATATCTGGAAGGAATAAGAAGAGTTTCAATTGTGCCAGAAACAGTTGTCTTCATCTATGTTAAAGGAAGATAGATCCAGAAGGACTTGATTCTACCCTTTCCTTCAAAGGATCTTCCAGGTAATCCATGCTATGGCAGTTAGGAAAGAAACCAGAATGATGTGATTTTCCCAGTCTGCTTTGCTTTATCCTTTTGGATGCTTTCTGACTGCTGGCCCGGCTTCCTTCTCCCGCAAAGGCTTCAGGTTTAACTGTCAATGCTGAATAGGTTGAATGTTTCCAGTTCCAAGAGGAAGAGTACATTTGCATTTCCCAGGTGATATGTCTTCCCTTCTTGGAAGAAGAGATTCTTTGAATTAACGGATGGAAAGAGTCAAATAGACAAATCTAGGGAACTGCACGATTGTTTCTGGCTTCTCCACAGCCTTTCTCAATGAGATTCTTATCACTGACCAATCCCACACTTCAGTTAAACTCCCAGGAGAATAGACATTAAAATTATTGAAATATGTCAGTCCATAAATACTTAGTGATCAGTAATTTAGTCCAAGGCACAGTGCTAGATTCTTAGAGTACCAATAACATTAGCTATAGATGTGCTTCTTGTCCTAATTGGGACCAACTAGCAGAAAAAAAAACAGATAATTACACAATTAAAATGTTAATAAAAATTTAAGGTGTCTATTTTGTGCCAGTACTCTATGCTGAATACTCAAGGTTATCTTCTCTAATTCTCAGAATAGCCATTTGAAATAAACATTAATCATCTATTTTACAAATACAAAAATTACAATTCAGGGAAAAAAACCTCATTTTTGCAAGATTTCAACATCAGTAAGCGAAAGAGCCTGAAATCCTACATGTCTGCCTGATTCGAAAGCACCTCTTTTACTCCCCAAGAACAGTCTGTTGTCACCATGGATACACTTGTTTAACCATTCTGTTGTCTATATGTTGGTTTGTTGAACTTAAGTCAGTCAGGATTTGTCCCTGTCGAATACCCCCACTCCTAGCACTGTCTTACTACTATTATCTAAAACTCCATTTTAGTAATGGCAATTCATTCTCTTAGGCTGTCTTTTCATGACCCACCTATAGGGGCTCTTAGAGTAGCATCTCTCCCTCTGGCATAGAGTAGAAGGTTCTCTTCATCTAGAGATGGAAACAAGAATGGCCAATGGCCATGTTGCAATATGTTCTTGGGTATTATTTTATTCCCTAAGAACACAAATGGTAATCGACTACTAAATAAAGATATTTTCAAGAGTTTATTTTGATCTGATAGTTAAAACCTAGTAATATTTCGGTTCATTTATAAATAACCTATTATTATTTATAGAAAATTCAAAGGTAAGTCTACGGTTGACTCACCTAGGCCATTCCAATGAGTAAAGAAAAAATACTGGTTCTTTTTCATCCAGATGGGCAACAGAACTTGAAAAAGAGTAATGTGCTGAGGATTCAAATAAACATGCTTTTCTATATCTTTCCTGCAAATGCAAAGCTCTCTCCGGGCTTTGAACATAATCCAGCAGTGGGCAGGCCCACCCACTGTTTTCTCTCTTTGTTGACCTAGGAGAGATGATTCATGCATTGATCAAGAAAGAAAGAACCATCCATCAATGTAAGAGCCTTTGGCTGCACCAAACATCAGCAAACCCAGCCAGCATGCTCACTACATTAAAGTATTCTAGCACATTAATTTCAAACCTGCACCCCATAGATATATTTGGAACAGTCTTGGACTACCGATCTACAGACAAATAAATCACATTTAATAGGCACTGTGAAGCATCTAACATTATCCACATATTCAGTCCATATAAATCATCATCCTGGGGCAAATATTTTAAAAACACTGAACCTAGGAAACACACACACACAATATTAGTGTTAGCAGTCGTATTAATACAGTGAGTTGTACAGTTGGCAATATCCTTCAGCCATTTATTTTTTTAAAAATCACAGCAGAGAACTTAGAGTTTGTTTTTACTTGTTTCCTACTCAATTCAGGAGCTCCTTCTTCAGTATTAAAAGGCAAAGATCACTTGGTGTTTGCTTTAACTTCCTAGTAACGGCAATAGCACTGTGCTGTCAGGTGCTCTACTTCATTTTTCTTTAAGAAGTCTAATTGTCAGAAATTTCTTCTACATAATAACCCCCAAATCATCTTTTATATATTTTATCCAATAGCCTTAATTAACCGATTAAGTTTATACAGAGGAAACTCTAATATCTCTCTCATGTGATGGCATGTGAAACATGACCACAATCATTACTTTGGCAATTTCTATGATATTTTTCAAGGCCTTTCTCAAGGTCACTATCACCAGAAAGTCTAATAGCCTTGTTCCAAAATTTGCCACTTCTAACAGACTTCCTGTTTTCCTCAAAATGTAGCCTCTCTCTCTCT
This sequence comes from Myotis davidii, assembly GCF_000327345.1. Lineage (NCBI taxonomy): Eukaryota > Metazoa > Chordata > Mammalia > Chiroptera > Vespertilionidae > Myotis > Myotis davidii. The sequence goes on along the minus strand of NW_006284349.1, from coordinate 3,277,517 downwards.
CTTTTTTTCATTGTCACCCAGTTTACTGAGGCTTAGATTTAGCTTTGTTAAGACTCTCATTTTCCACAGTTGCATAAATTCAGATCTCTCTAATTAAAAGACTTTTAAAAAATTATTAATTTCAACATTTTTCAGTCTTACAAAAAAGTTGCACAAATTGTACAAAGAATCTTTTTACTCTCTTCACCCAAATTCCTCAAATGTTAACCTCTTACATGACTGGAACATAATTTTCAAGTCCAGGAAATTATCTTTGATGTCATATTACTACCTAATCTACAGATTTTTTTCAAATTTTGTTTATTATTCTATTATTTTTTTCTGATTCAAGTACCAATCCAGGATCATACATTAAGTGAGGAATCTCAAAGGTCACAAAAAGCCCATAGCAAGTGGAAACAATTTTATGCACACTTCCCATCTTTTTTCTCTTTACCTTACAACCCCAAAACAAATAGTTCTTCAGCGGAAGCCTCATTTAAATAAAACATTACTCTGATAATAGAAATGAGAAATTAGTTCAGAGCAACTGGCAAAGTCAAGGTGGTAGCAGCCATGATAAGCAGCTATTACATGAGAAGAAATCAAAGGCTATTTCATGTGAATACAGTCCATGTCCCCCATCACTCCTGGAATTAATTTACACAGGGACTGCGATATTATCATAGCTATACAGAAGAGCAAGGGAATTTCAGAGAAACTCAAGGCATTAATTTCAGCAGTTAAAACTCCCCTCTTCTACCATGATTAAAGAGGAAAGAGCAGCCTTCTCCCTTAGTGCGTGCCTGTGCTTGAGCAACTCCACCACCTAACCCTACTGAAAGACAAGTGCTCTTGTCACTTGGGTAAGTCAGGTGTGCACAGGTAATAACTCAATGCATGCGCTCAAAAATGAAGTGTAGATCTCAGGTCTTCATGCAGGACACTCTCTCAAAGGCAGGTCTCATGAAACTCCTTCATCCTTTTTCTCTTAGATGAGACCAATCCCCCCGCCCCCTTTGTCACCTGATTGAGTTAAGATCAGGACATCTGGAGTGGCACCTAAAACAAGGTGTGACTTACATTCTTTATGGCTCTCATCTAAGGCAGGACCTGGTCTCCAAAAAAAATGAAAGGCTGCATCATTAGCTCACATCAAGCATTGTAAAAGCAATTCATCCTAAACACAATTAATTAAAGGAAACCTTCTAATGCTTTCTACCTCCACAACTTAAACTAATTCATAATTAATAAGATAACAGCAATCCACTAGGCTAAAATAATTTAAACCAGTAAAGCAGGGTAATAATAAAGTAATCAATTTTATCTCTTACACTGAAGAGGCCTTAATACATGGTTTATTTATGTGAAAGAAGCGTGGTCAGCAACTTATAGAGAGTGGATGTAAGAAATTAATTAATCAAAGGGACCCTGGGAAAAGAAATTTTCTTGTTTAAAAATCAAAATGACTCTTTCTTTAAAAGGAATTGACATTTCTATTCTTTAATATGGGAATATAGATAAATAATGAATAACCCACTGCTGATAATCACCATCTAGTTCCAGAACACAATTATAGAATTTCTATAGTATAGGATTTAGTGGAGGCACCGTCTGCATTACTGTGAAAATCTAATTTTGGAAGAGCTAATATTCTGCAAATAAAGAATTATGTAATAATATCTGAAACTGCCGCACTTAAGAGCACAACAGCAATAAGAATGTCCAAGAAAAAGCCAAATTCATAGAAACACAGAGTAGAATAGTGGTTACCAGGGTTTGGGGAGTGGGAAATGTTGGTAAGAAAGTAGCAACTTCCAGAAGTGACTAAGTTCTGGCAATCTAATGCACAGTATAGTGATTATAGAGAACAATACTGTACTATATATACTTGAAAGTTGCTTTGAGAGTATATCTTAAATGTTGTAAACACACAAAAAATTGTAATGATATGACTTTTATCTCAGGTTAGAGCAGGAAAAAAATGTATTATTTTTATATTAGCTCTATTAGGAAATAATTTACATATCATAAATTTCACCCAATATAATTAGTGCTCAGATTTTTTTAATCCTCCCTGAAGCAATTTTTTTTTTATTTTTAGAGACAATGGGAGGGAGAGAGAGAGAGAGAGAGAGAGAGAGAGAGAGAGAGAGAGAAATGTGACAGAGAAACTTCAATGGGTTGCTTCCTGTACATACCTCAAACATCCTAACTGGAGATTGAACCCACAACCTCAGTATGGGCCCTCAACCTTTTAAAAAAAAAATTTTTATTTTTTTTAATAATAAAAAAATATTTTTTATTGATGTTTTACAGAGAGGAAGGGAGAGGGATAGAGAGTTAGAAGCATCGATAACAGAGAAACATCGATCAGCTGCCTCCTGCACACCTCCTACTGGGGATGTCCCCGCAACCAAGGTATATGCCCTTGACCAGAATCGAACCTGGGACCTTTCAGTCCGCAGGCCGACGCTCTATCCACTGAGCTAAACCGGTTAGGGTGGCCCTCAACCATTTGGTGTACAGGATGACGCTCCAACCAACTGAGCCACAGGTCAGGATGATTTTAAATAAATTTATACAGTTGCACAGCCTTCAACAAAATCTAATTTTAAAGTATTTTCATAATCTCCCCAAATTTCCCTGTGCCAGTCTAGTCAATCCTCATTCCCTCCTCCAGTTTCAGGAAATCACTGATGTGCTTACTGTCCATATAGATTTAATTTTCCAGCTTTTTCATATAAATTAAATTATTCAATTTATGATCATTTGTGATGGCTTATTTCATTTGGTATAACATTTTTAAAATTCATATTCATACTATAACATATCAGTAGTTAATTTTTTATTGAAAAATGGTATTTAATTGTATAAATACATCCCATTTTATTTGCACACTGATGGGCATTTAGATTGTTTCTAGCTTAAACCTATTATGATTAATAATGCTGGAATATTTGCATAGCAACCTTTGTGAGAATATATGTTTTCATTTGTTCTGGGTAAATTCCTAGCAGTGAAAGTGTTAGGTGTTGTAGTAAACTGTATTTTCCACCTGCAGTTGGGAAGTCATGTATGTGCAGGGCCAGTTTAAGTTACATACATATTTCTTAATATTTGTATTAATTTTTCGAGATAGAGGAAGGGAGAGGGAGAGAGAGAAAAACATTGATGTTGGATTGGCTGCTTTCTGCACCCCCACACTGGGGATTGAGCCCAAAACCCAGGCATGTTCCCTGACCAGGAATCAAGTTGGCAAACTTTTGGTGCATAGGATGATGTCCAACTAACTGAGCTACACTGGCCAGAGGGAGTTACATGCAGATTTTTTTTTATCATACCAGGCATTGATGTCCTTAAGGCCCATGTTGTTCAAAGGTCAAATGTATATGCTTAACTTTTTAAGAAACTGACAAACCGTATTTAAAGTGGTTATATCATTTTATTCCCCAGCAGCAATACATGAGGGTTCCAATTCTCCAAATACCTACCAAAAGTTTATCAATTTTCAGTTTTTTGAAAAACACCATCATACCCATTTTAGAGGGTATGTAGGTGAATGACATACTACTTTTAATTTGCATTTCCCTAATGTATATTGATGTTGGGCATCTTTTTATATGTTTATCAACAATTTGTATATCTTTATATCATCTTTGGTGAAGTATCTATTTAAATATTTTGCTCAATTTTAATTGGCCGTTTGTCTTCCTATTAATGAGTGTAAGTTCATATATTCCAAATACAAATTATTTCTCAGATATACAATGTTCAAATATTTCTCCCCATCTGTCTCTTGTTTTTAATTTTCTTAGTATTTTTTTTATCTTTTTGAAGAGGAAAGGTTTTTAATTTTGGTGATGAATTTAAATTTATCAAATTCTATTTTATGGGTGTTCTACCAAAGAATTTTTACCTAGATCAAGGTCAGAAATATTTCATCTTTTGTCTTATTCTAGGCATTTTATAGTTATAGCCCTTATATTTAAATTTATATAGCATTTTTAGTTAATTTTAGTAGGGTATGATCTACCAACAGCGGTTCATGTTTTTGTATATGGATATCCAATTGATGTAGAGTATTTGTTGAAAAAGTCATTTCTCCATTGAAATTTCTTTGCACCTTTGCAAAGAAATGTCAATTAATGATCTATGTATGGGTCTATCTCTGGTCTCCTTGTTGTGTTCCCCTGATCTATGTGTCTATGCATTCTCCAACAGCATTGAGTGGCTTTATAATAGGTCTAGAACCCAGGTTGTATGCTAGTAAGTCTTCAGGCCTCCACTACACATTGCATGCACATTTTCCATCAGCCAGGGCTGTGTGGGGAGCTTGTCTAGTCCTCCTGTGGCTCTCCCAGCTCCTGGGCCTCTGTTAAATTTGTGGTTAATCCAGACACCTAAGAAAGTCTGCAACCTCAGGCTAACAGAGCTGTGTGCTTTCTGTTTTATAACAAATTTGCTATTTTTTCCAATAATGACAACAGGCCTGGCTTTTCATTCTCTGCTTCAAATAAAATATAGCCCCAATGGCAATTTTTTTTTGTTTTTACAGCCCATCCTATCCTGATAAAACCACTTTGCAAACTGAATTGTGAAGGAGAGAAATAAGAGATGCCTTAGGCAACAAGGCTGTGGACTCCCACACTTCATACTCTAAATTCTAACAGCCTTTCGTGAATAAACACTTCCAAATTTGTTGTTTGCCTAAAGTGATTCCCAAAGCACTGCAATGGTTATTTTTTTTCATAATTTTGTCCAGTTTTATACTTATTGTATGTGTGAGTGTATATGTGAGTGTGTGTGTGTGTGTGTGTGAAGATTCATTGAACTCTTTGCATTGCCATGCTGAAAATACCACCCCAAGAAAAATATGTTAACATATATTTTTAAAAATTGAGCCATTTATCAATATCACCACATACTTGTTAATTTTTTAAAAGCAGCATTAACATAGAAAGGACAAATTTGTTTCAAAAATGAACAAACTGAAGGACTTGCCTCATTAAAAAAGAAAAAGGTTGGATATTTTCTATTCGTATTCCAAGAAAGATCTGAGAAGATAATACATCTTGAAATAGGTTGATATGAAATGAACCAAATAGGGGTAGAGATCTTATTGTCAACACTAGACAGGAAAGAAAAATATCAGAACATGAAGAAATGAGATAAAGAGAAGGATAGAGTGACAGAAAAGCAAGGGATATAAAAGACCAATGTCTATGCAATAAAATTTCAAGAATAGAGAATGAAAGAAATAAAAGAGAAATAAATAATCAAAGAACTAAAAGAAGACCATTTTCCAGAGTTGAAGAGACAGGTCTACAAGTTGAAAGGGCCTGAGTGGAATAAATGAAAACAGATCCATACCTTACAGAACATTGGTAAACTTACAGAAGACCATAGAAGAAAATATCCTTAAAATTTTCCTGTTAGGAGAGAGCATCTATCTATACAAGAGGAAGAAGTAGATTAACATCTGTTTTCTCACCAGCAGAACAGATAGTGCCTTTAAGTTTCTAAAGGAAATTAATTTGAAATGTTACACCAAATCAAGCCACAATAAATAGTAAATGCCAAATACATTTCTGAACATCCAAAAGCTCAAAGCCTGCTCCCTCACATACACCTACTTCAAAGGCACTAGGTTTGGATAGATGGCTTGGTTTTCACAGTTTCACTGTTCACACACCCAAAAGAGCTAAATAAGAAAGGCCAGCACTCAGAAGAAAAAAGTATCTTTTTTTTTCTTTTGATCCATTTCACAAATCTGGCAAATCAGTCTTTTAATTTTCCACAGCCAGTTCTTCTCTGAAAATAAGAGGGAAAACATAAAGACTTCATAAAACGAGTGTATTAAGAAAGATGGTGAGGTATTTCTCTCTTTTGAATTTTGTTTCAAATAGTCAACAGGAATGCAATTTTGTTTCCAGGCAAAAACTAAAGTCACTAATAACGAGGGAGCTACAGTTCATTTGGCCACTTTCAAAGCTGTTTGAGGGATGCTAATGGGGAGCTAAAATGGCCATAAAACAGGAATACAATCCAGACATACCTCATTATATTGTTCTTCAGCGTTACTGCATTTCAGATATTGCATTTTTCCCCCACAAATTGAAGGTTTGTGCACCCCTGTCTCTAGTAATCTATCAGAGCCATTTTTCCAACAGCATTTGCCACTTCATGTTTCTGTGTCACATTTTGGTCATTCTCACGAAAATGCAAATTTTTTGTTATCGTTATATTTGTCATGGTGATCTATTTTCAGTGATCTTGATGTTACTATGGTGATGTTTTGGGGACACCATGAACCACACCCATATAATATGGCCAGCTTAATCAATAAATGCGTGTGTTCTGACTGCTCCACTGCCTGTACCGTCCCTCATTGCTCTCCCTCTCCATGGGCCTCCCTGTTCCCGGAGACATCATAATGTTGAAGTTAGGCCAGTTCATAAGCCTACAATGGCCTCTATGTGTTCAAGTGGAAAAAGAGTCGCACATTGCTCACTATCAATCAAAAGCTAAAAATGATTCAGTTTAGTGAGGAAGGCATATCAAAAGCTAAGACAGACCAAAAGCTAGGTCTCTTGCACCCGATAGTTAACCAAGCTGTGAATGCAACGGGAAAACTCCTGAAGGAAATTAAAAGTTCCATTCCAGTGAGCACACTAATGCTTAGAAAGCAAAGCAGCCTTATGGATAATACGGAGAAAATGTAAGCGCTCTGGATACAATTTAAGCCAGCCACAATGTTCCCTAAAACAGGAGCCTAGTCCAGAACAAGCCCTAACTCCCTTCAAGTCTATGGAGGCTAACAGAGGTGAAGGTGCTGCAGAAGAAAATATTGAGGCTGGCAGAGGTGGGTTCATGAGGTTTAAGGAGAGATGCCATCTCTGTAGCATAAAAGTGCAGCCTCCTGCACGCCCCCTACTGGGGATCGAGCCCGCAATGTGACATGTGTCCTGACCGGGAATCAAACCATGACCTCCTGGTTCATAGATCAACGTTCAACCACTGAGCCATGCCGGCTAATAAAATATATATATATATTTTTTTAAAAAGTGCAAGGTGAAGCAGCAAGTGCTAATGGAGAAGCTGTAGCACGTTATCCAAAGCATCTAGCTAAGAGAAATAATGAAGGTGCTTATGCTAAACAACCGATTTTCAATGTAGATGGAACAGTCTTATATTGGAAGAAGATGCCATCTAGTAATTTTATAGCTAAAGAGGAGGAGTCAATTTTTGGTTTCAAAGCTTTAAAGGACAGGCTGACACTTGTGAGGGGCTAATGCAACTAGTGACTTTAAATTGAAACCAATGCTCATTTACCATCTGGAAATCCTAGGGTTATTAGGTAAGAATTATGCTCAGTCTAATCTGTCTGTGCTCTATAAATGGAACAACAAAACCTGGATGACAGAACTTGTATTTGCAACATGGTTTACTGACTATTTTAAACCCACTATTGAGACCTGATACTCAGAAAAAAAGATTCCTTTTAAAACATTATTGCTCATTGACATGCACCTGGTCACCCAAAAGCTCTGATGGAGATGTACAATGAGATGAATGTTGTTTTCATGACTGCTAACACAACATCCATTCTGTAGCCCATGGATAAAGGAGTAAGTTAGACTTTTGATTGATATTATTTAAGAAATATAGTCTATAAATCTGTAGCTGCTATAGATAGTTATTCCTCCAATGGCTTTAGGCAAAAGAAATTGAAAACCTTCTGGAGAGGATTCATCATTTTAGATGTCATTTACAACATTCAAGATTCATTGGAAGACTTCAAAATATCAGCATTAGTAGAAGTGTGAAGAAGTTGATTTCAACCCTCAGGATGACTTTAAGCCAGTGGTACTCAACCTTCCTAATGCTGCGACCCTTTAATACAGTTCCTCAGGTTGTGGTGACCCCCAATTTCATTGTTACAAATTGAACATAATTAAAGCATAGTGATTAGCCACAAAAACAATATATAATTATATATGTGTTTTCCAATGGTCTTCGGCGACCCCTGTGAAAGGGTCATTCAACTCCCAAAGGGGTCGCGTCTCACAGGTTGAGAACCGCCGCTTTAAGGGGTTCAAGACATCAGTGGTGGAAATAGAAGAGAACTCAAATTAAAAAACGGAGCTGGAAGATGTGACTAAATTGCCACAATCTCATGATAAAACTTTGAGAAGTTGTTTCTTATGGGTGGACAAAGAAAGTGGTTTCTGGAGATTAAATCAACTCCCAGTGAATATGATGTGAAGACTATTGAAATGACAACAAAGAATTTAGAATATTACATAAACTTCATCAGTAAAGCCATGACAGGGTTTGAGAGGATTGACTCCAATTTTGAAAATGCTACCAAACTGCATTGCGTATTACAGAAAAATAATTCATGAAAGGAAGAATCAGTCAATGAGGCAAACTTTGTTGTTGTCTTATGTTAAGAAATTGACCGGTTTTCATCCTAACCTTTAACAGCCATCAATATTGAGGCTCGACACTCTACCAGCAACAAGATAATGAGTTCTGGAAGACTTAGATGATGGTTAACATATTTTCAACAATAAAGAATTTTTTCATAAAGGTAAGGATATTGTTTAATTAGACATAATGCTATTGCACACCTAATAGGTTACAGCATAGTATAAACATAACTTCTGTATGCACTGGGAAAGTAAAAGAATTGTCTAACTCGATGTTTTATGATATTTGCTTCATTACTGTGGTCTGTGGGTTAGAACCAAACCCGCAATACCTCCAAGGTTTGCCTGTACAAAATGTTTATTAAAGCATCCAATTGATAAGTCATAGTTTTGACTCATTTGGGTGAAAATCAATATTAACTTTATTTCATTTATTTCATTTTAGTTTCTTGAGTATTTTTAAATCTGTGCAGAAATATTACCTTCACTTCTGAGAGGATCATTTTTTATATCACCTATTTCAGAAAAGCATTTGTAAACTCAAGTGGTTTTGCCACATTTCAGTTGCTACAAACTAATAAAAGATAATTTTTCTTGGAGATACAAGTACAAAGAGAAAAGACTATCCATCAGCCTGAAAAGGAATAAAGGAAAAAAGTAAAGGTTGGCAGTTGGCCCTTGTCAACCCTAGATTCCCAAGAAACATGTCACATTCCCATTCTGATAAAAAGTTAACATCTTACCTAAGGTTTTAGTCCTGAAGATGTATACTCAATATTCAGCAAAAGTTGAACTTAACTGTGCTCTACAAACATCTTTCAGACTGGAATGCACCATGAGATACATATACAAAGAAAGTTCTTTGTACTTGAGGGGAAAGGAAATGGAACTCTTTTAGGATTTACCTGGAGATAGTAGTCATGGAGCTTTCCACAGATGCTTGTTTAATTCCCACATATTCTGTGTGAGGTAGTGCTGATGCCTTTGCATTTAGACAGAGTTCTCTGGAGAAATAGAACCAACAGCATATGGGGACCTCTAAATAGATGATATAGATATAAATT
>NW_006284349.1:3264765-3267951 GCF_000327345.1 Myotis davidii | reverse complement strand
TAGATAAAGATATAGATATAGATAAAGATATAGATATAGATATAGATATAGATATAGATATAGATATAGATATAGATATAGATAGATAGATATAGATATATAATAGAGATAGTTCTTTTAAGAAATCAGCTCACACAACTGTGAAGGATTGGAGAGTCCAAAAGCTGATGGGAGAAATCAGCAGCTTAGGGACTCAGGAAAGACTTACAGTTCAAGTCCAAAAGCAGTCAGGTTAGAGACCCAGGAAGAACCAAATTTCAGTTAAAATCCAAAGGTCATCTGCTACAGAATTCCTTCTTTCTCAAGAGTGGTCAATCTTTTGTTATAATCAGGCCTTCACATGATTAGATGAATCCTACTCACATTGTAGAAGGCAATGTGCTTTATTCAAAATCCACCAATTTAAATGTTAATCTTACCCAAAAACATCATCACAGAACATCCATGAAAATGATCACATAGCTGAGCTCCATGGCCCAACCAAGTTGGCACATGAATTAACCATCACAATCCTAGTTTATAAAAAAGGAGATCAAAGATTAGGGATTTTATGTAATGTATCAAAGTCACCTGGGTAATAAGGGGAGAGGACTGAAATTCATAGCATAGCCCTGATTTCATTATAGTGTAAAGACATTTTGCATTCCTCCTCTATGAGATTATCAGATGTATGAGGACAGGAGCTTCATCTGTCTCATCATTGCCTTACTATGGCCCAATACAAGTGATTGCTGTTAATTTATGCTCACATTAGCCATGTATAAGAATTTCAGGTGACTCATCTGTACTGTCAAATTTTTCAACTTAGCTATTTTATTTGGTGTATAATGATATCTAATTATGGTTTTGATTTTTATTTCTTTTATGTTAAATGATGTTGAAAGCATTTTTATATGTTTATTGACCATTTGGATATTTCTTTTTGTAAGTTACTTGTCTTTTTTGATTGACTTATTAAAACCCTCTGTATATATTTTTTCTTTATTGATTAAGGTATTACATATGTGTCCTTATCCCCCCAAAACCCTTTGTATATTAACAAATATTTATATATTTCAGAACCATAAATATATTTGCCTATGTTATTTGCTAGAAGCTTTATTGCATTACATTTCATATTTTGATCTATAATCTATTTGGAAATGTTTTTGGTGTATATGATTTCCATTTTATTCATCTTCATGTATATTTATATGAAGGCATCTAGCAGCAAGCCTGGCAAGACAAATAAATAATAATTAAATGTGAAATAAATATAAGAATTCTATGTTAGTATAAGCCTAAGTCTATATGGATGGATGAAACAAACATGAAAATAAAACTCCAAACACTACAAAATATCCTCTATTTTTCTCATTTATAAAATGAGAAATATCACTCACCAAGGGAACAAGATATAGGAACATTAACTTATAATGAAAAAAAAAACATTATATAATCTTGATGTGATATCATGATTTGACTGAATTGCAAAACTGTAAGAGGGCAATTATTATTTATCAATATATATTAATCAATAAACCTACAACAGAGAGCTGACACAGTGCCTGATAATCTTTCTTTTGTCTCTTTTTTTAACTCTCATTTGTATTTTTTATAATAAAAGTAATTCAGGGCATTGTCACTTCTAAACAGATCATAAAAGCACAATTTCTAGGTTCAGTAAAATGTTCCTCCTAAGGAAGACTTAGTTGCAAATTACAAAAAAAAAACAAAACAATTCAATATTCAACTATAATAAAACAAAGCAAGCTTAGCTTTGAAAATATAATCAAACAGCTTTATCCCATACAAAGAAGCTTCTTTCAAAAATAAACTGGATTCTTAGTAAGTGATATAATGCAAAGAGTAAAACTCTTGTCCTTAAAAAGAAAGGGAAAAGCTTCCAATTAGCAGAAAAAAATGTGGAGCTGGAAAAAGAAAACAAGCTCAGCATTTAGCCTTCTGGGGAAAGAAATTACAAACAAAGTTTAGGAAGAAGATGTATTTAGCCTTTCCCTTTTAAATAATGCCCTGGTATTATACTGCGTTTAGTTCTCACTGTAAAAACTTATCTAACCCGAGTTAATTATATTTCCAGTGATAGTTATGAGAGCAATTGCCAAGATTTACTGTATAAATGACGTATAAATTTAGCTGCAGAATAATTAAGTCAAAATTTGAGTCCATACATTAAGCAGTGGAAGCATAATTATATTCTGTGGATGCTTCAAACTTCACTTGCAATTCTTTAAAAATGAGCTCAACACAGAGTCAGACTATATTCACTGTCATTTATGACTTTTTTCTTTCAATTGTAATAGGGAAAAATTGGGGCTAGTAGTTTACAGGCCAAAGCACATTTTTTAATATGTTGGGACATCTTTGTACATGTTATACTAATGGCAGTTCCAAGAGGTGGCTTTGGAGATTGAGGTGAGAGCAAGAAGTTTTGGTAAATTAACCCATCAATGACTCCTTCTTTGCTTTCCCAAGTAGCCTTTTATTTTTAAAAACTAGAGGCCCAGTGCACAAAAATTTGTGCACTCAGGGGGAAAGGGGGTCCCTCAGCCTGGCCTGTGCCCTCTCGCAGTCTGGGACCCTTCGGGAGATAACGCCCTGCTGGCTTAGGCCTGCTCCCGGGTGGCAGAGAGCAGGTGCACAGAGCAGGGTGGATCAGGAAGTTGCGATGACACCCCCTGTCACACTCAGGGTAGGGTAGATTGGAGGGTTGGGGCACCGCCCCCTGCCACACTCAAGGCAGGATCGATGGGGAGGTTGCGGCGCCACCCCGTCACGCACAGAGCAGGGCCCATTAGGGGGTTGAGGAGCTCCCCCCTGTCACTCAGAGAGTTGGGCCGACAGGGGAGTTGGGGCACCGCCACCTGTCACACACAGCAGGGCGGATCAGGGGGTTGGGGCGCTGCCCTCTCTCACCCCAGGGAAGGGCTGATGGGGAGGTTATGGCTCTACCCTGTCACACACAGAGCAGGACCCGTGGTGGGGGGGGGGGCTGGGGCATGGAGACTGCAAAGGGCCAAGAAGGAATTCTTGGCTCCAGCTAGTTGTAGCCATGCAGCAGTTTGGGCCTAGCCTTAATAGATTTTTGTCCTTTTTAAAGAGAAACCTGAAATCTGTATTTTTATGGGGGAAGGTATCAACCATGTATGAGGAATTTTAAAATTTTATTTTGAGAATATATTTGTT
>NW_006284349.1:3240537-3264178 GCF_000327345.1 Myotis davidii | reverse complement strand
GGGTGGGGGTCCCCACTGGGGTGCCTGGCCAGTCTGGGTGATGGGCTTAGGGCTCTTTTCAGGCTGGTGGGTGACGGAAGCTCCCAACCCCTCCTTTTTTTCTTTTTTTTTTTACTCTGGGCCAGCTTTAGCTCTGAGGCCTGGCTCCAGCTCTGAGGCCTCTGCTGCTGAAAGTAGGTAGCTGGTTTGTTTCAATTCTATATTGAAACTGTATCAACTCCAGCTCTGAGATCTCCGCTCGCTGAAAGCAGGTTTCTGGAGGTTTTTTTTTAGTTTCTATATGTTATTATGTTTCAAACTGCCCGCTCAGAGGCCTGCAGCAGCAGGCAGGGAACGTTGGTTTCCTCCGTCACTGAAGCAAGCAAACCTCATGTTCAGTTTAAGCTGCCTGGCTGCCGGTCGCCATCTTGGCTGTCAGTTAATTTGCATATCTTGCTGATTAGCCAAAGGGAAGGGTAGCGGTCGTACGCCAATTACCATGTTTCTCTTTTATTAGTATAGACTAGAGGCCTGGTGCACGGATTTGTGCACCAGTGGGGTCCCTAGGCCTGGACTGCAGGGATCAGGCCAAAACCAGCTCTACGATATCCCCCAAGGGGTCCCAGATTGCTAGAGGACAGTTCTTGGGTAATGCACCCCAGAATTAGGCTCCCTCCTTTCTGGTTCTGGGTACAGCTGCCAAGTCACCGTAGCTCAGCAGCTCTTTGTGTGAGCGTTTGCCCCCTGGTGGTCAGTGTCCCTGGTGGTCAGTGTGCATCATAGCTACCAGTCAGATGGTTGAATGATTGGATGGTTGCTTAGGATCTTATATATATAGACTAGAGGCCCAGTGCATGAAATTTGTGAATGGAGAGGGGGGGATCCCTCAGCCTGGCCTGCACCCTCTGCAATTCAGAACCACTGGCTCCTAACCGCTCACCTGCCTGCCTGCCTGATGCCCCTAACTGCTCCCCTGCTGGCCTGATGGCCTTAACTGCTCTCCCCTGCTGGCCTGGTCCCCCTAACTGCCTAACTGCTCTTTCCTAATGGCCTGATCTCCCTAACTGCTCTCCCCTCCTGGCCTGATCCCCCTAACTGCCTATCTGCTCTCCCTTCCTCTCTGCGCCTTTCAGACCCCTGGTGCAGGTGTGCTGAGAGCTCTCCACCGAGGCCCTGCCCCCATCCTTATTGGTCATTGTATGAAGGTGTCCTGGCAAATTTGCATATTCCTCTATTATTAGTGTAAATATGTCCTTGCCAGGTTAATGTTGTTTGAAGATGAGTAACTTTATGTTTCTAAACAGATTTGTTCTCCTAAATGTCTCCTACATGAAGAGGTATTCAGGAGCTGCCGCTGGAGGTAGGTCCCAATTAAATCCATAGCTTTGAATTTCCTCACTCTATAGCAGTGATGGTGAACCTTTTGAGCTCGGCGTGTCAGCATTTTGAAAACCCTAACTTAACTCTGGTGCCGTGCAACATATAGAAATTTTTTGATATTTGCAACCATAGTAAAACAAAGACTTATATTTTTGATATTTATTTTATATATTTAAATGCCATTTAACAAAGAAAAATCAACCAAAAAAATGAGTTCGCATGTCACCTCTGACATGCGTGTCATAGGTTCGCCATCACTGCTCTATAGGCTTGACTCACTTTATTTTTAAAATTTTACATTTCTTGCTGTTACTATAATTGTTACTATTATTATTTTCAAGGTAGCAAGATTCACTTTATATTCACCATTTTGATCCTGGAACTAGTAACTGAACAGTTGACATTCTCTTATCTTTGGTGTTTCATCTTTTACAGCTTCCTGGTCTCATAGGATTGGACAAGAAACAGGTTTCTCATCCAAAGGAGGAAATTTTAGAGCATGTATTGACTGCTATCAGTTGGTAACTGATTAGTCTTTCATCTTCAAAAAAATCGCAGTTATTTAATTAGTGTATAACAAGATTGATTAAGCAATGCAGTGTCAATTATCACAATTAATGTGGAGGAAGATGATATCTAGCACTTAATTGATATCCTGTTATTCTTAAAAGTTATGTGATGAATAGGAATAAAGCTAGATAATAATTTACTTTTCTATTCTTCTCACTTGACTACCTAACAGCTAAGTTTTCTATCTATTCCTACTGTGAAGTCTCATTTACAGTTTCTCCTAGCAACCAATTTATATTTAATCATGTACGAGATCAGACTTATAGAAAGAGAAAAATTTAAGGATGATATCTGAATCACAAGGTAGGAAGACAAAAAACCCAAGACTGAATTTATGTGCTTGTTACATATACAACTGAGTGACTATTTGGGATTAAAATGATTATGGCATTGCTATTGAGAGTTGAGCCAATCTTTTCATCCATGAAGAATTATTTTAAGAGTGGTCCTCCATCGAGGTATAGATATCAACTGAGAGTTAGTTAGAAATGCAAGTTCTCAGGCCCTACCCTACCCCTACCAAAACATGGACTTTGACAAGATCTCCAGGTGATTTAAATGCCCATTCAATTTTGACAGATACTCAACTCTTTGTGTCATTTTAAATGCCTCACTGATGGGTCTTTTACCATTACCTCAAGAGGCAAAAATAAAACACAAAGTACTTGGTAATCATTTCCCTATCAGTTTGCAACCCACTTTGTTCCTAAGTTTCAGATCCCCAAGTACAATATGATTTCCCCAGAATTTAGTCATCACATTGTGATTATTCTTTGTTTTGACATTCTCTTTGCATAATTGAAATAACAGACATTGAAGATATGACTAATCCTGGGACTAAAACACTCAATGTTTGCTCCTTTACCTTCTACTTGAAGATCTCTGCAAAGACACTGGATGATTCATTTCAATCTAATTTAAGGAACACTTTGGTGGGCACCCATTCTGGGTCAGACCTTGGTCTGGTGGCTGGAGATACTGCCCTGTAGAATTCGCCATCTGCTGTGGTAAGCAGCCTCCTCAACAAAGCGTCAAGATTTGGTGAGATTACTTTGAGGAGCAGAAAAGGCTTTGTAGAAAAAGTGCTATCTGAGCTGGAATTCTAGGAACAAATGAAGAGTTCGAATAAGACTGAGAGAACATTTCAGACAGAAAGCACAAAGCACAAAACTGCTGGGAATGTTTTGATAATGGTAAGTGTTATGAGGGTGGGTGAAAGCATTAGCTAGAGAGAGAGACAAAGCCAGCCCATGAAGATCATGCTGCTTAAGGATGTTAGGTGCCTTTTAGACATTCCTCTAGAATTTTTAATTTTTCCAATATAAACTATAGCACAGAATTAAATTCTAAGCTCTTTAGATATAGTTCAAAAAGCTTTCTATTCTCCATTCCCAGAAACATCCATGAAATCTTAGCGTTATTCACAACTTGGTAAACAGTAACTTCTGGCTTTTTAACCACCTAGAACTCTTTTTATTATTAAAATGTCCTACATGGATCTCATGTTTTTAAACATTTCTGTAGTAGATCAAAAATATTGAACTTTGTAGGCATAGCTTTTATGTGCAACAAATGGATAGTTGCATTGCTTGCATAAGAATTTTGGAAATAATAACTGCCTTTGAAGATCTCTATGTCAGGAACCACTGCTAACCATTTAGTGAAATCCTCCACTGAGCTCCCTGATCAGTTAAGAGCTTCCCTCCTACCCCTTCTCTCTCATCTATTTCTACGGATGCCCTGGCAGTAATTCTAAGGTTGCTCTAACCTAAGCATGTCTAGGAAAGGGGGTTATAAAAGACAGGCTGGCACATAGTAAAACGAAGAGAAGTCATGCAAGCAGAGAGATCCAGTAAATATCTTAGGACTGATAACATTTTATTTTGTGTTTTTTTTTTTAATCTGGTTAGGCTCCTCCACAGGCCTCTAAGCTGCTTCAAGGAAAGGTCCCTTAAGAGAAAGAATCTATTTCCAATCCATTTCTCTCTCTCTCTCTCTAGCATTTAGCTCAGGACTCCACAGAGTAACCTCCTAGTACACTTAGAGTGAATTATTTGAATACTGAAATATGCCTCACATGACAATTTACATCATTGTTTACTTCTGCTTTTAGGCATTATCTGCTAGGTTTAAGATTTTCTTTCTCTTATGTTTGTGTCAATTTCTTGATTCCTTAAGAGAATATGGAAGTGATGTTTTTATCCAAATGTGTGATTAATAATAGTTCCTGGGGGAGATGGTTTTAACCAATGTGTGGCCAATAAATCTACTAAATCCCTCAGGACCTACCGCCTAGGAGAAGATGAAGGCTGAGGCAAAAAGACAATAGTCTGGGGTCCCGGAGAAAGATGAGACAAAGGAACGCCAGGGTGCCTCCCTAGGGTGGGTAAGGAGTGAGTGCAAACTAGGGTGCCCCGGGGTAGCATGCGTCACAGTGCTAAGAGGAAAAATATCCAGCTAAACAATCCTCAGTTCTGCTTGGAGTTTAAGAAGAGGAATTTTAGATTGAATAAAGGAAGGCACTCTTGCACAGCTGAAGAGAAATTTTTGAATCGTTAGGCCCAGGGGGCAGGATAGGCTGAGTATAAATAGGCTGCTGGTTTAAGATAAAGTACAAACTAATGGTATTAATCATCCCTTTGCATCATGCCACACAATCAAAATGCTTTTATGTTCCTTATTCTACTTGTACTAGTATATAGTAGTGACTTTTTATCACTGGCCACTTTTCCGCTTCTTTAAGTAAAGAAAAATTACCGTAGCATTTTTAGACCCATCACAAATGATCAAAAACTTCATTCTGAGCTTGTTTAACCACATTGCCATCTACTCTTTCATCCTTCCATCCATCCGTCCATCCATCCATCCATCCATCCATCCATCCATTCATCTATCTACCCATTGACTTTGGAACTCTGTGTGTAAGGCAGCACTCTGCACAGAGGTGCAGAAGGTAGCAGTTTTACAATAAATCTCAAATAGTGTATGTTCTTTACAAACCATATATGTGGGAAATAAAAGTAGGTGGGGTTTATGGCTTCTCACTTTGGAAGATTTGGATTTGGTCAATGCTGCAGTACCTGATCCAAGTTCAGGGATCCATGGGCTGGAGAGTAAGAGAGGAACCTTTCCGGTGAAGCTCCTTTCACGGAGGCATTCTAGAGCAGGGGGGCTTCTTCTGCAAGCCCCCTGGCCCCTGGCAGAGAAGGCAATGCCACTGAATTAGTGTTGCATGTCTGTCTTTAGCGTCACACCATGCACGCCAACATTTATCATTTTGCTAGTTCACCATTCCTCTGGTTTCATAATTTTAGTAAGATGTTTATAGCCATTCATAGAAGTAAAATGTTTGGAAAATGCTGACCATGACATATGCAGCCTCCTGGAGATATAAATTTTATTTTCCATATTAAAAGTTCTGAGAGTTATTTAATAAACACATCATTTTTATTTCTTAAAATTATTATTATTGATAGTTCTTTTTCAGTGAAACAGCTCTGAATATCTCCCAGGATACAAGTGGTCAGCACTGAGCTAGCCTGAAGCTTGAAAATAGTCATCTTCCCCGAAACTAATCATGAAAAGAGGGATGAGAATCCTTTCTTGCTTTTCACATCTCTGTGATCTGTGCACGGCCTCCACCCTGCCCGCTTCCTGCAACATTCCTAATTGATGAAATGGTAATAACGCCAGTTTTCATCTGATTTTGCCACTTAAAAGATATGTAACTTTAGGCATAAGTTTTCTCATTTGCAAACAAATATGAGAATACTCATCTTCTAAATAGTTTGTGGGTCTTAGAATACTATAGATTGCCCCTTTCTTGTGGCAAATGGCCCAGGAGAACAGCAGCCAGCACCCAGAGGAATCAGGAAAGTAAACCTTTATTATGCAGCACTGCTGGTCCAGGGGACTCTAATCCAAAGCCTGAACTGCCAATGTGGGGACGTTTTGATATAGATATAGATAGAGATAGAGATAGAGATAGAGATAGAGATAGAGATAGAGATAGAGATATATCTTCCTGTGGCAGGCTCCTCGGGGTGGGCTTTGTAGCTCTGCCTTAGTCAGTTAAAATGGGGAAGTAAGATTACTATTTAACTAGATACTGAACTAAGCTATAAACCCCCAAAGTTGCCCCTCTATTTTCCTTCTCACCTTTACAATTCAATTTCAGTCTAATTCACGCGTATATATTTTTTTGTTCATGAACACTAAATAACAACCAAAGATTGAGGGGTTGGATAAGAGCACTACTCCAAGGCGGTGGAAGGAGGCTCCATGCTAAGGGTGACAAGTTAATTTATGGTCATATCTAAAGCTTTGGGAATAGACGATAGAATGTTCACTATTTGCATTAATAATAAGAGGAGTAATCATGGCAACAGCAGTTACTAATTATTGCAATAGTAGAATCTTTGGGAACTTACCAAATCCTAGGCACTATCCTAAGCGATATTTATGTATTAACTCATCTAATCTTCACATCAACCCTAATGAATTAGTTATCCGCCCCCCTTATGGGGTGAAGGAAACTGAGGGTCAGAATGGTTTTAAGTAATTTTCCCAAGGTCACAGGGCTAGTCAATACAGTCCACAGGCTGATGAAGCCCAAAAGTCAAATGCTAGTAGACAAAAAAACCCATTATAGAGTCGGGGAACATTGGTTCTGCCTTGAGTCAACACCAATGGCTCTCGGTTTCTCTACCTGCAAAGCAAAGAAGTTTACACTAGAATGAGATCCTTAATGATCCAAAAGTCAAACACATCTGGATTGAGCACTCAGGGGCCACCCTCCTATTGAGAACTTCTGATAGGAAAATGCAAATTTCCTCCGGGGCTTCATTTTTTATGATTATTATACTTTATGGAGGTGGGGTTTTGTTTTCTAAGAGTCCTTTCTTCCCCAAATAAAAACAAATGAAATGTCTATTGTAACAGGTGGCCCCTCATAGGAAAAGCAGCAAAACAGAAGTGGCAACAGCTGCAGAGGAGGGCGTTTTGAGCCACATATTAAAATGAAGCATCATTTGTTTTCATAAAGCCATGTTTATTTTGTGATAATGGATAGAATTAATCGCAACATATTCTGCAGGGTGCATACCCACCAGTAATTAATGTAGCATTAATTTAGATGCTTTTAAGAAAATGTAAAAAAAAAATAATTGCAGAAACAGCACAGCTTCCGAACAGTTCTCAGAAGTTCTCATCCATGGAGCCCCAGCCTTATTTCCATGTTTCCTCCCACAGGCAAGTTCGTCAGCCTGAACCTGATCCTAATCACAATGACGAAGAAAGTGCCTCGTGCTTCTAATTGAATCACGTGGGCATTTTGAACAGAAATCCGAGGGAGGGAGCAGTAATTATTTAACTTCAGAACAGCTGTGAACTGACACCATTAATGTTCATCTACCTTCATTTACACTCGCGGCAATATGGCTGTTTTCAGCAGAACTTAAATGAAAGAAAACTGGATTTCAATATGAAAGTAAAGATCATTGCATAAAAAATGATACCACAGCTGACAACAAAAGGCATATCCCAGGTGGACTAACTGGACTTTAAAAGTGTAACTCTGAAACTCAGAGGCAGTGGGACACAGGATAACAAAATCTGGCTTGAGCAGCAACTCCCATCTTCCTAATAGAACCAGAGCCTGGAACCGGGCCTAATAGCTATTGGTTTATCACAAGAAGTGATGCCTCTTCTCTCTGTTCTTTTACCATTCAAGTTTATTAATATACCTGATGCAAACTTTCTCATCCCCTCAACCCAAGGTCAATTGTTCCCAGATTATACTTGGCTACACAAACTTCAGGATTAAGAACCCACGGGACTTGGCATTTATACACCCAAGTCTGTTGGATCCTGTTGAACTTCTAATGCCTCCAAATATGCAAAGGGGATAAAGAGGGGTGTGGTGAGCACTGAATTCTGAGCCAGGAAACCAGGGGTCTTACCTTGTTCTGATCCCAGAGGGCAGGGTTTTTTTTTGTGGGTCAGCTCCCTTTCTTCTAAAGACCATGTGTTATCACCTGCAAGAGGGAGAGTCCAAGACCTCAAAGGTCTACTTCTAAAATGAGAACAAGTCTATCACTTGAAATCCTAGCAATAAGTGTCTCACCTTGTCTTGCCCACTCTGAGTTTTAGATCTATACTCAATATGGATTAATGAACAAAATGCTGAACAGGGAGATTGGTATTCTGTTCTCTACTCCCTTAATACTCAGAGTGTGTCCAGGACCAACAGCAGTGACATCACCTGGGGGTATGTGACAAATAAAGACTCCCATCACCACCACCACCACCACCAAGGCCACCAACCCTAAATTAGAACCTAAAAGATCCCCAGGTAGTTCCAATGCAGGTTAATATCTGAGCATCACTGCATTCCTCTCAGTCCTACCCGGGCTAAGTAGGAATCCGGAAGTTGTACGGACCTTGAGAGTAGCATTCTTATTAGAGATGAGCTCGCATCATCTGTGTTGCCAACCGAATGAGATACTTCAAATGAAAGCCCTGGAAAAGCTGCAAAGGGAGAGGCCATATAGGAAGCAGAATTTTAGATGGATTCAGGGATTCAACAGAGGTTAAGCCACTAAAATTGAAGTTTGATGGACATTTACCAGTGTGATTCTAGTAGATTCAATAGATGAGGTCAGAGGTGCACTTGGAGCAGGGGTTCCCTCAGCCCGGTCTGCACCCTTTAGCAGTCCTGGAGCCCTAGGGGGAAGTCCAACTGATAGCTTAGGCCCACTTCCTGCTAAGCCATCAGTCAGACAACCTTAGCGCTGCTGTGGAGGTGCGAGAGGCTCCAGCCACTGCCGCTGCGCTCACCAGCCGTCAGCCTGGCTTGTGGCTGAGCAGCACTCCTCCTGTGGGAGTGCACTGACCATGAGGGGGCAGCTCCTGTGTTGAGCGTCTGCCCCCTAGTGGGCAGTGTGTGTCATAGTGACTGGTCATTCTGCTGTTCAGTTGATTTACATATTACCCTTTTATTATATAGGATTTCAGACACTACAGTGCACACTGCCCAGGTTCCACCTTTCCTAGCACCTGCCTGGCTTTGCCTGAGGCCTCTCTCTGGCCATCAGAGCCAGCTTGGCCTACATCTATATCCAAGAGAGAAATATGGAAAATTGATTCCTGGCTTTCAACCAGAGACTGATGGGAGTTGGTGTTGAGGTATTCCAGCTCCCTGACTCCGGTGATGTGTATTCTCTACTGAACCCAGGATTTGCTCAGCAGAGCTAAGCACCAGAGTGATGCCCTGCTCTGATGCTAAGGAGGGGCACGTGCCTTCTCTGGGCCAGGCACTGCATCAGCTGCTGCAGGTGAAGGAAAGTATAAAATACAGGCATAGAGACCAAAAAACCCAAATTCAATCTGGGTAAGAGACACATCAACAGATCATTATAAATGGAAAGCAAGGGCAATGACCAAGGTGTGTCCAGAAGCTTGAATTCCCAGTGGCCTGCAAGAAGAGGATGCTGAGTTTCTCACCATTGGCACATTACGACCCTCAAACTCACAGAGTTGGGGTCTGAAAATTGCTACTTTTAAAAGCCTCCAAAAGCTCCCGGGGGCACAGACATTCTTTTCAGGGGCAGGGAAGCAGTTAACTGTGGATACCATGTAAAATATCCACCCGAGCTCCCCTGTCTGCTGCACGAGACAGCTGGCACAGTGATTTCTCAGAATCAGGGCATTTGACTTATCTCAAAATGCACTTCTATGACCAAAATTCTCTAGAGTCTATAAAAGGTTTTGTGATTCAAAAATTCAATGACAAAATCTAATTTGATAACAAATCACATCTCATTTGAGCAAATGAAATTTCTGTTGAGGCATTTTAAAAGAATGAAATATTATTGTAACCTACATTTATATGCAGCATAAACTCTATTTCCATGTGATCCAAGGGGACCTTTTTATCGGGATCAAACATCATAAATTACTTCTAAAGTTATCTGGACATGTTGTAACTATTTCTAGATTTCATTAAGTTTCTGGGCTCCCAGTTTTTGTTCTCCCTTCACAAGTGTTTGTCACAAGGTTTGTAAGGAGGCTAAGGACACAGAGGAATGGAGCCAGGCTCCTTTGTTAGTTGGCTAAGGCTGCTGTTACAAAGTACCACAACCTGAGAGGTATAAACAGCAGAAATCTATTGTCTCACTTCCTCTGGAGACTGGAATTCTGAAGTTGCGTCTCCAGGGTTGAGTCCTTCCGAGGCTATGAGTAAAAATCTGCTCCATGCCTCTCCCTTAACTTCTTTCTGGTGGTTCCTGGAAATCGTTGGCATTCCTTGACATGTAAAAACATCCCTGATCTGTCTTCATGTTCACATGGCATCCTCCCTCTGTGGATGTCTGTCTCCAAATTTCCCTCTTGATAAGGACACCAGTCATACGGATTAGTGCCTACCCTAATGAAGTCATTTTAACTTGATTATCTCTGTAAAGACCCTATTTCCAAGTAAGGCCACATTCTAAGGTATTGGGGTTAGGACTTCAACATATGGGCTGTGGGGAGACAATTCAACCCACGCCAGCAGCAAACATTTATTGAGACTCTCCTCCATGCCAGACCTGGTTCTAGTTACGTTACTGGCTTTATTTTTGCAATACTCTGAAATACATTTCATTGTTAACATTTTGCAGTTTGACTCCTTCATTCATTTAACAAATACTCTTTGAGCATCTGCTATGTGCCAGGAACTCTGTGGGTGAGAAAAACAGGTCTCTATAGCTTATAATAGAGTTCATTTTTGTAATACATTCATTAATGTATAGTCTTATTAGTTAAAAGAAAAAGGTCAAATGCAAATTTAAGAGAAACATAAAACTTTTCTCAAGATTAACATCCTCAAATACATAAGTTGCAATTTCACATCCAATATGCATATGGCACCTTAAAGGCCTCTCCTGCTATAAAACACAATGACAATAGAGTAGACGTGACAATTATTAAACCCTGTTTGATTTTTCATTTATTAGAAATAAAGGTGACCTATACTCCAAATATGTTAAATTGGGGAAGAATACTTGCAAAAAGCACTCACATATGTTTTACTTAGAAATAAAACATGAAAGATATCTATACAATATTGAGTTTCTTAGCATGAAATTGACTATTTTCAAACATCATTTGGTCAAAGCAATTCAGAGATATTTTTATGTTGGAATATACAGCTCTACTTCGACAAACATTTTAACATACGTTAGTTTTCAACATGAAACAAAACAAATATCATTTCAAAATTGATTCATCGACAAATCATTTTTTATCAACATAATGTCCACTAACACAAACTGCATGTATTGCTGGTTACATCAAAAGATATGTTCACATTTTTATAATTTAACTAGAGACACAGTGCACGAAATTCGTACACGGAGGGTGGGGCCACTCAATCCGGCATGCACCCTCTCCAATCTGGGACCCTTACGGGGGATGTTTGACTGCCAGTTTAGGCCCGATCCCTCTAGCTATCCGGGATAGCTGGCTCCTAACTGCACACCTGCCTGCCTGCCTGAAACCCCTAACTGCTTTCCCCTACCAACCTGGTTGCCTCTAACTGCTCTCCCCTGCCAGCCTGATCCCCACTAACTGCTCTCCCCTGCCTGTCTGATCCCCGTAACTGCTCTACCCTGCTGGCCTGATCACCCCTAACTGCCTCTGCCTTGGCCCCCTCCACCGTGCCTTTGTCCAGAAGGATATCCAGTCTAATTAGCATATTACCCCTTTATTAGTATAGATAATTAATATTTTTATATATAGCCTATAACTCAACAATTATATATATTTGAAAGTTTTTAAATGAATTGTATAACACAATATTAACATACCTAGCCTAAATAAATACTTTTACTTAAAATTGCTTTATCCTAAGTTGGGCAAAATTATAAGGGGAAATATCATGGGTAGGATATAAAATCAAGGGTTTTTATATTGCTTTGAAAAGTTTTGGTGAATCAAAAATAGTCTGGAATATATAAAGGAATGAAAAATCATTTTTTATGTCAGCCTCCCTTGAAAGTCTTCACAAGCTGCAAATCTATACTAATAATAGAGGGATATGCAAATTGTCCAGAACACCATCACAGTAACAGTAATGACAGAACACCAGGCTGCATGGGGCAACAAGGCCAGCAGGGGAGTTAGTGAGGGACGACCAATCAACTGAACAGCAGGCTGCGTGGGGTGACCAGGCCAGCAGGGGGGCAGTTGGGGGTGACCAGGCTGGCAGTGGGAGGCAATTGGGGGCAACCAGGCTAGCAGGGGGCAGTTGGGGGTGACCAGATGCGACTGCCTGGCAGGCAGGCTGGCAGGCAGAGGCAGTTAGGGGTGATCAGGCTGGCAGGGGGGACAGTTAGCAGCAATCAGGCAGACAGGCAGGTGAGCAGTGAGGAGCCAGCTGTCCTGGATTGTGAGAGAGATGTCCCATTCCCGGGTTAGGCCCAATTCCTAGGATCAGACATCCCTGAGGGGTCCCGGATTGGAAAGAGTATAGGCTGGGCTGAGGGGATCCCCCATGCACGAATTTTGTGCACTGGGCCTATAGTCCTCTATAGGTGAAGTGCAACCTCTTTGGCAAGACAAAGGAGCATGGTATTCATGACTTTGCCCAGTGGCTGTCATGGCTCCATCTCTCACTTCTCTCCCACTACACACACCCAAGTTTTAGGGCAAGGTATTCCCTCTGTCTGAAGCCCTTATATTCCTCATCTGCCCATGGAATCTCCCCCAACTCAAGCCTGGCCTCCTCGGTGAAGCTTCTAGGCATCACCCCTCCCAATGCCTAACAAACTAATCCTTTCTTCATCTGCCAAGCAATCTTTTTATAGGATTATGCCCAGTCCTATAAAAGGTTCTAAAGCTACAACTGCCCTCTCTGGTGAATGTGTCAGTGCCCATCTCTGTCTGAGGTCTGGGATTCCTTGAGGGCAGGAAGGAAAATCATTTCCTAGCAGATGCATGTATGCTTGACTGCAGGAATGGAGATCCAAATACCAAGTGAATGTGTCTCAGGTCCCTCATCTGGAAGTTAGAAATATCTTCCCTCCCAACCTCATGGGCTGTGCTGAGGGTGGGAGTGGAGGATATGCATAGGAATGGCCACATTCTTATTTACAAAGCACGGTCCCTCTCAGGCAATGATTATTTGACCTGCCTGACCACTGATGTCTTCTCAGGATGCTTTGCTTGCTCCAGGTTTTACTCTAACTGGAAAATGCTTTAAAATTCTCACAATGTAACTACTTTCCCTGTGGTCACTCCTGAAACTTTTAGTGAGCAACTACAATGAGCCCAGAATACTGTATACCGTGGATGGTGGATATACACTCCTCCCAGCCTCGTTGAGATTGTAGTCCAGAGTGAGGTGAAAAAAAAAAAAAAAGCTGTTACTCATAGGTTTATTTTTTTAAATTTTGCATTCTTATTTTTTTGTGTGTGTTTTTTTTTTAAGTTTTCTAGTTGGAGCCTATTTATCAGTAATGAGTTGTGTCATAGGAGATTGGTAGTTTAGTATGAACAAACACTTGCTATATTTCCGTTTTTATTGACCAAACGCAGGGTTATGGAGGACTCTTTGTTCTGATTCACATTGGAGTATGGCACCAACAAAATCCCAAATTAAAAAATAAGATGGAACATTTAAATAGCTGATAAGGTGAAATATGCTTTTTGAATTCCTTTTTATTGTTTTATTTTTATTCGTTTGGACCATGGAAAATGTAGAAGTATGAAATAGACTACATATTTTTAAAACCTTTTAAATAGGCTGTATCCCAGATTAGACCAGCACAGACCTAAAGTCTCTGGTAGCATTTTATATATTTAATATAAATGGCCGAGTCTCAAGGCTGATGAGTTTTTCATTTGTTTCTAATGAGCAAAATGTGCTTAACATTTCACTGCGCTGTAGTGGAGTTTTATAAAATCTGATTAAATGATTCGGTTACAGTGAAATTGACTAGAGGGTCAGAGCAGAATCTTTTGAATCTGTGTCCAGCTATCTAATGAGGGACTTGGCAGCGTGCTGCGGCTAGATGTGAAGCCATTCAAATTCTCAGTAAGTATTTTAAGGCTGTACGTGACATGATAGACCACATGTCTAATAATTAGCCAGGTGTTGAAAATATGTAATACTTTCAACAATAAAAAATAAATTAAAAGCATAAAGTACAGCCTAGCCAGTGTGGGTCAGTGGTTGAGTGTTGATCCAGGAACCAAGAGGTCACCATTCCCAATTGGGGCACATGCCCGTGTTGCAGGCTCGATCCTCAATAGGGGTATATGCAGGAGGCAGTCAATCAATGATGTTCTTCTCTCACTGATGTTTCTATCTCTCTATTCTTCTCCCTTCTCTCTCTAAAAATAAATAAAAATATTTTTTTTTAATTACAATAAAGTACAAAAAAATTCTAGGGTTTTGTTACACCAACTGAAGAAATGACTCTTATGCAATATCCACCCTAGTCTCTGGATATTGTGTAAAAAATGACTTTTACATAATATCAATCCTAGACAAACTGTGCTGTGGGGTAGGGGGTGGAGGGGACAGAAATTCCCACATAAATCCATATTTAGACTGGATCTAGAAACAAGCTTCAAATTTTCTATCCTCATATAACTCTACTGTTATGTGGATTCTAATCAGTGTTTTACTCTATCTTTAAAATGAGAAAAACAGGAGCAAGGGTGATATTTTATTTTTCAAAGATTGGTTACTTTTTAATAGCTTAACTTTTTTCAATAGCTTTAAATAGTTATCTAATTGGTGAGATTCTTTCTAAACTGAGGGATAGGCTGTCAAGAAAAACAATGAAGAGTTTGTGGTAATTACAGGGACCCACGTTGTGTTAGTACACACTTCTTTTTCCTTCCCGGAAAGATGCCATGGGGTTATTTATACACAAAGTGAACGAAATGGTTATTGAGTCTTTATTAAGAAGGTTGGGGACAGGTTATTCTCCCACTAAAAAGTTCAATGGTTTTTAAACCAAACAACCTTAAAATGTGGTGAGCAATTGGCAGACTAATGAGATGCAGTGGGATGACTTATAGGCTAGTAACAAATGGTGTGTCCCACCAGCCTGAGATGAATAACTCCTTAGATGTAAACACCTTTCATCCTTAAGAATTTATTATAAACTGAGACTTTTATGCACACATTCTTTATTGATTGAGTCCCTATTATATGCTCAGCATGGTTACAAAAGGGGAAAACAACGAATTATGTCTGCACACTCCATGCCTTCCTCTGGAGATCAAACATCATTTGTAAAATAAATGAGGGTAGAAATACTGTGTGATAGCGACAAGGTGTCATCAGCAAAGAGATAATTAAAGGTGAAGAGGATTTGTCAGTGACAGCCTGGTAGGAAAAGTGATTTTTTGAGCCTGAAATGGAAAGATGGGCAAACTCTTGGAGAAGATTAAGTGGCTATTCCAGATGGAAAAGAACTGAGAAAAGCCTGGACATTATTCCCTTCTTACCCACCATTTTGCTTTCTGCAGTTTCAGTTACTTATAGCCACCTGTGGTCCAAAAACATTACATGGAAAATTCCAGAAAGAAACAATTTGTGCTGTTCTGAGTAATGTGATGAACTCTCATGCCACCTTGGTCCATTCTGCCTGGGACATGAATCATTCCTTTATCTAGCAGCATATTCACGCTGTATATGCTACATGCCCATTACTCATTTAGTAGCCATCTTGTTCATTAAATTGTGGTATCTCTGTGTTTCTGTTGAAGTCACCCTTATTTTACTTAATAATGGCCCTGAAGTGCATGAATAGTGATGCTGATAATTTGAATATGTCAAAGAGAAGCTGCAAAGTGCTTCCTTTAAGTGAAAAATAAAAATGAAAGTTCTCAACTTAATAAGAAAAAAGAATTGTATATGCTGAAATGGCTAAGATCTATGGTAAGAATGAATCTTCTATCCAAGAAGGAAAAAGAAGTTCATGCTAGTTTTCCAAGTAACACAGAGAGACCACATTCACATAATTTTTATTTTAGCATCTCTAATAATAAAAGCGTAATATGATAATTAGACCAGGCAGCCTAATGACCTTCCGGACATCATCCCGGACATCCTTCCAGACGAAGCTGCAGCGGTGGGGGCCAAGGCAGACATGGTTAGGGGTGATCAGGCAGGCATGTAGAGTGGTTAGGGCAATCAGGCAGGTGAGTGGTTAGGGGCGATCAGGCAGGCAGAGTGGTTAGGGGCATTCAGGCAGGCAGGCAGATGAGTGGTTAGGAGCCAGCGGTCCCAGATTGAGAGGGCACAGGCTGGGCTGAGGGACTCCCCTCCCCCGACCCCCATGCATGAATTTTGTGCACTGGGCCTCTAGTATTGTTATAACTGTTCTAATTTATTAGTTATAATGGTCAATATCTTACTGTACCTAATTTATAAATTAAACTCTTGGTCTATCAGGCATATGTGTATATAGAAAGAACATAGTATATTTCTGTGGTTTCAGACATCCAGTGGGGGTCTGAGAATGTATCCCATGTGGATAAGGGGGGACTACTGAATGAGTTCAGTGTGTTTTATAGAGCCAAAGAGGAGGAAGAAGAGGAGGAGGAGAAGTTTACTCATACAGGGGAACTCAATGGGGGAGTGGGGGCAGTGGTAGAGCTTAATAGGCACAGTAACATCAAGTTATAGAAGTCTGCTAATTTCTAATTGATTTTTTAAATATATTATACAATTTTCCAGGGGCGGGGGGTGGGGGAGCACACTGATTCTACAATGAATCTGTACGGCCACGAACAAGTACTTCAATATGTCTGGGCCTCAAGGTTTACCATGTACAATTTGATCTACTATCCTTTAAGACCTCTATATTCTGCAAAAGTCTATGAGTCTAAAATTCAAAGAGCACCACCATTTCAACATGATATTTAAAGGATGCTGCTCCCAACACAATGCAGATATTCACAGATCTACTTTGTCTGAAAGAAGTCACAGCAAGAAAAATGATAGAATGGTGAGGGAATAAGGCATAAATTCCCTCCCTTCCATGGCTCTATGGCCCTATCTCTCACTGTCTACAGGACACAGTGACTCCTGTTCTATGCCAGGAACCATGCTGACACAGCACTGCCAGATCACACTTCCCCAAACACCTATCTGTGAATTTATTGCTTCAAAGCTTTGAATCATCACCATTGACTATTAGGCTTCAGCAGAGTTTCACTGGAATATAGTATCACCTGTTTATTGACATATTATCACAGTTAGATGGTTGCAATAGGATTTGCATAATCTTCAAACCCTAAAATATTTACTATACTTTAAAGAAATTTTCTGAACACTGAGCTACAGAATGAAATCCAAATTCTTATCTTGCTATTCAAGGATCCCAAGTATCTTTTCCAATTTTCTCTCCCACCACTCCCCTTAAAGAACCAACAGCTCAGTCCAATTTTTTCCTTAACTGGACATACACAAGTCTAAGCTGTCTGAAGAATGTGCATTTTCATCCATCTTCCATCCTATCTATTTATCTAAGATTTGTATTTTTTACCCAAAAAGCTTTTTTTCCAACCATAGCTTCATTCATATTGAAATACATTATCTCAGAATATCATTCTATATTGATATTTTTTCTGATGTATAATGTTCCATTTCCCCAAGACTGTAGACTACAGCCTCAAACACTTTGCATGATCAGCACCTAGGACAGTGCCTCAGACATGGCAAAATAAAAATGCTGGGGTGAAGAGACAGAGCTGGATTTAATGCTATCTTTATCACTTACTTGTTGAACAAGTTTCTTAACTTAACTGAGCCTCAGCCTCCTCATCTGTAAAATGCAAAGAAATCACAATGGTTTCATCCTCAGTTCTTCTTCCCTTTTTATCACACTGACTTGACTTGACTTATCAATGCCTGACATCCATGCAAGATAGTAAGCTCAGTAAAGGAGTAGCCACAACTAATTTGTTCAACGAAGTAGCTTCAACTGTTAACATGGGACCTGGAAGCATTTGTTCGCTGAATTAATAAAAGTGTTTATCTTAGAAGGTTTTCAACAAATGCTGGGTCTTTTCCTTTTTTTAATTTTTCATTTCACTTTCCTTTCTATACATTTATACAATAACAAATTAACCATGGTGATTTCATGCTGATGAGGACACAAGGGAACAACTGATACACAATAATTTGTTACGAAACAAATTAATCAAAATATAAAGCAGAAAGAGTTTAATGCATTATATTGATGAAAATCATGTACTTACTTTGGAGTCTACAAAATAAAGATAGAATAATCCTTTTTTAAGTGTTCATACTTTGAAAGTCATAAAAAGCTGCATATTTGACCTTAAAAAATAACTGGAGTTTCATAAATTCTTGATATGTCAAGATAAATGTGTTCATAACCCCAAAGTAAAGTGCCTTGAGCTTTGCAATCAAGTTTCCTTGGCCTATTTCCCTGGGCTGTTATATACTAAAGAAGACATGAGAAAGTTTGTCATATTCCAAAGAGGAAGAAAAGAACAGAGGGAAACTACAAAACAGCCAGAAAACAATTAAGAAAATGTCATTAAATACATACCTATCCATACTTTATTTAAATGTAAAAGACATAGAGTAGCTGAATGGTAAAAGAAAAAAAAGAACTATGTATTTGCTGCCTATAAGAGACATACTTCAGATATAAGGACACACACAGACTGAAGGTGAAAGGAAAGAAACCAAAATAAATCTAGATTAGTTATACTTATATCAGACAAAATAGACTTTAAGACAAAAACTATAATAAAAGATAAAGATGGATATTACATAATGATAAAATGGCCCATCTGACAGGAAAAAATAATATTCATGAATATATATGCACTCAACATAAGAGCACATAAATATATAAAGCAAATATTAACAGACTTAAAGAGATATTGACAGAAATACAATAATTGTAGGGGGGATTTTAATATTCCACTAACATTGATGGATAGATTATCCAGACAGAAAGTCAATGAGTAAACATCAGCCTTAGATGATATATTTAAAATTTGTATGAACCAAAAAAGATGCTGATTAGCCAAACAATCTTGAGAAAGAAGAACAAAGCTAGAGGCATCACACTCTCCGATTTCAAATTATACTGCAAGGCTATAGACGCAAAACAATATGGTATTGGCATAAAAATACACACAGACCAATAGAACAAAACAGAGAGGCCAGAGATAAACCCCATCTATATAGAGATAGAAAATTAATTTTGGACTAAGGAGCCAAAAACATGAAATAGAGAAAGAATAATCTCTTCAATAAATGGCGTTGGAAGAACTGGACAGTCATGTGCAAAACAAAAGAAAAAATAGTCAGACCATTGTCTTATACCATATACAAAAATTAATTCAAAATGATTAGAGACTTGAATGTAATAATGAAACCCTCAAAAATTGCTAGAAGAAAACAGAGGCAGTAAACTCTGTAAAATATATCATAAACATGTTTTTTAGATCTGACTCCAAAGGCAAGGGAAACAAAAGCAAAATCAAACAAATGGGATTACATCAAACTAAAAAACTTCTGAACACCAAAGGAAACATCCACAGAATTAAAAGGCAACCAACCTAATGGGAGAAGATATTAACAAATAATATTTTTGATAAGGGGTTAATATTCAAATTGTGCAGAGAACTCATACAACTCAACAACAAATAAAGAAGAAAACCTGATTTAAAAATTGGCAGTAGAACTGAATAGACATTTTTCCAAAGAAGACATACAGATGGCTAACAGACATATTGAAATGTGCTCAACATCACTATATATCAGAAAAATGCAAATAAAAACCACAATGAGATATCACCTCACACCTGTTACAATAGTTATATCAAAGAGACAAGAAATAACAAGTGTTGACAAAGATGTGGAGCAAGGGGTCTCTGGTACACTGCTGTGAAATTCAAATTGGTGTATTCATTATGAAAAACAGTAATAAAGTTCTTCAACAAATTGAAATTAGACTTACCATATGATCCAACAATTCCACGTTTGGAGATTTGTCCAAATGAATCGAAGTCAAAATCTCAAAGAGATACCTCTACCACCATGTTCATTGCAGCATTATGTACAACAGCCAAGTTGTGGGGAAAACATAATTGTCCATTGACAGATTAATGGATTTAAAAATGTGGGATATACATACAATGAAATATTACTCAACCTTAAAAAAAATAAAAGAAAGAAACCCTGCCATTTACAATAACATGGGTGGACCTGGAGGATAACATGCTAAGTAAAATAAGCCAGACCCAGAAAAACAAATACTGTATAAGCTCTTTTATAAATGGAATCTAAAATACTCAAACTCTTGCAAGAAGAGGGGGAATGATGGTTACAAGAGGCCAAGGAAAGGTAAATGGGGGAGATGTTGATCAAGAGGTACAAATACTGAGTTATGCAAGGTAAATAAGTTATCTGTATCACATGGTGACTATAGGTAACAATACTGTACTAAATACTTGAAATTTGCCAGGAGGGTAAATCCTAATTGTTATGACAACACACAAAAACATGGTAATTGTGTGAGGTCATAGATATGTTAACTAGCTTGATTTTAATGATTATTTCACAAGGTATGCATATATCAAATCATCAAATTTCAAACTTTACATATAAAAAAATATAAATATCATACATACAAATATTAGGCAAGGCTTTAGTAGAAGTGACTGGTTAAGAGGTTCAGTTCAACATTAAAGAAACATCATACTGGAGGTCAAAAGTCAGAGGCCCCACCCTGGCCTTGGAGTTGAAGGCCAGCTGCATGATGGACTAAGTCATTTAACCCCTGAATTTTTCACCTAAAAAAAAGGTGGCTGCTTTGTATCTCCAATCTACTTCTAGCAGCAGACAAATGCATGAAGCTTTACCAATGCCTGAGGCAATTTGGATTCAATTGTCTTGTTAGCCTTATTTTCTTTAAAAACACTGTATCTATACCTTTTTTAGGAGAGAAAATCCAAGAGGGCGGTGGCCTGCTTCCAGACAGGTTTATTGAGATGGAGGATCCCAAACACACAAAAAGCATCAAGAAAATCAATGCGAGGCACTTCTGAGGGTTTTAAGGAGCAATCTCTTTCTCCTATATTTAGGTAAGAGGAATTTGTAAAAGTCTGTGTGGTAATGATATTAAGCAATAAAGCAAATCCCCTTACAAACAATATTTTTCCCCCTAATTTTCTACATGTCTTTATAGTCGGCCAATCTCCTGTGGCCATTTCTATCCAAGGATAGATGCTTCCCCTGGCTCCTCTGTCAGCAACTCATTCCAAATTTCCAAGTTTTTAATGCATTGTGGCCACACTGCCTTTCGTGTTTCTGTCCCTCATTCCAAGCTTTGACAGCCGTTCTTGCGCATTATTGGAAGTGCACTAAGTAATATTATTCATAGAAGCCTGTGGCTCCCTCCCTTTTCCTCTTCCCCACTCTTCACGTGATGACATGGGAGCTGAGAAGGAGAGGAAGTCAGGTGAAGCACAGAATAATTTATTAGACTTTATAATTCCTCAAAGAGCATTTATCTCTGCTTTCCTCCCACACACACTGCACACAAACCACTGCCTTGTGGGTCACTTCAGACCCCGAAGCCAAGCCAGATAAAGCATATATCACCCGTACGTTATCTCTGTAACCCATGTGGGTGAGATAGCGCCAAGGCAAAGGGCACATCCAAGGAAAAGGCCGAGCACTGTGATTTATGCATTTGGAGGAACTGGAGGCGAATAAGTTAGACAATTTTAATGAACCTCAGGCCCACCTCTAAGATGTGTGAGGAGGGGGCATGCAGGGCATGGAGAAAAGCAGGAGCAAGATATAAAGGAAAAGAAAATATTTTGAGGACCCTGCTCTCAGTGAGGTATAGACAATTAGAAGCAAATCTGACATTATCTTTGAGGCCACAGATTATAAAGGCCCTGACTCAAATGCCCACTAATCACCAGCCTGTGGGCACAGATGACTTCAGAAAAGCAACAGTCACTCAAATTTTAATGGATTGTTGTCTATCTCAACTGACACAGAAAGTCCATCATTTGCAGAGCTCCGTCTCTCTATCCACCCAGGCATGTCTGTGAGTCCTCAGGGATATTTTAAATGTGTTCACAAATAAATGTAACTAAATTTAATGTGCCACTGCTTCACCAGCTTAATGATAGCTCTATTATTCCACCTGCTGGTTACCTGTCCCATCTGTTCCTCCCAGTGGCTGATACCACTCCATGGGTGCTCTTTCATGCCACCCCATTGGACGTAACTGACCCATTTGGCTGGCAAGTCCCTGACTGTGGCTGCTGCTCACCCACTCATTTATTCATTCAACCAATAGTTGGTATCTACTGTGTTTCAACCACTCTCTGTGGTTTCAGGTACCCATGGTCAAATGAAATTTGAAAATATTGAATGGAAAATTCCAGAAAAAGCAATTCAAACATTGTAAATTGTATGCCATTCTGAGTAGTACGATGAAATCTCATGCCATTCCACTGTGCCCTGCCCAGGACATGAAGCATCTCTTTGTCCAAAGTATCTACACTGTAGATGCTACCTGCTTATGAGGCACTTATTAGCCATCTCAGTTATCAGATCAACTGTTGTGGTATCACAGTACTTGTGTTCAGGTAACCCTTATTTTATTTAATAAAAGCCTCAAAGCCATTCACATAGCTTTTATTACAGTATATTGTTAGAATTATTCTATTTTATTATTACTAGAGGCCCGGTGCATGAAAATTTATGCACTCAAGGGGGGGAGGGTCCCTCAGCCTGGCCTGCGCCCTCTCGAAGTTTAGGACCCCTCAGGAGATGTCTGGCTGACAGCTTAGGCCTGCTCCCTGGGGAATCAGGCCTAAGCTGGCAGTCAGACATCCCTGTGGCAGCCTGGGAGCCTTCAGGGGATGTCTGACTAACAGCTTAGGCCCGTTCCCTGTACTGCTGCGGAGGTGGGAAAGGCTCCTGCCACCACCGCTACACTGGCCAGCCATGAGACAGCTTCTGGCTGAATGGTGCTCCCCCTGTGGAAGCGCACTGACAACCAGGGGGCAGCTCCTGCATTGAGCACCTGTTCCCTGGTGGTCAGTGCACATCATAGCAACCTGTCGTTCCTGGTCATTCCACCATTAGAGTCAATTTGGGTATTACCCTTTTATTATATAGGATTGTTGCTTATCTTTTATTGTGCCTACTTTATAAATTAAACTTTATCATAAATATGTATGAAAAAAACACTGCTGAGTCAGATTGTGCAAGTGAGATAAGGAAAATTTTAAACAAAATGTAAACAAGGTAGTCCTCACTGGTTTGGCTCAGTGGATAGAGTGTTGGCCTGTAGTCTGAAGGGTCTCAGGTCAAGGACACATGCCTGTGTTGTGGACTCTGATCCCCAGTGGGGGGCATCCAGGAGGCAGCCAATAAATGATTATCTCTCATCATTGATGTTTCTCTCTCTCTCTCTCCCTCTCGCTTACTCTATGAAATCAATAAAAATAATAAAAAAGTGAAAAGTAAACAAGATAATTTTAGCAATGGTTAAGTATGACAGAAAAACAAAACATGATAATGTCATGTGCCGGGAGCCGGTCCAAGGTCACCTCTCCGAGGAAGGTTGTTTCCCCAGGTAGGGATTTTCCCCTGAAGTTAGGGAGGGAATAAAACCTCTTAACTAAGTGCCAGGCGGGT
>NW_006284349.1:3217718-3240391 GCF_000327345.1 Myotis davidii | reverse complement strand
CAATAACGCTGTCTCCGTGTCATTCCTTCTTCGCCAACTCCGTCCACACCTTTGGGGACCCCTGGACCTGCTGGGGTTGGACCCCAGCACTCATGGCCAGGTATGGCTAAACAACAACAAAAAAAGAGCTTAAGTCCTTACACTATGGAACACTGAACCAGCTCATCACTTTACAGAGCCCTATGACCTCCTTTCATTGAGGTTCAACATGTCTATTCCCTCGCTAGTCCAAAAACCCCATCCTAGTAAACATAGAACAGAGCAGAGACAGGAAAAAATGCTGCCACTATCTTTAAAGTTGTATCCCCAAAGTTGCGCATGTACTCTCCTTATGTTCTACAGTCAAGAATTTATATGGCCACATATATTCCAAGGGAGTCTGTATTCCAGGAGGTCACATGCCTAATCAAGAATTTGGAGTTCAATTACTCTAGAGCAGCGGTTCTCAACCTATGAGTCGCCAACAATGGAAATGCATCCTGCATGCCCTGACCAGTTTGGCTCAGTGGATAGAGCGTTCGCCTGCGGACTCGGGGATCCTGGATTCGATTCTGGTCAGGGGCATCTACTTTGGTTGCGGGCATATCCCCAGTGGGGGCATGCAGGAGGCAGCTGATCAATGTTTCTTTCTAACTCTCTATCTCTCTCCCCTTCTTTCTGTAACAAAATCAATAAAATATATTTTTTAAAAAAAGAAAATACATCATGCATATCAGATATTTACGATTCATAACAGTAGCAAAATTACAGTTATGAAGTAGCAATGAAAATAATTTTATGGTCGGGGGTCACCACAACATGAGGAACTGTATTAAAGGGTCGCAGCATTAGGAAGGTTGAGAACCACTGCTCTAGAGGCAAGGAAGAAGTTAATAGGTTAGAACAAGGAGCCATCTGACCACACTTACATAAACAAAATTTATTATTCTTCTTTAAGAGGGAGAGAGGAAGATGACTAGCCCAAAGTTACATATGCAGCAAAGCCAAGATAAAGTTTAATTTCTAAATTAGTCACAGTAAGAGATTAACAACAATAATAAAATAGAACAATTATAACAATATAGTATAATAAAAGTTTGGTGAATGTTGTCTCTTTCTCAAAATATTTTGTACAGTACTCAACCTTCTTGTGATGATGTGAGATGATCCAATGCCTACATGATGAGATTAAAGTGAGGTGAATGATGCACCACGCATTGTGATGTAGTGTTGGGCTACTATTGACTTTCTGGCAATACATTAGAAAAAGAGTCATCTGTTTTGGGTGATGTTGGATCATCGAGCCATGATGATGCTGGCGGTTGGGGAATTTAATATTTTCAGACCAAGATTGACTACAGCTAACTGAAATCTCAGAAAGCAAAACCACAGATCAGGAGGGACGACTGCACCCAAGTGAATTTGAGTTTCATCAGAAAGCAAAGCACAAGGTCTACACTGATAATGAACTCAGGTACTTTGGTATTTGGGAACTACTTTGAATTACCAAGTAACTGACTGCTACATGCTATGCTTAATGATGAAGCATACAGGCGGAAGAAGTAGATGAATAAAGAAGAAACTCATTATTTCTTACCACCTACTATATGTCAAGCTGTGTGCACCCTACATTTTCTCCCATTTAATTCTCACAACAACCCCTCTGAGGCAAGTTTTTCCCGAGCACAGAAATGTTGAAATTGAAACTCAGAGAAGATAAACATCTTGTCAGTTGTCACCCAGCTTGGAACAGGGTGGCTGTTTGAAAAGAGTACATTTTGGTTTCTGACTCCAGGTTCCAACAGATCCTTGGAAACTTTCGCTCACTTTCCAGAGCCCTTGGCAGTCACCGGAGGTCAGACATCCATCCCAAATGACCAAGTCTCTGTAATGGCACCATAAATCAGAACAATAGGATTGGCTCACTCATAAATTGTCCGGCTTCCAGCCAATTCAAGAAGATTCAATCTTCTGGCACTAAAAAACTGAAGAAGGTGTTGAAACTTAATTGAGACTCACCAGATTGTCTTCACCTGATTCTTTCTAAAAGGAATAAAATGTCAAGGCAAAGTAAAGCATTTAGAGCAGCGGCAGCCATGTGGCATCAAATCATCGCAAGTCTCAGAATTCACAAGTTCAGACCTTACCTTCTGGAAACTCTGACTCATTAGGCTTGGGTCAGACCAGGAAATATGCAATGCTAAAAAGCTTCACAAGGGATATTTCATATAGGGCCTTGACTTACGAGTGTCCCGACTAACAAGTTTTTCAAGATACGAGCAGTCTCTAGGCTGATTTTTTGCTTTGAGTTGCGAGCTAAAATTCAGGTTACGAGCCAGCTTCAGATACCCCACCACTAGTTGGTACAGCGAACATCACAGTGAACGCCACAACATCAGCCCAACATAACGTGTGTCACTCATTCACTTTAATGATTTGATATACGCGTAATCTGAGTTACGAGCTCCGTCACGGAATGAATTAAACTAGTAAATCAAAGCCCCACTGTATTTCATGGCGATTCTGATATAAATGACACAGGTGAGCCCTATTGTATTAATATAATCTATGCGGCAGGAAAAGCCATCTGAATTAATTTACAATCAATTTAAAATATTTATAGTAAAATATAGCTTCACTACCATGGAGATCAGGAGGGATGGGAGCTATGATGCAAGATTTCAGCTCTGACTACCAATAGACCAAAGGGAGTGTGAGAGCTGCCCCTTGGTATGTGATCACTTCCATATAAGCCAGCAACTTCCAACCTTTTTCATCTCATGGCACATATAAACTAATTACTAAAATTCTCAGAACACCAAAATTATATTTTTGCCAATCTGACCAAAAAATAGGTATAATTTTTATTAATTCAGACCAGAGAGCTATTGTGTTGGCTGTTGTCATTTTTGTATTTGACAATCGAAGGGGAAAGAGGTCAGTGCTCCTAAGTAGTCAGATATTGCATGTGTATAAAAATTATTGTGGCACAATGGTTGAAAATTGCTGATATAAGCAATATTGCTCTAAACTTTCTCAGTAGAGGGGATGCTGGCAATGTGATTTCATCCCATCCTGACAGCTGCCAGGCCGTTTGGTAACTCCCAATCTTGGCATCTTGGATTAATGCTCTAGTTGTGGTTCTCCACCTGAAGCAGCTCATGGAGTTCATGTTGCACAGTGACACCCCTTTCTGGACATGTGGTTAATGAGGTTTCATGTTCAGCTGGCTGGTTCTCCATTCCCATTGCACAGCCCCATTTATGGTGTCTTCTTAAACTCTCAAGCTCCCACATCATCTGCAGAGCCATGGGCATTACACACCTGCAAGGCACACTCTGGAAGATAACTCTCCTACCAAGGATCAATAAGCTCTGGGATTGAGCTACTTCACAAGTTCTTTTCTTTCTCATAGAGAAGAAACTGCATATGGGTCATGTCTGCATGATGAAAAGTCAACTGGTTCATTTTTAAGGTAAAGGAAATGTCAGATATATTTGCTCTACCCTGCGCCTTTCTTATCATTATATGATGTGGAGGAAAACCAAACTTGTCATATCAGAGGGGAACCTGGACCATTCATGGTTCTCATGGAGGATGCTCCCCATACAAATGTAGACCTGCTGCATCCTAAGAGAAGCCACATATTCACAATGGATATTCAGAAAAAAGAGAAAGGTAAGGAAGGTGAGCGTTATGCCCAGATTTCAAGATTCCCAATAGACCAACAGGGAGCCAGCCAAGTCCGATGCAAAAGCAGAGAGTCTTTATTGTTATTACAGACCTGGGTCTGGCTCCCAGCCTCTACCGACTCAACGGCGAGACGAGAGTGCCAGCCCCGTGGGAAAAAAGGGGTTTTAAAAGGGGGGTGGAGTGAGGGGAAGAGAGATGACTGTGGGCCCTGCTGATTGGCCAGGTGCAAGTCGGGTTTTGTTACACAGGATGTGGTCATATCTATGGTCCACATGTCCCTTGATTGTCATTGGTTAGTTTAAAGAAGTCCTGGGTGTGGCTAGCAGAGTAGCAGAGGCTTGGGCTTCCAAGAAGAAGCCTTGCCGAGCACATGGCCAAGGTAAGATGGAGGGCATAGCACTTACCCTGGGGCAAGATGGAGGGCGTAGCCCTCGCCCTTTCAGTGAGGAGGGGAGACAGAAAAAATAGAAGAAAGAGAAGAAGCAGAAAAGAAGAAGAAGAGGCATGAGAGGAAGAAGAAAAAAGAATTCACTTTTACAAGTACTCAGCATTGAAACCCTGACAGCCACTCTCTATTTTGAATTATTATCTGGAAATAAAAAAATTTCTTGATCTATTTAAAAACTGTTGGAGAAACTATGGAAGTGAGCCAATGACTCTACTTTATTTAAGTGTTATGAAAGATGGCCATCGTCAAAGAAGTTGACAGTATTAACAGTTTAAACCATTCTTCTGACAGTACATTTAATGACCAGTTACTCCATGATATGACACTACTGATTTGAACTTGTCAGTTTGATGGAAAATCGTTTTTTTTTCCTTTGCATTTTTGCTTTCTTGACAGATGAAGTCTAGCTCTGCAGCTTCTGTAAACAAGGTAATGCATGAACTGAGTGCTGTCTTCTTGCCGTTAATGCCACGCTTGTTTGTAGGGTTTGCCTTCTTATTTTAAAGGATGAGCTCTCTGAGAGAACATCCTTTAAAAATGACTGACAATGTACATTGAAAAACAGACACAAAAAACTAGACTTTTTTTTCCTTACAGGGAATAAGATAAAACAAAAGAGTGTTTTCTAAAGGGGAAATATATCTCTTTAGAGATTCAGAATTATGGTCCTTTTTATATATATTTGGGGGCAGACAGGGGAATGAAAGAAGCTTTGTCCTACCATGGAACTTTCACTGCAATGCATGCACTCTCAACAAGGGCAATATCGCCCCCTAGAGGTTAAAAACTGGGACTTGAGGGCAAAAAGACTCGGGTGCACAGCACAGATATACATATGGTGCATAAACAGTATGGTGGCAGGTGAGTAGGAAAAAAATATTTACAAAGGCAACAATGATGATGAAAAAGATAGTTGAAAAATACTGTTCTGGTGTGAAATACATATATATAACAAATAATTACACAAATGATATACTTCTGACACATATATTATGAACCAAAAGCAGTGTCATCAAAGAGTTATTTTATTGAAGAGATATCATATTCAGAAGGTCAGAGGAAGCATCTCTGCCTAAATTACATTTAAGGACCTGGGTCAGGGGAAAGTTTGACACCTGGTCAGGATGAACCGTATTCCAACTATCTTTCTCTGACAAATCCTACAAGGTCACGATAAGCAATTTTAGTGGCCGAGGGTGTATTTTTCTCAAATTCTAGTTTCCTTGGCACTCTCTTTTTCTATTAAAATATGTGTGTGGGAAGGATCGAGGACTGTG
Source organism: Myotis davidii (assembly GCF_000327345.1). Lineage (NCBI taxonomy): Eukaryota > Metazoa > Chordata > Mammalia > Chiroptera > Vespertilionidae > Myotis > Myotis davidii. The sequence goes on along the minus strand of NW_006284349.1, from coordinate 3,234,994 downwards.
AGGTCATCAGATGCCTTCATAGCTAATCTGAAAGCCATAGTTTTGCAGCTTTCTAAACTCTCAGTAGAAATTGTAACTTCTACCAAATTAGAGTATATCCTGTCTGATGGTCACAAAATGCACACAACAATATATATATATATATATTAGTATATAAATTTTTAAAATTCTCTGAGAAGTCTAGAAAAATATTTTTTTCAAACGTTAAATGTTTTTGCAATCACATGTGTAATCGGTTACTTACTAGCTATCACTTTGATTCACTCTGGAAGATATGTCTTCTCTTTTCATTCTTTGGAACCACCTTGCTGAATAGGTTTAGACAGTAATTGATTAGGAAACTTGAATTCTATTATCCACTCAAGGTTTTGCTTCTGATTTTAGCTTATAAAGCCAGAATCAAACTCCCATTGAGCAGTGAAATTAATTAAATTTTCTATATTCTCCATAAGTGCAATTATAGCACTAATACAGAAGAAAATTCTTCTGATCATTTCCTGCAGCACAATTTTTAAATTGCCTACAATAGACATTATGTGCATGTTTTTTAAAACACAGTACTTCCTAGGAAATTAAAATTTTTGTGTTTCTTTTATGGTGGGGCGAGTGGGAGCAATATTGCTGAACTCTTGTTTGCAAAACTTAACTTATTTTACTTAGTATTGGAAAGTTGGTCAACAACAAAATATATGCATTAAATACATGGTTATTAAAGTCATATTCAGTGGATCAACAAAACTGGAGAGTCCTGGTATGAGGTAGATTTGCCTCTCATTCTGTGTGAATGCCGCAACCAGCCAATAAACCCCAGACCACCACCTTTCGAAAAAGAATCATAGAAACTACAACAGGGAAGGGTCTAACTCTGTAGACAAGCAAAAATATACAGCATGTGTGTGTGTGTGTGTGTGTGTGTGTGTGTGCGTGTGTGTGATTTGTGTCCATCTACACAGAGAAATACAGAGAAATATTCTGGAGAGAGTTTTGCTCATCTATTCATTTAGTAAATAGCCATTAAATGTTAATAGTCTAGTGTCAATGAGCTATTGCCACAAAAGGGCTCCCCAATAAAATCATCATCCTATATAATAAATAGCTAATATGCTAATTAGACTGGACAGCAGAACGAATGACCAGTGGGCAGGGGGCGGGGCCAAGGCCCATGAGGCAGCTGGGGCTCTAAGGAACAAGCCCCTTGCACGAATTTTGTGCATCAGGCCTCTAATTTATTATAATACTGTATGTGACTGTAGCTCACTGGGGTCTACTGATCTGGGCACCATGTCATGAGAGAAAGGAAATTTTTCCCTTTCTTGCCCTACCTAGAGCTGCAGAACAGGGTGTTTGGAAGCAGCAGGACTTGTGTTCAGGGCCACCTCCCCCACCTCTTCCTCATTTTTCACATCCACAGAGAATGACAGAAATATTGGCTGAACTTCTGTCCCTGTTGTTTTCTCTCTATTTGCAAAAAAAATCTGATCCCACACAGAGAAGTCCCATGGAGTGATTGCAGAGATCTTTATCCAGTTTAGGAACCTGACAGCTCAAATAACAGAATGTAAATCCAAATTTTTCTAGCATGAAACCCATGACACTTTAAATCCTCATGCCTCTCCATCTGCTTAAGCTGAGTTCCACTGGGGAAAACCCCAGGAGACCGCCAGGCCCTGACTTACTCGCCTTCGATCACAAAGCGCCAGATGCCACCCAGGATACCGCATTCAGCTCGTGCCTTACAGCTTCGCGTTGTGCAGACTCAATTTCAAATGAGCCATGAAGCACTGCAATCTCCAGAAGCAGAAGAACTTTGAGTGGCTCTTGGGCGCCTCAGCAGCTGAAGTCCTACAAGAAACAGCAGGGAAGGTCGTAATGGATTCAGGGCTGTGTTGATAACTTGGAGAACAACTGTCACTTCGTGTTTGGGGAATTATTTCAGAATGCAAAAGCTGAATGTCTGGTCAAAAACTAACTTGCCTATTCGTATGACAACCTCGCTTGGACAGTAGAGATTGTCGTAAGAATAGGCAAGTTCATTTCTGACCAGAGTGAAAGAAGCCATGATCCGTTGATATGACCCCGGGGCCCCAATGGAGTGGAGTTGTTTGATGATTGAATGTTCAATTATGAGTCTGTCAAAAATGCGTTTCCTACTCAGTATGTTTGCCTCTTTCCAGCACTGCCTGTGTAGTGCATGTTTGAATATCTAAATTTAAAGATGCACATGACACAATCCACAGCAGCTGGCCCCAGCTATCAAAGGCAACAAGGAAAATTCAGCTCAGCACACTCCTGATATTATAATTGGCATGTGTGGAAAATGAATTGCAACATGAAGTTATCATCTGCGGCTCCAACAGAAGCTGATAAAATACTTAATGGGCTTTTAATAGAGCTTCTGAGACCCAGATCCTGAAAAAGCAAGCATGCCATGCAATTCATTCCCTAACTTTCCATTGGCAGGGTGAGGCTTTCCGAACGAAGAAGATTCAGAGAGCTTTTTCTGAGGAGTCATGAATGGATTGGAGGAAAGGCTCTCAGAGCCGACAGCTTTTGTTAATGGCTCCTCAGTGGAGAGGCAGGATTCACTGGATAGAAAGAGCTAGAGGGCATCTTATAAAAACAGGCGAAATGCTAAGCAGTGAGCTTGTGTAGAAAGCCCTTTAATGGGAAAAAAAAAAAAACATGGAAAAAGTAAACCTTGCTGCATGCTGCGAGAAAACAAAGAGCAAGGCAACTTTTAATTAAAATTTGGACCCTAGAATTAGGAAATAAGAAAATGCCTCTGCGAGTAATAAAAGAAATGGTTTCTAAGAAATGATTGTTCACATTGCAATAGTCTCTCAAAATAATGAAATGAATACTTTATTTCTAAAAAAAAAAAGAACCTTGTTGGTTAGACTATGAATGCATATAATTTCAAGACTACCTTTTTTATGCTAGGTGAAATAAGTCAGACAGGGAAAGACAACTATCACATGACTTCACTTATATGTGGAGTCTAAAATACAAATCAAACAGAAACCAACTAATAGATACAGAGGACATTTTGACAGTTGCCAGAGGGGAGGAGGGTAAGGGTGATTGATGGAAAAATTGAAGGGATTAAGAAGTACAAATTGGCAGGTACAAAAGAGTCAGGAGACATAAAGCATAGCAAAGGGAATATAGTCAATAACGTTGGAATAATTACTTATGGTGGCAGGTGGGTACTAGACTTATCAGAGATATCGCCTCACAAGGAATACAAATATCTAATCACTATGCTGTTCACCTGAAACTAATAAATATTGAATGTTGACTGTAATTAAAAAATTAAATGAAAAGAAATTTTAAAAAAATACTACCTTATATGTCTGGGGTCAGTAGAAAAATTCCATTGCACCCCCAAAGAGGTGGGAATCTTCATTAATGCCTGGAACTCGTGGCTGTGTTAATATACAGAGCAAAGAAACTGTGTAGTTGTGACTAGGGTTAAGTACTTAGAGATGGAAAGATTATCCTGGGATATCTAGTGGGCCCAATCCAATCTTATGCATCCTTTAAGCATAAAGAGAACCTTCCCTAGCTGAAGAGATGCCATGAGGGAAAAACGGTCAGAGAGACACTCTGTTGCTGGTCTTGGGGACTGTTTTAGCTTACTAGAGTTTCCATAGCAAAATACCACACTCTGGGTGGTTTAAACAATAGCAATTTATTTTCTCAGGTTCTGGGGGCTGCAAGTTCAAGATCAAAGTGCCAGCAGGCTTGGTTTCTCCTGAAGCCTCATTTCTGGGCTTGCCAACAGCCACCTCCTTACTGTGTCTTCATATGGTCCTTTCTCTGGTCACCTGCAGCCCTTGTGTCTCTTGCTCTTACAAGAACACCAGTCATATTGGATTAGGGTTCCACACAGTGACCTCACTGTCACGTAGTCACCTTTTTAGAGACTTCATCTCCAAATGTGGTTACATTCAAAGATACTGGGGTTGGGACTCCAGCATATGAATTTTGGGTGAATACACGTCAGCCCATAACAAAGATAAAAGAAGGGGTTCATGAGCCAAAGCATGGGAGGTGACCTCTGGCAGCTAGAAAAGGCAAGGACATGAATTCTGCCCTAGAGCCTCAAGAAAAACTGCAGCCCTGCTGACACCTTGGTTCTAGCTCAGTGGAAACCATGTCAAACGTCTAACCTGCAGAACTGTAAGTAATTAATTTGTTTTAAGCCACTAAATTTGCTGTTTTTATTATGACAGCAACAGAGAGCTAATGCAATGTGCAAACTTGAACCAACCAATAACTGTTTCCTGTGTTCCTACTATGTGTCCATCATTATGTCCTGGACAACAGCCTGCCCCCAAGGGACTGGTGCCACTTGGCTATTGCTGGATAACGAACCCCCTGAAAGCAGCATCGCTTAAAATAGCAGCCATTGACAATGACTCCCAGCAAGCGAAGGATCAGGCTGTTTATAGCCAATGTTGGCCAGGTGCCCCCACTTTAGCCTTTTAGAGCTAGAGAAGCTCTACTTCTCCTTGCAAGTGTGTGGGTTACCTGGGGGGCTTTGCTCCACAGTGTCTCATTCATTTAGGCCCAGCCAGCTGCCAGACATGATCTTATAGCAATTGGAGAGACTCACGGAACAAATCCTCACACCTCTGAAAGCCTAGTTTTTAGTCTCAGACTGATGCACTGTCACTTCCAACCACATGCCTTTAGCCAAAGTAAACCATATGGCCAAGTCCAAAATCAGAGTAGAGCAATATACTTTGCTCACAATGAGGCCCTTGCAAGAATATGAATGTGGGAGAGGTGAAGATCTGATGTCATGCGGCAACCTACCACAGGGCTGGCTGTCCAACTACAGAGAGACAACTAACAAGTATGAGACAACACGTGAATTTGCATAGCAGAAGATGAAAGTATTGACAAGTATAAACTAAAATACAAAAAGGGATATGGTAAATACACTGTCAGTCTTTTGCTGTGTCTAGAATGTATTTGCATTTGTATGAAAATTTAAGCATTGTCTTTCACCATGTTCAGAACCCATCTTTTAAAAATGGGTAAGATAATGAGGAATTTAGTGGTTCCAAATTGCAACTGAATTGAATACCCATTTCAAGAGATTTCAAATGTTCTTTGAAACCAACAAAACATAATCAAAGTGTCCAAGGCTCAGCTTGAACGACAGAGAATAAGCTTGAGAAATGATGTCCCTTAAAAACAAAATCGCTTCTTGTAATAAAGTGCATGGTTTTCACAAAATGTTCCCATCCCTCTATGCATGCTCCTTTGCAATCTGACTTTGCAGCTTCTTCAATCCAGAAATAGAATCTATCTCTCTGCCCCTGGGATCTGGGCTTGGCCATGGCATCTGCCTTAGCCAATGGGACATTAGTAAATGTGAAGCAAGCAGAAGCTGTGAAAGTTCTTGCACCACATTGGACTTTTCCCTTTCTTGCTGGGATCCCTTTCATCACAATATGAACAAGGCTGATAGTGTCTTCCTAGAGACTTGGAAACCATGTGGAGAGATAGCTCAGCCATTCCACATGGCCGATTTTCCCTCCTGAGGCCACAGATATATATGTATGAGGCCATCCTAGACCACTGAGCTCCAACCATGCTGGCCCAAACCAGAGGAACTAATAATGTAACTCATAGGAATGTGAGAAATAATCTTTTCTATTAAGTCATTAAATGTTGGGATTACTTGGTTCTCAGAAATAGATTATTGATGAACCTTCCAGGCAAGTGAGGTCATGTCATTGGCAAGTGAAAAAAAAAAAGAGCTGAGACTCAAACCCAAAACATTTACTCTTGGCTCATTCTATAATTTCCCAACCTGGAGACTGAGAACTCACAAAAGGTGTATTATACTCCTATATAATACACACATAAACCATGCTTGTTTTGTATCTGAAAGTGTGCTGATGATATACCTGGATTATTTCATTTAATCCTCACCACAAACCTATATTATCAATATACCCATTTTACAGATGAGGAAATTCTTAGGGATTAGAAACTTACATGGTGTCACCCAGCCAACCAACCCTCTGACACTTTGAGCACACACTCTTAATGAATATTTCTTCACTGAATTAAAAAATAAAATAAAATACCCTATGTGTGTAGATTTCATTGTCATACATAAAATACAAAGGAATTTAATAGTGTTCTCGATTGTAAAATAAAATTTGAATTTTATTTTATTTTTACATTAAAATGGCATTCTTGTATTCAAATAACTTTTATACCAACTTACCTATTTTTCTTATATCAATACATTGAGCCAGATAACTAAGATTCACTATTCGTACACTTATATGTTTATCCAAAAGAGAATGATTAAGGACAGGCTTAATGTATGATTATTTTACAAGGATAGATGTTTTGTTCATTTCTTGATAGTCTCAAAGTACATAAATACATAGACATATGTATGAGGCCATCCTAGATCACTGAGTTACAAATATAAAATACCTTTGCAATAATATTTAATTTTAAATGAGAACTTCCTGCACGCTGACTGCGGAGCACTGTGCATGCACCATCCCATTCATTCCTCCAAACAACCCATGAGGTATGGTCAATAGACCCATCTTACAAATGAAAAAACTGAGTCACCACAAAGTTTGGTAAAATATTCATGGTCACATATTTAACAAGAGATGGAATTAGCCCAGCAATCTGCTGCCACAATCCAGAGCCCAATATGCTTCTCAGATATCACTGCTGTCCATCAAAGCCCAGATTGGCCTTCTAATTTGCTTGTAGACTGTATTATTTTTACCAGTTTTTTACTTTCACTAATGAAAAATAATAATAATTTTTAAATGCTAAGTAGTCTATCATGAGAAGTCTTACTAGGCATTTTGGGGAATTCCATTGTGCATTGACTATCTTCCCTTTGGTTTTCACACCTATGTGTCAAATTTGGGGGGAGGGGCGGAATTTGGTTCTTCTAGATATTTGTAACTACACTGGTATCCCAAACAAAACTTTCAACAAAATCTGCAGTGTTTTTGAATAGTGCTAAAGCTAGCCGGCTGTGTTCCTCCACACATGCGCTCACCTCCCATTTCCATTTTCTGGCTGGGTTTCATTTGTTAAACAATTCAAGACCTGTTTCATGTGTTCAGCGATTTCCACGTGTAGCAGTTCTAACTCCCCATTCAACTTGTTACCTGAGGAACAAGCAGAAAGAACCAAAGGGGGCCAATTCAGTGTAGATTTTTTATTTTATTTTTTAAGCACATAGCTAGCCTTCCCTTTTAACATCATTAACCTTATAAGAATGTGTTAATTATACCACTTTTATTTTTTTCTAAAGCCACATTATTAATTCTAATGTGCTACTGCCAGCCAGTGGGGAAAGCTTTATAAGTAATGAGGACAAATGAGGATTCTCAAGAACGAAATCTTATTTGCAATTAGTGATGGAATTGAGCTGATGGAATTTGTTCCCCTATTTCAGACGTTTTGAAAATAACTTTCCTTTCTAAATGTGTTCTCCACACACCCTTCTTCCTGATTTGATAGGAGTGATGGCCTACAGATTATAAAATTGATGGATGTCTCCCTTTTTCCATCCTCTCACCAGATGAACTAGCCAAACATGACAGTTTTGAGAAATTGATATATTTTATTGTTCAGATAAAAAGGGGATCTTCTTGTCAACTTCTTTTGCAAAAGGCATGCCTTACAGGATGAGATCATTGTCTGCATTTATCTTAATCAGTCCTCTACCTTAGTAGGTAAATCCAATAGTATGTTAAATATAACGACAGGATTCCATAACCCATAATGTGTCCTCGTACTCCAAAGTGCTTGGGAAAATAAAGTTCTAGGATAGATAGTACCTCAGGGATTCTGTAGACCGAGTGTTATGGCAGACTCCACAAACATCATTCATTTTATTAAAATCTCTCATTGCACTCAACACACAATGAACTCTATCCTTCTGCTTGGGAATAAGTTTAAAGTTCCTTTTCCCAAGAAATGAATCTTTTTCTAACTGCCAAATGCCTTCAAACAAGTCCACTCCCTTTCTTTTCACTTCGTAGTCTTTGAGAAAAGGAAAAAGAAAGAAAGAAGGAAAGAAAGAAAGAAGAAAGAAAGAAAGAAAGAAAGAAAGAAAGAAAGGAAGAAAGAAAGAAAGAAAGAGAGGGGGAGAGATAGAGAGAGAGCACATTATATATATTTTTTTATTCTTCTCCAAACCTCCTGGTTTATGTCTCCATTATTCCAATAAAGTTTACTCTCAAGTGTCACCAATATATATATATATATAAAAGCCAAATATGCAAAGTGTCCCCTCGGGATTTCGACCGATGGGTGTTTGATCACTCTCTATGACATGCACTGACCACGAGGGGACAGCATGGAATGAAGGAAGGCCCTGGACAGCAGCCAGCAGCTGGGGAAGGGAGGCCCGGCTGGCAGCCACTAGGGACCCTACCCGTGCACAAACTTCGTGCACTGGGCCTCTAGTAGCAAATATAATAGCTTTCCTATAGCAAATGCTTCTCCTTTCCTAGAGATAGGAGTCAAAAGCAGGCAGGGTGTGTGCATGAAGGCAGCAAATCTCAGGAAAATTCCAGGTCCCATCTAAAAGGATTGCCTTTGTTGCTAGGTGTGCACTGAAGTCATGAATGCAAAAATAAATATTGACTTTTATAGGAAAGATTCTGATATTATTGACATCTCTTTTAAAATTTTCTGTAAGCCAGACACATGTCCCAAAAATGCTTATGTTCTAAATGTGCTGCCCATGTATGTCTTATGTTGTAAGTCTGACTTTCTTTTCTTTTCTATTATTGACAGTATTACAGATGTCCCTCAATTTACCTCCATTTATCCCCCTCTTCCAAGACCTTGACCCCCCACAGGCCTTCACCACACTATTGTCTGTGTCCACTGGTTATGCATAAATGCATACAGGTTCTTTGGTTATATTATCACTCCTCACCCCAGTGAATTCTATTCCCTCCTTCTCCTGAATTCTCATAGCACTTTGTATCTCTTTTTTAGTGTTTCTCACATTCTACCTTATTGCTGCCATAAATTTACTCTTTATCAGTTCACCTGAGTTAAGTAAGTATTCAGCCAATAACTTGTAGAAGATTCAACAGTATTTCTTTTTTAATATATTTTCATTGATTTCAGAAAGGAAAGGAGAGGGAGAGAGAGATAAAAATATCAATGATGAGAGAGAATCATTGATCGGCTGCCTCCTGAATGCTCCCTACTGGGGATTGAGCCTACAACCTGGGCATGTTCCCTTGACCAGAATCTAACCTGGGACCCTTCAATCCACAGGCTGATGCTCTATCCACTGAGCCAAACTGGCTAGGGCTCAAGAGTATTTCTTATGCATATAATCTATTGTAGGATACCTCCAGTTTGTGTTATTTGAACAGAACTACTTTAAGATAGCATCAAGAACTCAGGTTCTGCCCAACTTTTTGCACCCCCCCTCCCCCATTGGCTCCTCTGAGAACAAGTGAATATAGCATTTCCAGACATCAAATCTGAAAATGAAAATACCCTGCATTTTTATGCCTCTCTCTTTTTTTGATATTTATTTCTCTATTTTTATTCTTGACACTATTGCAGATTTTCCCACCCTTTTCCTCCTTCCCCCTAGTCCCTTCTTGCCCTTTTCCTCTGGGTATCACCACTCTGTTGTCTGTGACCTGTGTCTCTTTTTTATCAGTGAAGAAATATTTCTTATAAGCCTCTGTTGCCAACTTCTCCTATGTCTCCTTGACCAGGATTGAATCACATGACCACAAGCCAATCATAGGTTTGCCATGATAGGTTTAAACTAACAGAGATCACCTAGGTCATGCAATTGAGAAGGAGCCATCAGAACAATAGGTGAGTCTCTTCCTATAGAGAAAAACAGAAATAATGCTTGCTTGGTCTTTAACAGCATCTGCAACAATCACCCATCAAACTATAAATTTCCTAGGAATGAGGATTATATTCTTGAGTGCAACAGCCTATGATAGAGCTGGTAAAGACTTAAAGTAAAGCAATAGGAATGGAGACTCTGAATTAAGTCACTGCTAATGCACTTTATTGCGGAACTTCACATCTGATAAGGATTTAAAACATATTTTGTTGACTGAACAGATTTGAGAAGCCTCTTAACAATGAGAGGGGAAGGAAGGAATAACTCTGCCTGGGAGGGTCAGATAAGTCTTTAACATGAGAGAATACATCAAAAGCAATAGTTATTTTGTTATTAAGTGAAAGCTATTAGTCTCTATTAAGTGAATTTTTCACCACCATAGCCAGGTAGTATGTCCAACATATACGTCAAGTTTACTGCAGGTCATTGTCAGAATTTACTGTTCTTTTCTTGATTGTCATTAGGCTCACAAAATTGGAACATTTCTCTTTGTCTAAAAATAATTTGATAGTTCTTAACCAGAAAGCAAAGCCACCTCCCATTTGTGTTCCAAATATTAAGGTCTTGAGACTTTAGCACTGTTACAAAAAGGTAAATTAATGTCTGTTATATTCTCAATATTTTGTAAATACCTGTCCTGCACATTGCTCAGGAGTAACATCTATGAAATGCAGGTACATTTTGGCCTCCAAAGAGGAGACTTTTTTTATGCTCTGCCTAGAGCTTCCCTTTTACTCCCCATTTTTCAAAGATTGGTATGAATAAAATTGCCCCTCCACTTCACCCTTGCATTTTTCTTCTGAATGATACCAGAATTGAGTAATCAGATCAATTTATTGCTAATCTGAAGGAATTTTCTTTCCAATAAGACTTGTCAGGCTCATTTATGTCCTTTGAAATCACAGTAATTGACCCAGCAGAGATAAAATGTAGAACAGCACCTGTCTTCTCAGGCAATTAATGACAAAACAGGAGGTAAGTGAAAGCAGAAATCATGGCTCCTTGTCCCTCTTGGATCATTTGTACTGTGATGGATGTGGGTAGAGTCCCAGAAGCCTCCCTAGCTCAGGTGCCAGCTAATAAAAGTGTCCCCATGAAACAAAGTGTGGACAACCAATCAGGATGAGAGATAAAAGAACATAGAGAAGAACCAAAGCCCTGACCAACCATTAGTCCCAGCGGAGCTCCTAGCTGGCAGCTAGCACTACCTGTCATCCATTGGAGGGAGGATATTTTGGACCTTCCAGCCATCCCAGAACACTAATGACACTATTTGAAACCAAGGAAGTACTTGGTCAACCCACAGAACCATGAGCAATAAGCTATTCTTGTTGTTTTAAGCTGATATGTTTGGGGGTACTTTGTTAGACAGAAGAGAAGTAGGTGGCTGAAGCAAAGATCCTATGGGAAACTGTGGGGCTGATACTAAGACAGTAACTGGCCCTTCAGAGAACTGTCTCAGTTTCCAAAATCTTTCCTTTGTAGTTCCAAGATTTGTTTAGCTTCACAGTAAACCCCCTTTTTGTTCAAGTTGGCTTCTGGTCTTTATAACAATTAATTAATCACCATGAGGGAGTGTCAGTACTCAGGACAAAATGCTTCCCTCTGCGTACTGGTTATAAACCCTGGGACTGAGAAGGTGAGGCATGCTCTAAACTGGAAGGAACCTGTGTCCTGGATAAAAGCCAAAAGAAGAGCCCAGGGACAGGACAGCAGCCTGCAGAGGCACCAGGAGAGGCAAGGCAGACAATGCCAAACCTGATAAGTCGGGCTGGGGGCAGCTGCTCAAATGTCCCCGACCAAAGTGCAGAGACCTGGGAGCAGAATTGAGGCCACCCATGGAGATGAAGTAACCTGTGTCGGTGAGGAAGTCAGGCAGACAGCTCCCAAGGCAGACAAGGATGGACATTGCCCTCTTCACCATGAGCAATGTAGCTAGAGGGAGGCAGCCTCTGTCTGTTGGCACCAGAGCCCTACTCTGTCCCAGCCCCAGCCTCTCTGTGGGAACTGCATGTGAATGATGAGTTTGCGCAGCAGGCAGAAAGAATCAGAGGCAGGAAATGGAAGGAAAGCAGAATTGAAGCCTCCCAGAGTCCCCCCGCCCCCAGCCTTGGGCCTCCTTTATGTCCAGGTATTACATGTCAGTTTGACAGGTTAGAGCAGGTTTTAGCAGGTAAGAGTCTGAGTAGGGTGAGTGGGAGGAGAAAATCCACTGAGCAGGCATGGATCTGACAGAGCATCAGCTATGGCCTTACTCTGCCCATCTGATGGTCATTGGATGGCAGAGCAACGTGGCAGGAAGCAATTATCCGCATGGGTTGATGAGGTTGTTGGCAGGTAAGGAGAACTCTACCTTAGAGCTGGGATTGATGGATAAAGCTTGTAGCAATTAGGATGGACTAGGTTATGCTAACAAACAAATTTTAAAAATCTCTTGGCTTACAACAGAAAAGTTTACTGCTTACTCACACTGACTCTAACATGGCCATCAATGAACCTCTGTTCATCACAGACACTCAAGGACCCAAGACCTGGGTCCCATGATTGCTGAGGCAGGGGGAATTGGCAACCTACAGGTTAGAGGCTCTGCTGGAAGTGGCCCTCACATTTGCTTACATTACACTGGCCAAAGTCAACCACATGAACATGTATGCATTTGGTAGGATAGGGTTATCTGATCTCCTATGGAGAGAACCAAGGCAAAGCTCTAGACATCCTGAAGCCAAGGTGCTAAACACCTGGCCAAAGTGAAGGATTTGAGCTTGAGGAGGCCTGAGACAGATGTGGCTGAGTGAGGGGCACAGCAAACAGGTGACATCAAGTTCATGAAGTTCATGACAAAAATAAACAATAGTGATAACAGTAAATAACAGATATCATCTACTGTACCCCCTTTTTTAGCCAGACCCTTTACAAACATTACTTTATCCTCATTGTACGTCATATATACATTTTCTACTCTCAAGAATTCTGTGACGTTAGTAGTTCTACCTCTGTATTATAGATGAGAGACTGGGGATCAAAGATTACATCAGGAATTTGTTGGAAAATGGCAGGGCCAGGATTCAAATCCAGCTCTGGTTGCCCCCAAGACACTTGTGATCTGACCTCCTTAAATCTTCTACAGAGATGTTGAAATTAGCAATTTAGGTATATTATGAATATATGGTATTTGGGGAGGTGGGAGAGAAGGGTGAGAGGGCAGAGAGGAACAGATTTTAATCAAGTTTATTCTTCCAAATTAAACCCCACAATATATTCCTTACACATATATCAAGAGGCTAATGCAGCAGAAATCAGCATGTAAGGAGTTATTGGTTGCAAACCAGGGTCAGACTTTTCTCTTTCATGCCTTATGGAGAGCCCAGTGACCCTTAAAACAAAAACCAATCCCCAGGTCAGATGGCACTGCTGAGGAGCAGCTGGGCAGGTTTCTGTCACACACCGATTACCATATTCACTGACTTCACAGATGAGCTGAGGGGGTTGCACTCTGCTAGACTATTTAAGATTCACTCAGAGCATCATTGCTGCCCAACTGCACACCCATAATGAAGGCGGCCTCTGTCCTCCATCTCTCCTCTGTGTCTGCTGTACTTGTTCACTTAATGTAAGTCTCTTGCCTTACAGGGTTCCAATTAAAGTGCTATTTGTCATCAAGCATTAAAAATACTCCAAATACAAAACATAGCAGTTACGTCTGGAGAGCATCCTGTGGCTTCTGGTTCCCAGCTAAAGAAAGAAGGCTCCTCGCAGCACAGACAGATCATTTTGGCACGTGCCCCGGGCTTTCTCAGAGCGCATCTGAATTGTGTGCTTTTCATTGCGTGCTACAAGCCAAATCTTGGAAGAAGACTTTGGTCAGGTCTTGAAATATATCTCTCTGGGAAATCAAGGAACTCAGAAAATACATCATCTCACTAAATGATCCAGAGACATTCAGCAACATTAAACAAGCTTTTATTGAGTTTCCATTCTGTATAAGATACTGTACTCGGCAATAGGAAATCAGGGGTGGGTGAGACATCATGCTTGCTCTCAGAGACTCTATCTGGAGGGGCTGCCACACACATGGACACTGTGCCAGAGGAACACTACTTGGTGCCAGAGAAGCACCATGGAACACCAGGATGTGTGGGTTACTTTTCTTCTGTAAGGTTCATAAACAAAATTAATGTGATGGCTTTAAAATAATCTGGGTGGATTTTTCTTTATTGACTTGACAGAGAGAGAGAGAAAGAGAGAGAGAGAGAGAGAGAGATTTGTTGTTCCACTTATTTATGCATTCATTGGTCGGTTCTTGTATGTGCCCTGACCTGGATCGAATCTGCAACCTTGGCGTATCAGGACAACGCTCTAACTAACTGAACTACCCAGCCAGAGACAAACTTAGAATTAATCACAAAACCCAGATATTGAAGGAAATCACAACATATTCTACTGCATACTGATACAAAAAACACTATAGTCACTAACTTGATATATAAATTTTAATAATATGCTCATTGCAGGCATAAGAGTAATTTTGGATCTGCAGAGATTTTTTAAAATTAAATGGTGTGACCATTGACTTACACATGCTTATAAATTCGAATGGAAAATAAGACATACCTTTCTGAATAGATACTGTACAAGGATATTTATGGAATATATAAATAAATAGACTGAATAATAAATGCTATAGGAATTGAAAGAATGTAGTCACTAGCCTAAAGCACTTCAGAAAGAGATAAATCTTTGATTGAAGCCTGGGAGAGACTGACTGAAAGTTTTCCAGAAGCACTTCCTCTTCCTTCTATGCAAAAAGATGAGATTTCTCAGCCTCTCTTTCAGCTGGATGTGGCCACGTGACTAAGTTCTGACCAATGAGATGTAAGTAGAAGTGATGAGCTCTCCTCCATGGCTGGTCCATAAAAGGTCCTGTACATTACTCCATGTCTAGCCCTTCTTCCTTGAAAGCTCAGAACCAAGGGTCCAGTGAAGAACTATGAGGTCCCTGGGGGTAGAAAAGCCAGTAGACTGACCCCCAAATGACTACATGGAGAAGACTGCCCCCCTCATCCTAATCTCCAATGAACTAAAAGGTGAAAAATAAGCTTATTTTGTTAAGGCCCCGAGATTTGAGCTTATATTTTGTGAAGACGCCTACTCTGAATACTATTTGATAGAGTAGGGCAAAAAAGAAAACAGAAGAATAGTTACAGCCTAGAATGTTCTATATCTGTGCTTCTCAAATATTAATCTTGTATATGAATATTCATGGAGTTTTGATAAAATGCATATTCCAACTCAGCAGGTCTAAAGTAGGACCCGAGATTCTGCACTAACAAGTTCCCAGGAGGTGCTGATGCTGCTGGTCCACAGACTACAATATGAGAGGCAAAGATCTCCAGAAAGTAAAATTGTAAGCTTACCTCCCCCTCCATTTTCGGGCCACCCGTGGGTGTCTGCTTCATTCTGGAACTGTGCTCTACCTAGTTTAGCTCTGTGGGCAATAATGCATTGTCAAAGAAGGTTTCTTAAATGATGAAATGACATACTGTGTGCCCACTAATTAAATGGGCTTGGGCACGGAAAGTCCTCTTTTTTTTTTTTTTATCAGAATCATGTTCAGACATAAGCATCGCTTTTCATTTTTTTTTACACCAATAGAATAGTTAAGGAGTTTCATTCTGCAGCACCCCGACCAAATAAGCACCTGAATTAAGGTGCATAAGTTAAACTAGCACAACTTTTGAAATTAGTATATCTTTAAGAAAGAAAATGTTAAATGAGGCATTGAAGTGTTTTCCATAATTAAGCTACTTTGACAAGAATAAACACACAGTGCACTATAAATGTTCAAAGCAACAAGGAAATTAAGTTGCCTTTCACACATAATTTCCTATTATTGCTTTCCCATTTCTACTTAATCATTACATCTTTTACTAAATGAGTAGGGAGAAGTGTAAAAGCAAAAAGAGAAAATCTCCAGCCCAGTCACTTCTAGGAAACAAAGTATAACAATTTTAAATTTGCATTGTAATTACTTATAAAAGAAAATTTAATTCATCTGCCTCTCTTAACTCATTTTCAGATATAATGAAAATGACCCCAGGAATCAGGTTAAAACAGCAGAGCCAATTTGTATGGAATAGATTCTAGACTTTTCAGCATGCAGTTCTTATGAGTTCTGGCTTGTGAGAATCAGAAAGAATGTTCCTTCTAGTCTCTTCTCCATACGCATGGATTACGTGTGTTGGTTTTGCTTTTTTAAAGGAACCTGGTAAAAAAGATTATGATGCCTTGAATGAGGGTTCCTGCTCCTCATGGCAGAGCTTGTGTGATCATTTCAAGGGCAGGGTAAACGCTGGGACTCTCAAATGCCCCAGGCATGTGTCAGTCATGTTTAGAATGCCTAAATTCTATAGACATTTATATCCTGCTTCCTGGGGAATCATCCATTCTACCTTATCAATGAACTTGAGAGAGAATTTTTCAGAATTAACATTGGTCAAGCAAAAGTCATGTAAAGGCTGAAATTCTGGAACCTGCGGAGAAGGAACGGGAAAGGGAGTCTGGGAAGACCTGAGGTCACTTGGGCCACTCCTTGTTTTCTTCTAGGTCTGTGCCTAATGAACCCTATCCTGAAGGTGGTGATGATCAAGAGGAAGTTGGAGCACATGGAGCTAACAAGTTGGTAAGCCTGTGATTTCAAACAGGATCACCATGGGCAGTATTACCTCAAAACTGTACAGGAAGCTTCAGGAACCTAAAAATGGTGGCACCTCATTTCAAACATAGCCAAGTGCACTGGGGATTCTCTGCTGCTGTATCTGCATAACTCAGAAATGTCCCCATGACTGAAGCCCCAAAGCACTTTGTGCCCCCTTGTGATTTTCCAAATGCTCTTTTCACTTTAGTCCTTGAAAGGAAAACTCTCCAGGAGGCATAAAAGGAAAAACAGAGTCAGTGATATAATCCACTAAATTCAGCCCAGGGCCAAAGAAGAAGAGGCTCCCAGTCTTTTGAGGTTTGACATCCCAATGAAGCAAACCAGGGATAGTACAAGTTACCTAAATCACCTAGATCAGCAGTTCTCAACCTGTGGGTCGCGACCCCTTTGGGGGTCGAGCGACCCTTTCACAGGGGTTGCCTAAGACCATCGGAAAACACATATATAATTACATATTGTTTTTGTGATTAATCACTATGTTTTATTTATGTTCAATTTGTAACAGTGAGATTGGGGGTCACCACAACATGAGGAACTGCATTAAAGGGTCATAGCATTAGGAAGGTTGAGAACCACTGAACTAAGGTACATGCCCTTGACCGGAATCAACCTGGGACCCTTTGGTCCACAGGCCGATGCTCTGTCCACTGAGCCATA
>NW_006284349.1:3199484-3217477 GCF_000327345.1 Myotis davidii | reverse complement strand
CTAGCCCTTTTAAGACAGGCTTATTTTCTCATTCAGCAACCAATGAACAAATTCTACAAACATATTGAACATCTGAACACCCCAATAAGCTATTCATTACTGAATATTCAAAGCACTGGAAATTCAATTTCAAATTCAATTTCAAATTCAATTTCAACTGTTGCCCCCCTTCCAGTATTGCCTCAACTAAAGAGAGTGACCTTTTATTAGCAAGTATTTAATGTAGAACAGGACTATGTGTCAGATCCAATCTGCCCCAAAGAGTTGCAGTGGTTCTCAACCTTCTGGCCCTTTAAATACAGTTCCTCATGTTGTGACCCAACCATAAAATTATTTTCGTTGCTACTTCATGACTGTAATGTTGCTACTGTTATGAATCATAGTGTAAATATCTGATATGCAGGATGGTCTTAGGGAACCCCTGTGAAAGGGTCGTTCGACCGCCAAAGGGGTCGCAACCCACAGGTTGAGAACCACTGGTTTAGAGTAAGCAATTCCCTCTAGCCAAAGACCACCACTAATTTACCTATAATAAACTGAGTTTGCAACTTATTGCTATAACAGAGACCCCATACCAGGGATCATGGAGTGTCAGAGTTAAGGGGTGTTAGGAATTATTTATCATTGGATTTTGGCTTATATTAGGTTTTGGGGGAAGAGTCAAGGAAGTGGAGCTTGATTATAGATTGGATGTTGTCAGAAAATAAGGATAGTTAATTCTATTATTCACTTTCTCAATAATTCTTATCTAAAAAGCAAGATGAAGAAAGCAAAGCCAAAACTGTGTGTGTGTGTGTTTGTGTGTGTGTGTGTGTGTGTCAAAAAAAAAGGCAGCAGTCACTCATGTTAGCCAAGATAGGAGGATATTTGGTCATTTTTCCAGCTTGGACCATGCACTTATTTTTTGTCTGACTGTAGACGTGATTGCAGAGTGGCCTTGTTTTGCCTTGATCTATCACAGTCATAGTAACCTTGACTGATGTTGGTGTTCTGTGAGCTTAGGTTCAATAAGAGAAAACTACAGCCAAGCTGTGACTGCCAGGTCAGCTCCTAACAACACCAAGGCTCAGCTGAGAATGCCAGGCCACTTCTTGGCATTCATCCAGCTGCCAGACCACGAAAATGGTTTTGCTAAAACTTCCATAGCACTGAGATGAAAGCTGTGACCCATCCTCAATCCCCCTTTAGATATGAAGAGATGACCCTCGCTACTTGGGGTGCTGCCAAAAAACAGCCCTCAACTGTTGCCCCCCTTCCAGTATTGCCTCAACTAAAGAGAGTGTCCTCATTCAAGGTCATGCATGCGCCCCAGTGAAGTTATCATGTGACTGGTCTTCCACACAAGTCTTACACTCTTGTCCCAAGTTGGAACAGTTGTGAAGGATCATTCCATCACCAGACCATGTCATCAGGTCACCTAAGGTTGCCAGTGCAGAGTCAATCCCAAGTCAACTTTTCTCTCTGCCAATTCCTGCTTCCTTCCCTTCCTGTCCATAGGAAGCCCTCAAAAGCCCTCTCTAAACCTCCTGAGTGCTAATTTCCTTTTAAGAGTCACCTTCCTGGCAGACATAGTCCACTATAGAACCTCATGCACATCTCTGTCACCGTCCTTGTAATTCTGTGGCGTAGTCATCTGTTACTAGGTATGCATTCTCTAGCACCTAATACAACATCTGATTCATAGCCATTCCCAAGGTATTATTAATAAAAATAAAAAAATGCCCAGGGAAAAGCAACCGGAAGGAAGTGCATTCAATGTTCTGCTATGTGAGGAAAGAAAACAGGGATGGATAGGCAGGAAAAGGGAAGAGTCTGGAAAGGTTTTCATGGTCTGCCCCCAAAATGTCTATGTCCTAGTTCCCAGAACCCGTGAATATATTAAGTAACATGGTAAAGAATTAAGGTTGCAAATAGAACACATTTGCTAATCAACTGAGTTTAAAGTAGGAGGATCATATTAGATTATCCAAGTTGATTCAAGGTAATAATAGCTAATAAAATGTAGAAGAGAAAGGCAAAAGAACACAGAGAGAAAGAGATGTGATAATACAACAGGATCAGAAAGATGTCACATTGATGGCTTTGAAGGTGAAATAGTGCTACGAGACAAGGAATATGGTGGCCTCCAGATACTCTAAGAGGCAAGGAAATGAATTCTTTCCTCAAACCTTCAGCAACGAAGGCAGCCTTACTGCCTAAGGAAGGGATTTTAGCCCAGTGAGATTCATGGTGGACTCTGATCTCTAGAGCCATAAGATAATAAATTTGTCTCATTTTAAGCTACTAAGCTTGTGGTAATGTGTTTCAATAGAAAATGAATAAAAGTGGAATGGATAGCTATAAATATTTGGAGCAATGGTTGATTCAGAATTTTTATAGACATGGGCCTAAGGGGCTATGGCCTGATGGAGGAGACTTCTCCAGAAGCAGGGTTTGCAAACATGTTGTTCTCAGCAAGACTGTGTGTTCATTTTGGATACCTTGAAATTACTTTTTCACAGCAAGCACACTCCATTTAAACCAAAAGTGTATGCTCACTTACAATATGGAGGCTTTGGATGGTAACAATGGGCAGATTAAAACCCTTCTCCAAGGCATACCTTAATGTCTCCAATAATCATTTTGCTTTTTGGTGTGTTTGTCTGTTTGTTTGCCGAAGAATCACATATAAACTTTGTTTGTTACAAGATGAGCCAGGCTAAACAAAATGGAAAACATCGAATTATATACCAATAGCTTACTATGAATCCTCCTTACTGAAATGCTGACAATAGGATCACAGTTGTAATACTTGTTGAAGTGGAAGGAAGATTAAGTAGATTGTGTGTTATTAGAAGAGCACACATATGAACAATGCTTTGTAGTTTACAAAAATATCCTCCCATGTCTGTGACTCTGGAGGACAGAACCTGGGACAAGAAGGTGAAAGTTATAAGGCTGAAGATTATAGATCAATCATAAAAAAAAAGGAACAATTAGCCTTTTCACCAAATAAAAGAGCTACCTTTTGAGGGAATATGTTACACATTCAAGGACACTCTGATATCTATCTACTCAAGGAAGGTAAAATGAGGTATGAGATAAGAAAGTAAAAAAAAAAAAAGTTTATCCCTGGAGGTTTCTTCCAATTTTGATATTGTATGATCCAAAATTGTTAATAGCTAAGATAATCCTAAGATGTTTATCAGAACCCCACTTGTCATAGCTCATGAAACAAAACATTCATGCTTTCCTAAAAGGCAAAAGAGCACTTTTATAGGATCCCCAGAATGGTGATAGTTAGTTAAAGAAAGCGAAACTCACTTATAGCATTTTAATGTTTCCCCAAGGTGGTATTTGTCTTTATTCAACTTTCACATCAAACATAAACACCAAAAATCAAATGGTAATAAAGAACCCTTTAACTGGAAGTGTCAGCAAACACTCAGTTTATTCCCTGGGGCCCAGCTTTTTCTCCTTTTAATTGGGTGTCCTCGTTACTATTCGTCTTACTGGAAATTATAAAATCTATAAAATGCAATTTATAGCATCTGTAAATGTAAAAGAGCATTTGGGAGAATTTGGGAGGCAACACAGTATAATGAACATGACAGAGCATTTACATTTAGAAAACCTAGCTTTGAATCTCAGCTTCTGTGGGACTGTCACAATCTGTGGGACTGTCACAATGAGCAAGTCATGTCACCTTCCTCAATCTCAGTTTTCTCACCTGGAAAATGGACTTAAATTATATCACACCTTCTTCCTTTATAGAGTCTTGAATCTCCAAGGTCAACACGAGTATAAAAGTGGTTTCAATGCAAATGTGACTCCTGAAAACCACTTATTGAAGTTTCTATCCAAGTTGTAAAATGTTCTTGGATATGCTCCTAACTAGGCGAGAACTCTGCCCCCTCTTCACACCATTGTTAGCACTGTGGCTCACTAGGGCTCTGATGGTCTGACGGTTCACCAAATGGAATCAGAAAGTTCCAGCTCTGGGGAGAGAAGAGCAATGATTTCATCAGCTGAAGCTTGCCCATCAAATATTAAATATCATAAACAAAAATGGGTGCACACAGATGTGAAGAAACATTTCTCTATAATATTTCTAAGGAATTGAATCCTTCAGTGTCCTTACAGCTTAACAGATTTGGGGAGTGAATAAGAAGAAGTAGCAATGTTCCAGAGAATAAATGCCAGAAACAGCAAGTTTCATTCAAAAATGGTAAAAGAACGGTTGCTCCTGTGGAGGTGGGCAAAGGGAGTTTGGGGAATGGGGACATCTGTAATAGTGTCAACAATAAAGTCAAATAAATAACAAAAAATAATAATTTTAAAATTTTATAATAAAGATGGTTATGTTTACTTTGCAAAACAAAGTGTTTAAACCTTACAAATAAGTCTAAAGCCCTTTAAGAGCCATCCTCAATCTTGGCCTCCCCCCTAACCCTTTCAAGAGGCAACCACTATTCACTTAAATGTGTATCACCTTGGACCTTTTTCTCTACACTTGCATATGTCTATCACCTACTCACATAAATCTTGTGAAGAGTTTTAAAAATATATATAAATGGATCACACTAAATAAATCTTTATGAAAAATAAGAATGTAGACTCTATGTTTAGACTTTAAGATTCAAATATCTTGACTTACTAGGTGTGCAACTTTGGGAAATTACTTAGCTTCTGTAACTCTCAGTGTTCTCATCTGTTAGATGGGGACAATAACACAATTTATGAGACTGTGATGAGAATTAAATGAGCTCGTTCATGGGAAGAAGTTAGGTCAGTGCCTAGCAAATCACTAGGCATCCTATAAATGATAGCAGCTGGTTTACCATCACTCAAGCTTGACCATGGGAGCAGCTCATACGTATGCCTTATTAAACATTTGAAATGTCTGTGCTGCTAGGACATCAGGTGGACATAAGAGATGTGCTGGAAGCACAGTTAAACCATATTAATCTGTTCAGACAATAGGTTTCTCCTCACTAAGGGAGCCCGTTGTGACAAAAAAAAAGGTACATACTAAATACTCAGTAAGCATTAGCTTCAAAAAATGCATGAAAATCTGCTGCTTGGATTCAAGATAGAATTGGAGCTGGACAGAGGTGAACATATTTGAGGGTATATGTTGATATATTTTTGAGTGACAGGCAACTCAATGATAGTTTAAATGTGGATGATGAAAGAAATAGGACATGGTGGAGAAACTGAGGGGGTGAAGGAGCCACTTACCAAATGGGAAAGAGGGAGGGAAGAGCAGGCTAGGGAAAAACAACTATGTGGCAGGGCCAATCCCTGTGCACCTCAACATGAAAGGACAGGCCAAGAGGTAGGAAGAGCATCAGGTGAGATCCTGCTCTGGAATGGTCCATGTAAAGTGTTTCCTGATAGGAAAAGTGATTAACTGTGTCGATAGGAAGAGGACAGAGACATGACCATGGATTTGGCTACATGGAAGTCATTGTGGCAGAGAAGTCAATGCGACAAAGCCTTGGAGTGAAGAGGAGAGAGACATGAAAAGCAAGGGAAGATAGCAAGTATGGGACACTTTGAAGGCACCACACCATAAAAGAGGATAAAGAAATAAGTCAGTTGGTTCCTGGAAGGCAATACAGGAGCAATAAATACTGTTTTAAGATGATGATTCTACAACTTGTCTGCATGCTGATGAGATTGATCCTATACAAAAGGAGAAAGAGGTGACTCAGGAGATAGCAGGAAAGAAGATAAAGCAAAGCCCTTGAGAAGGTGAGAGGGGATGAATCCTGAGCAGAACCAACAGGATCTGTGTCAGGCAGAAGAGCGACAAGCCACTGTGACAGGAGAAGTCATCTGGGTATCTATGTGGGTACGTTGATAGAAGGGGCAGTGGGAAGATGAGGGTGGTCTTGTCTCACTGTTTCTATTTTCAATGTCTACTCCTGACTGGCCACCTCTATATAAGCTCCACAAGAGGAGGTACATACTCCTAATTAGTACACGTCTCTCTTACCCTACTAATCTTCAGCCAGAGCCTAGCACCGCTTGCATAGAGGGCCAGTGTGAGCATATTCAGAGCTGAAGAGTCCAGCATGCTTCCTTGAAGCCCTGAGACCTGCCTCATGCCCCACAGCACGGGGGAGTTGTTTTAGAGCCCAATGTTGTCTAATTCCCCGAACCTTCACACATGCTATTTTCTCTGTCTAGAATGTTCTTTCCCACTCTGGAGAGGTGCATTACTGAGCACAGTTTCTATTGCCGAAAGGCTATCCTAAAGCCCCACAACCAGTACTGGGGGTGTGCTTACTGACCACAGGTGCCAAGGCTTCCAGAAAGGTCTCCTCCTTACACAATGGCATCCACAAATTACCCGGCTCACCACTATCCAGGCTTTGTTTTATTCTCCCGCAGGTGGAGGTAGTCTGAGGCATGAACATTGTACTGCTCATTAGCAAACCCTATGGTGGAGGACTTCCAGCAGGCATTGAGCAAATGCCTCTGGATTATTGAATAAGTGAATAGCATTGAGAGAAAAAAGAGAATGGGATACAGTTATATGTACACTAAAGGCCCAATGCACAAAATCATGTGCAGGTAGGGTCCCTAGGCCAAGCCTGCAATCAGGGCCATCTTCTGCTGCTCGCCAGTCCTTCCTCACTGCCACTCACCTTGGTTTGCTTTGGTTCCCCGTTCACCATGCTGGGATCAGAGCCTGTGGGCCCGGGTGGGGAGGGACCAAGAGGTGGTCAATATACCTCATGGTGACTGGTTGAGTGGTCGTTCCAGTCATTACGCTTATGGTCACTGGCCTTTTATTATATAGGATACAAAATATGATTTCAATGAGGACTATATGCTTGGGAAAATGAATTTTAATAAAAGGTGCTGAGTAAAACATTCAAAATGGTTAATTTGAATGGGGGAAAGGATGGCGATCACAGACAATTTCTTTTTTCGTCTTAAGAGTTTTCTGCAGTTTCCAAGTTTTATTCAGTGAGCAGGTATCACTCTTACAAATATATAATTTTAAATAATGAAATGTCACTTTGTTTCCTCAAGCACCTTCTTTGGGCCCACTTAGCAGCCGTAAATGCTGCAGCTTCTCCAGGTCTTTGTTCTGACTCTTCTGGGCCTCTCTGTCTTGGGTCAGCATGGCTCCTGGTGGGCCCAGCTTGCAGGCACTGACTTGCAGCAGATCCCCAAGGCTTCCCCATCCCAGATAGGTCTCTTCTCTCTCAGGCTTCACCAGCCCAAATAGTCAAGAGGCTCTGTCCTGGGTTTGCCAAAGCACTGGAGAACATATCTGTAGATACAGAGTAGGACTTGCTTTTCCACACATCTCTTAAGTGTTTACCTAAAGATGAACAGGGATTCTCTCTTACCCACTATATTAAATTGCAAAATTCAATCTCGTAAACTCTCTGTAGGGAGCACATTCAATTTAGTTACAAAGCACAGGTTATAATATGTAAGGGAACTAACTGAACATCAGAAGTTCCAAACTCCAGGGAAGAAGATATGAAATTTCATATACCATCTATCCTGTGAGATTGTCTATGAGTGTAGAGTTACCTTGCCACCAACAGCAAAGTAGAAAGGATAAATTATTCAAAAAATATAAAACAAATTCATTCCTATCTTTCCTATGCCTCTAGGTGAGTTAAAAATGGTATTTCAAGCTTGCTAAAATTTGTTTTAATGCAGTGTATGGTTACTAATAGACATTTTTTTCTTTATATTTTCACACATGTGTAGTGATGGTAGTTTTGTGTTTTATTTCTGTTTTAGAGGCATAGTCTTGCCTTTGGCAAGTATTATACTTTAAGTTACAACACAAAGACAGAATTGAAATATTTGGTAGCATTGAAAGCAACTACCTTCTTCTTCAACACATACAGAATCATAAAGTGGTGTGCTTGTCATTGATCTCAGTGGCATGAATATTTTGGCAGAAAGACCCATATCACTAAATGGCTCTATCACTGGTCATTCCTGACCTGAGAAAATGAGCTAGGGAGAGTTTTATTTTCTCCTCAATAATTTCAGTATTAGAGGACATAAAGCCGCTGATCTTCATTCCTCAGAACATCTCCCACCTCAAATAATCTTTCCAGAAGCAGATTTTTAAAAAACTGAAATAAATAGCCTACAGAAAATTCTAGGGGGGGAAATGAGATAGCTATGAGAGCACTTGAGTACAGAGCAATAAACCCTTATGCTGACTACAAATCTGATGCCTTCAGAAGAGCCACCAACAGCTGTGGCATCCTTATTTAGAATAATGTTTATAAATGATTTTATCTAATTTTAATTGTCATGAATTCACAGCAATCTGTTAGCTTTTAACCGGGTTAGACAACCTCACAGCTGGAGAAAACCCTCAAATTGCCAGAAAACCCAAAAAAATTAGCCAGTCAGAAAAATCCTGGGTGCCTTCTCCTTACCTCCTCCCACCCCCAAGCCCTCTGCTGGTCTCCAACATATGTTGGCCAGAAGCAGCCACGTGGGGTAGGAATGGCACTAGGGCTCCTGCCACTGTGCTCAGGGGCTTCATCAAGCATCTTGATAGGAATCATTTCAACCAAGGGGCTCCTTCACCCAGCTCCACCTCTGCCCAGTCTCTGCTCCTCTCTGCCTCCATTCTTGCTGTCATTCCTGAGAAGACCTCCTCCCTTGGAATGTTCGGTACTGAACAAAGCAATTGTGCAATCCGCAGAAGTAAACTCCTCCTTTAAGGACAGAGCAACAACTACAGCAGCCGCAAACTTTAATTTTTCATGACCAACTAATGTTGCCATCCCCTGCTCATCATGTAAAACATGTCCTCCTGTCTTTGTAATTCTGAATTTTCCATTGGCCCCATTGTTCTTGAAGTCTCCTCCTAAAGATGAACAATCCAAGTATTGTACGAATGCTCCATGCGAGTTTGAATGGATCTACTTCCTCTCATTCCCTCCCAGAAAAACCTCTTATAACAGGGATAAAATGGGGCCTGTGTTGGCGTGTATCCTGTGATGCTCAAGGAAGACACAAATTGAATGCATAAAGAGCATTAAGAAACTATTTAAACTGAAGTCTTGCAGAGTGGAAACATGGTTTACATGTTCATGACACACAAAGGGAAATTCCCTAAATATCCTCTCTGTGCATAGATTTCACCCAAATCTTCCCAGCAGCTGCTCAACCATCTCTTCCCCAGAAATGTATTTTTCCAGACTTGGTTCACTGCCCTTCCTAATAGGGATAAATCTAGTCTTTCTCAGCCACTTTTAATTCTGCAGCTTTAGATGTCTACCAAACAAAGTCACGACCAGACAGTTGGCTGAGCATCAGAGGACCCAGCCCACTAAGAAGCAGAGGGATGGGAGGCCTGAATAGTTATGCAGCGGGTAGTGTTTTCCCTGCTACAGGCAGACACGAGAGGCCCAACTAATTTGAACCTGTTCTCATTTCTTTTAATATTTCCCCTATCTTCTTCCCTCCCTTTCTCCCTTTCTCCTTCCAACCCTTCCTCTCCCTCCCTCTCTTCCTTCTTTCCTTCCTTTCATTCTTCCTTCCTTCCTCCTCTTCCCCCTCCATCCCTAAACTCCCCTCTCTTTTCTTCTTCCCTCCCATCTCATCAGTTTCCTTCTTCCCTCCCTCATTCCTTCCATCCTTATTTTTTCCCACCTCTTAACTCATAAATCATCAAATATTACTGCTAGAAGGCTCCTCAAAATCTTCTGATGCATCTGTTCTTTGTACTGAAGAAGACCCGGAGGCCCAAGGGGCCACTTGTCCACAGTCCCCCAGTCAGTCATCTCTGGCAGAGCAGGGACTGGACTGGAAACCTGGGCTTGTCTCTGCATCCTGTACTTACTTTGCTCTCTCAGACCACAGAGCCTTAAAGGAAGCAATGGCAGCCAATCAGGTTTGTGTCAGGAACTATTTGTAATTTAAGTTCTCGGGGATGATATGGAATTTGTACACAATTAGCCATTTAGCTTAAACCTCTACACCCATATTACTATATCATGAAAACCAAGTTCAGAATGATGGCCCTCAGCTACTATAAATTTTCAAGGAGAAAATCAAGACCCATATATGATTCCTATAATGCTCTGGCTTTTAAAGGGGTCTTAATACGGGTTGAAATAAATATAGGTTACTGTTTACATTTATGTAAACTAGAAAATTCAAGTAAACAAATACCCTTTGCATGAGTACCCTGCATTGCTGAGAGTTCCTGAAGAAATGATGCTATAATCAATTTTTGCACTTGTTCTCCCTCCCACAACCACTGCCCAGTTTTACAAAGAAGCCCCACATGCCTGACCCACAGGAGACAGAATTGCTCCTGCCCCTCAGAGCCTTTTCACTTGCATTAGTGACTGAGTGTCTAATAGCTTGTAGCTCTAGGACCTCATCTAGGATGAGACTAGACCTAACTATGGCTCCAGCCTCTCCATCTCTCTTAACACACTCAGGGGAGTCTCCACAAGCATCACCTTCAAGACAGAAACCACATCCTCATCAAAGCAACCTACATTCTCTGAAGCCTCCAGTGCCCAAGGCAGTCCGCTTCAAAATCTATCTGCTCCTAGAATGAGTGGCCATTCTGAAATCAAAGTGTGAACTTTAAACAATGATTTCTTTACAAAGCTTCAAGAGAATTACTTCAGGTAGAAAAAAGGGTCGAAGAATGTGAAAGGGAACAGAATTATATGTAAATTATTAAAAATGGATCCTTGAATGATTCTGCAATTGTTCCCTCAGGACATACTCTGGAGTATGACAGGCATTTTGGTCCCCATTTCTGAATGCCATGGTGCTGTCAAGCTCAGTGCAGCTGGCATCCTAAGCCATACGGGCAGGACACAGGAGGGCATCCAGTCCTGGGAACACAACAGCTCCAGCACCTGGCATGGTGGACTATTTGGTTAGTACCATAGAAGCAGGCTCCTTGTCTCTCTTTGTCTGTCTCAAGGGAGGACCAGGTCACGCCCTTCCACTCCGATTGTAGGGAGCTATATTTTCCTCCCCTGAGTGCCTCAATTTCTTCACTATAAAATAGGGATAGAATGATAAACCTACCACCAAGGCTTACTGTGAAGATTAAATGTCACCTCTAGTAAGTGCTGTAAAAGTGTGAGCAATTATTTCTATTATTATCTGCCCTCAATTATTAATAGCACTGCTATGTGCAACCCTGAACAGAGCTTTAATTCCCAAGCTTGTGAGGAGCTGAAAGAAATTTCCACATAACAAGTGAAGACTTAATCTGTCCCTCTCTTAATCTGTCACATTTCCTCACCCTCTGTCAGTCCCTCTCCTGTTTTTCTTCTTTTAGAATTGGTTGAAAGGACTTCCCATATTTCCATTGTTTTGATCACTTAGAGACTTCAATCTACACATGTGAATTGCCCTGTCTACCTTTACAATATCGCAATCCTGGGCGAAACCTAATTCCTTGAAGGTGCTAGAATAACTCTGCCTTGAAGGTCATGTTGGAATTCAATACAATGGGAAGGTCAAAGGGAGAAGCCAAGGTCTGAGAAATATGGCTATGTCTCTGAGGTTCTTGGTCAGAATCCTTTCTCTCACCATGAATGATTTAAACTGACCCAAGAAAGGGCTCCTAGTTGTTAAAGAAAATCATAGCAATCCCATACAATAGAATGCCAGGTAGCCATTAAAAAGCATGCTGTAAAATAAAATTGGTTAAAAATTAGTTGACACATATTACTATCTTAAAAGATCTCTCCATGTTAGGTTAGTATAATATACACAAATATGCAAGTAGTGAAAGACTGGATTCATCAAAATAGGAACATGGATGAAAATCTGGATAATGGAATCATGACGGCATTTGTGCATTTCTTAAACTTGATGAGGAATTCTGAAATTATTAAAAAACTGAGAACAATGCAGCATCTCCTTTCCCTTTATTGAAGCACACACACAAAAGTGGTCAGCAAGGTGTCAAGAGGGTTAGGGTTAAGGGTAGGGTTACGATTAGGGTTAGGGTACATCCCATCTTCCTCTGTTTTCTCTGCCAAGTGAGGATGGCCCAGCCTAATCTGCCTTCTAGAACTCAACAATAAGCTCAAGAAAGTAGATTCCAATCAGGCAAGATAAAGTTTAACTAACCAAACTGCCAGTAAGGCCTGAAGTGCCCCTCCCAGGCTCTGGGAAAGCTGCAGGTTGTAAGTCATGAGCTGATGCCATGGTGAGCAGAAATCGCCCAATTAGTCCTCCCAAGCAATTCCATGGCTGGCTTCAGGCCTGAAGTTTGCATTGAATGCCCTTTTAAATTTTAAGAGATGATGGGGTGGTCTTCAACTTTTTCATCAAGAGAATTCAAATCTAATTCCTTCTTGCAAAGAAGTGGTCACCAGCGATGCTGAGAACAGAAGCCCTATTTGCACCAGGCTCCTTGAGAACAGAGGCCGTCAGGCACATGCCTAAAGGGAAATAGTGGTAAATTGGTTCATGAAGGCATTTGAACAAAATGAAAAGGAAGAGGGGACCTTGAGCAACCATCATCCTACTTGAAGGCCTTCACTTTAAAGGGGCACGTGCTGGTGGAGAGCATCAGCCTTGGTGTCAGGCCATCTAGGGTTTGGGTTGCTGGGCTCTCCATTTAGTAGCCTTGTGGACCCTGGTAAATTTGTCCGTTATACAAAATGAGACAATAATGGTAACTATCTCATTAAGACTGTTGAGAATGTAAAAGAAAACATCTATAATAATAAAAGCGTAATTATGCTGATTAGACCGGATAGCCAAATGACCTTCTGGCTGTCCTGTCAGACGACCTTCCAGATGAAGCCACTGCTGTGAGGGCCAAGCCCCTTGCACGAATTTCATGCATCAGGCCTCTAGTTCTATATAAAAATGCTTAGTGACATGCGTGGTCCTTGTTCAGTGGCCCATATGCCATTACTGTTACTACCACTATAAACTAGAACTACTATTACTTTAAGAAAGGCACTGAATTAGGCATTGTATAAAACATATAAAAAGGAATAAGATATGTTTCAACCTAAAGAGTATCAAAGGAGATCTGGAAAGAACTATAAACACTTAAGAGATGAATAAAAACTTTTAAATGAGGGGGGACATTTGATCCAAGGACTTTCTCCAAGTTAGTTTTCATTCTTTGCAACAATAACACAAAATAGTTCTGATATGCAGGGATTCAGGAAGACTTAATATCTATCCCTCTTAAAAATATCATAACTACATCATTCTTTCATCAAGATGAAAGTCAAAGTAAATAAATCACAGATGGACACATTTCTGTATGAAAAGACCTTGAACTCTCCCAGCAGAAAATTTAGTCTGGATAGCTATTTTGACTATCATTCTAAGACTGAATATAAATATCTTAATTTTTGAAAAAAATATTTTATTATAGTTTTATATTATGGCATTATGTTATAGCTTATTATAGCATTTTAGTTTTATGACAGTATTTATTATACACTATTATAGTTTATTACAGTTTTATTAGTTCATTATAAATATTTATTATTTAATTATAATGAGCTATAATAAAAAAAATCTTGATTCCCCTAATAAAAAACAGAAAGTAAAAAGGGGTTAGCATGTAGGTTGTGAGTCATAGAAAGTGAACTAATTTCCTCTTCTCTCATGGGAGAAGGCCATGGTAACCTTAACTTAGGGTCATTCTACTCTCAGGTAAGTGGAGAGAACTGGGAGTGATTACCTTTCATGGGCATGGACAATGCTTAGTACATAGGAAGTGCTGAATACGAAATTAGACACTAACAGCATATTGCGGTTAGGTAAGAACTGTTTCTACATAATAGTCTACTCAAATGTGTAAATGTACAGGACTTTTTCTGAGAAGAGCTTCAGAATTTATGTATTTTCAGAGAAATCAGTGACTGTAAAATTACGGAGGGCCACTGATCTAACACTTCCCTCCTCCCAGACACTGCATTAGTTATCAGACACAGATTGCATTCTTTCTTTTGCCTGCCACATCCCACCATTGACTTATATTTAGCTTAACTCAACCGAAACTCCAATTTATTTTCCCCACATTACGCTTTTAGTGTAGATCATTTTTGTTTATTTGTCTATCCTAGTGATTAGTGAGTAACTATGTCCATTAGGCCGAGGTGGATGCATCATTAACCGGGGAAAAAGAGAAAACAGGTAGTGAAAAGTCAATAGTTGGGGATATTTATGACACCCCATAGAGTGTGCACAAAAGAAAGATGGCTCTGGCATCCTGACTCCAGTTGTAACCCTATGACTCATTCTTTGGAAGACTTTGGTGAGTTAGGTCTTCCAGCTACTTTTCTGGGCTGAAAAAGTCCACTAGAAGTAACAGAACAGGTACAGAAAAGCGTCTTGGACCGTCTTGGATCTGCCACAGCTGCAGTGGTGCTGGCTGCTGGACCCCTTCTTCCACACTGTCTGACTCTCCCCCGGGATCCAACACAATGCCATGCCCGGAGCAGGGGCTCAGCAAGCCATTTTTTACTGGAACATTCAAATAAAAAGCCAATTTGGAGTTCACCTTTACTGCAATAATATTAACCTCCTTGAAAACCCACATTTGGGGAACAGGATGACTCTAATACATCCAATTCACTTGTTCTTGCCCAGTTAAAGTGACCATTGGGTTTAAAGTTAATGAAAGCATACATTCTGATTTTACCATTTCAAACCAGCCTTCCCTACTTTCGAGAAGAATATCACATTGAGGAAGGGACTTCTTTAAGATTTTAATTCCTTCCTCACCTCATTTCGATATTAAATGGTTATATCATCCCGAGTGAGCCAGCCCTTCATCTGTGAAATGCTCTCTGGGACTGCCTGCCTGCAGTGGGAGTTCTGTGGCCAGGCCCAAGGTGAATCTGCTTCTGTGCTCAGAAGGAAACAGTACTATGATTGATTACAAAGTTTGTTCTAAAGACGTATCTAAAGAAACCCTCATCCCAACTCTCTGAAAGAGCCTAGTCACAGAGAAAAATAACTGTTAGTTTTGTAACTCAACATTTGTTGAGTGACTACTGAATACTAGCTTCCTGTTGCTTAGTGATCACAACTCTATCAGTTAAGTTACTACTATTATCCCCATTTTGTTGATGAGAACACTGAGGCTCAGCGAGGTTAGCGGGAGTTTTTTTACAGCTAAAACTCTGAATAGTAACCCAGTTGAGTTCAGTCTTGGAACAGAGTCTTTCCGAGATTGGAATACCTTCCTTACACAAGCAAACAAAAAAGGCCCAACTCTCTCCCTTAGTGGAGTGGATAGAGGTAACCTTGGTGAGTTGAAGTCCCTCCATAAAGAACATCCCCTCAAAGAACAGAGCCTATCTAAGAGTAGCTCTCTGCTGCCCTCTAGTGGCCACTGACCACACTGTTTTTCCTGGAATGCAGACCGCCCACATTGCATGACTGGAGGCAGTTGGCCATGTGCATAATAGCTGTTATTTAAGTAAACACACACCAGAATAAGACACAAGAAATTATTTCTTCTGTCTCTCTTATTACTATTAATTAATTCAATGTTGAAGTTTTTTGTCATTCTGTTGTTGTTGTTGTTGTTTTTTTGGGGGGTGGGGGGAGCAGTAGTTTGAGGAACTAAGTTTCCTTCTTCCACATCCATTTGACATACTCAGATAACTCAAAACTTATTGTCCTGTTGTCTTCACTTTCCATTTACTATTATTCTAGACTTCAACTTTCCCCTGAGTCTGTTACTTCCCTGGGTCTCTAACTCAGCCCACTCCCATGCTGATCTGTATACCTGAAATCTCTCCAGTTGCTTTTTCAATAATGATTAGAAGATACCCAATAATACTGGATAATTCCCTATTCTGACTTAAATACACAGGAACACAGAAATGTGTGATGATAATGACTATCTTTGATCTCTTCTAAAACATCCAAAAATTCTGCAGCATTAAATGAAATAAAAGGAACTAGAGAGAATAGCAAAGTGACCTATAGTGGATGACAAGAGTTATTAAATTGATGTATGGGTACTGACAAAGATGGCTCACTTTCAACTCTATTCATGGATAGATGGTAAGAAATGTATCATCTGTAATTTACTTCTTGCCCAGAGATGTGTAGTAGTTTTTTCCTAACTAATGGGTAATAGGTTCCCTAATGGTAAATATTAATCAATTACTAGAATCATTAAATAAACATATATAAGCTTTTATGAAGAACTTTGAATATTCATTATGGCCTTATTAAAAACCCTCCACTTACCCCTAAACACCTCGGAGTCATTTCTACTTCCTCTAAAACAGAAACATTTCATGTGCTTCATCAACATCTCTCCTTAGATTTTTTAGTTAACTTTTGCTTTTCACTGTCTCCCTCAAAACAATGTTGTCTCAGTATAAAACTAGTTCAGTAAAGGAAGAATCAAAGAAAATAAAGTTCCCCAACTTGTCTGTGGTGGGAGGGGAGGAAGCAGAATACAGAGGGGGAACTGGGATTCTCAAATGTATAGAGTATGGATGAGAGGATTGTTGGAGCTGCTTTTTACCAGCTGGGGCAGTTAAGGAAAAAATTTCTTTCTAATGATGACATAACAGTCAATAAACAAGCAGTCAAACTCAACCCAGAAACTTGACACATAGGTGACAGGTGTGATTTTAAAAGTTCTAGAATGTTCTCAGGTCCAAACAAAATCCACCTTTTTGCTTCATGATGGTTCTTGAAATTATGTGAGAGCATGGCTGAACCTTTCTAACACATGACCCCTTATGATAAGCATATCTCAAACCCTCCTTTAGTCTTATTTAAAAATTCAAATTAAATTAAATAACTTACCTACAAGCAATAATGCAACTTAGGTCAGAATCCATATCCTAGACTCACTCTCAGAAATAGACTATGAGCAGATATTTTCTGCAGGAAGTTTATTGGAGGATATTTCCAGATCACCCTTTAGGTGTGAGGTGGGGTGACAGTGAAAAAAGCAGATTGGGCAGAAAGAGAAGGTGAACTGTGATGCAGGTGTAACAAAGGCCTCTATCAATTCCACAGGTAGCTCCGGAGGTGAGATAGGTCTTCAGAGTTGTCCTGAATTGAGGTAAGAAGCCTGGGCCTTTGTACCCTGGCACCAAAAGTCATTGGATAAAGGCTATGCCTGAGGAAGGGGCATACCTTGGGCAAGACATCACCCCTAATCCAGGGGCAATTCCTAAGAAGGACACCACTGTGAGCTGTCATTAATTAACACTCTCAGCAGTTGGGGTGCAAGTGTCCTCTCTTAAACGGAGGACCTGGTCTGGGTACCAAAGCATCTACGATGCTCCCCTATCAGGTTAGAATACTCCCCCTGTGGCAGGAAACTAGAGGGACTCAGGTAGCAGGCCTTTGACTAAAAGCCTGTACCTGCCATCACTGCCATTCTGTCCCCTGACGTTTCAAAGCACAAAGGTAGGCTCTCCAACCAAACTCACACAGTACTCCCAAGAAAGAGTTAGGGCTGGGACGGAAGCCGCCAAATCCTCCTCTAATGTCTAAACAGAACTAAACACCCAGCCCTTCTTAGTCGATAGCCTTGGCCTATCAATAAATCTCAATGAGTGCCCATTGATCCAACACCCCAGAGAAGGCCCTGAAGTTTGCAATTACAGAAAGCTGCTTTATCTTCTGTGACCCCTCTCCCACCATAATTCTCACCAGGACTCCACATTCTGGAGCTAAGAGTGATGTCAGTAAGAATGCAGATCACTCATGATGTAACCTTAAGCCTTAAATACTCCAGATTCTCTGTGGAAACAGCCACATGGAAGCTTCACACAAGACAACTCACAGGAACATGACTGAGCTTTCATTTTCTGCCTCTTCCCTTAACCCTTCTGAATTCTGCTGTGCTCATTTCTTCATTGGGAATGGCGATTGGCTGACAGAAATTGTATTCATGATCTCTTCAAAGAAGTATCTCTCCATGTATGAATTGATAAATCAACAGGCAAACTTGGCAGTGTGTGTGTGTGTGTGTGTGTGTGTGTGTGTGTGTGTGAAGGGGGGGAGTTGGG
>NW_006284349.1:3160899-3197479 GCF_000327345.1 Myotis davidii | reverse complement strand
GAAAGCGGCTAAGGCTCTCAGGCTTCATCTCCTGTGTGTTGAAGGCTTGTCTGCTCTTGGAGCAGAGTTCGGGAGTCCAGCTTCCTCCTATTATTGCGTTTGTGCAGACATGTTTATACTCTGTGACCCCATCATATCCCTTCACACAAGACAACTCACAGGAACATGACTGAGCTTTCATTTTCTGCCTCTTCCCTTAACCCTTCTGAATTCTGCTGTGCTCATTTCTTCATTGGGAATGGCGATTGGCTGACAGAAATTGTATTCATGATCTCTTCAAAGAAGTATCTCTCCATGTATGAATTGATAAATCAACAGGCAAACTTGGCTGTGTGTGTGTGTGTTTGTGTGTGTGTTTGTGTGTGTGTGTGTGTGTGTGAAAGTGGCGAGTTTGTGAGCCAGGTCACAGGATTTTTAACAGAGCAGGTCTTGTTTTGTGTACCTTTCATTTGCCAAGGAGATTTCATCCCCTCATGTTGAGCCTCGGTCAAATGTTCTATTCAGAAAAACACAGAAACAGCTTCCTCTGTCTCTCAACAGGGAGCAGAGGGCCTGGAATTCTGTTTCCACCCTTCCCTGAGCTGTGATGCATCCCTAATTTAAAGCCTGGGAACCAGATTTATTTAAAACTCATCAGTGGCGAGAGAAAACTGCCTTCTCCCTTAACCACCCGTGCTGATTATCGGCCCACTTTGTTTGTAGTCAGAGGACCTGTAGAAAGAGCCAGAGCAATTTGCTTCTTGGTTCAAGTTCAGGCTTTGCCCAGAGAGACAGAAAATCATTACCAGCTGAAAAAAATTCAGTTATTTATAGAAAATGATTAGAAGCATTCTACCCAGTCCCCATGGTCAGCTGTCCACAGTCCCCAAATCACCCTCACAATTTACACTTTTGTCAGCAGTGAGTATGAAGGGGTCAGAGCAAGCCTAACACCCTGTCACACTGAGGGGGATGCAGACGGTTGGAGTTCAGTGGGACTGTGGATGAGACCTTGAGAAGTGAGAGGGTGCGCAGGAGGGATGCCATGTGGACGCTCCCTCCCCAGTAGGAACTTAATCTTCTGTGGAAGAGTGTTAAATGTGGGAGTGCCACACAGAGGCCATTTTGACATTTTTTAAAAGAGGGCAATGGATTCTGGGAAATTAGTCTTTTGTGCCCTTGATTGGCATAGATACACTTCTTCCATTTTTTCCCAAGTGTAATCTTCCGGTCATGCTGGTCTTTGCCTCCCTACACACAAGCCTTCACACTTCCACTTCTCATCTATAGCATCCCTGGCAATTCAAATTCTGCCCTTGCTCCGATCAAATCTTACCCCTTCCACCACTGCCAGGACCACCATGATCTTTCTCTGATTTCCCACAAGAGTTCTGGTATTTAGCAAAGAAGTTAGCACCGAGGTGCACACTTATATATGCATGCTGTTCTCTTGTCCTGGCAGCCTTTGGGCTCACGGATGTGATGTGACGTCCATCTCCACCTCAGCTGCTCCTGCCTTGCTCTACTGGTCCTCTCTGCTCTCATTGTCTTCACAACATTGCCTTTGCTACCCCCAAAGAATCTGTTCCCTGCCAGGCTCCTGCCACATCCTTCGGTGCTGGCTCCTTTGTGTTTTATATTCACACTTACAAAGAGGAAAAACAAACAAACATGTTGGGACCAGCTGGTCATTTTCCCACAGAGAGCCCACGTAGGCCACAGCTCTCTCACCAACCCCCACTTAGACCACAAAGCCCCACATAGACTTGTCCTCATCCCAATTAGCCAAAGCCAGGCTGCCAGGGTTGTGGGGTGCCAAGAATAGTGACCTATGTGTAAGGAACTGCTCAGACAGGGGTGGGGGTGTGGTAAGCATAGGGAATCTCTGAAAGACAGAGTCCCCAAAGCCATGTCTAAATTTTTCCCCTTCCCCATCCCCTCCATATCCCCTCCATATCCATGGCATATGGAACTACCTATTTTAAAGTCTTGTTTTTAACTTTAACTGGAACTCATTTTGTAGTAGATAACCCAAGACTTACCTCCATCCGTAGTAAAGTTAAATACCTGCCAATTTTTATAAGAATATTATATCTCAACATATATCTATTTTACCATTTTCCTCATTCATTTCTAAAACTAAAGTCCTTGTTTCATTCAAAATTTAACTCAAAGTGAGTTAGATACCTTTTTTGCTTAAGTACTTTTGGTCAGTCTAGACCAGTGATGGTGAACCTATGACACGCGTGTCAGAGGTGACACACGAACTCATTTTTTTGGTTGATTTTTCTTTGTTAAATGGCATTTAAATATATAAAATAAATATCA
This sequence comes from Myotis davidii, assembly GCF_000327345.1. Taxonomy (NCBI): domain Eukaryota; kingdom Metazoa; phylum Chordata; class Mammalia; order Chiroptera; family Vespertilionidae; genus Myotis; species Myotis davidii. Next base: position 3,195,172 of record NW_006284349.1, on the reverse strand, counting down.
AAAATGTACATCTTTGTTTTACTGTGGTTGCAAATATCAAAAAATTTCTATATGTGACACGGTCCCAGAGTTAAGTTAGGGTTTTTCAAAATGCTGACACGCCGAGCTCAAAAGGTTCGCCATTACTGGTCTAGACTGTAAGTTTGGGGAAGGCAGAACATTTTTTTGAATGTTTACATAACTTCTGGTGTTCCTAGTAATGTGGCTGTCACATTGAAAGAACCAAAACTGTTCTCAAATTGTATTAAATTCCATAACAGCATTGTGAAATCTTAGCATAAGAAAGAACTGTAGAAGCAGTATGGTTCAATATTTAATTCAATATCACTCCTGAAAAATGGTTATTCGGGCCCAAAAATGACAATCAATTCCAATGGAAGATCAACTCTCAGCAAAAGATTTTCTGTACATTGAAGCAAAATTCCACTTCCTGTAACATCCACGCATTCGTCTTAATTTTAAATAAGATTCTTCACAGGGAATGTCTAATTTTATTTTCCACATAAATGTTTGTTAAATATTTAAAGATAGCAATTGAGCATTTCCCAAGAGCTTTTTCCAGGTCAAATGTGCAAAATTAGCTGATTCAGAGATTTATTTGTCAGCGGGGGGTGGGGGTGGATGGTTGGTTTGGTTTCAATATATCAGATACCATTTGGTTTCAATATATCAGATACCATCAATCACAATAACAATGGCAATAGGAAATCCTCAATTATTCCATGCAATTCTCCTGTGATAACATTTTTAAATTTTACTATCTTAGCACCCTCCTATGTAAACACCTTGGAATATTCTTTCCAAGAACTAAACATAAGTCCCCATATCCAACAGGATTATGTAATAAGTCTACAATCTCATGAGTCAAATAACATAATGAATGAAATTCATTTTTGCTTGACATCTGCATGCCCTGCCCTCTATGATGACTTCACACGGCTGGATTGTGTTGTATCTGCGATGTTCACCATTAAATTCCCTGTTCCTAGCACCTTCATATTCCTCATAGCAACCAGCTTGTTGACTGGCACTTAGCTGCTAGGCAAAAATACATGCTTGATGAATGACTCAGCCAATTCTGACCGTTAGCCCTTTGTCACAGAATACTCTTGTAAGCCGAGGACACTCTATCCTCTAATTTTACTTTTAATTAACTTTATCCATATTAAATTCCATTCTATTAGATTTGGCTTATGATGCTAGTCTATTAAAATAATTTTGAGTTGTGCATCAGTAACCTAAATTTTTAGCTATTCCCTCGAATACAGTGTATTTGGCAATGATGCCTGATATGTCTTCCATGAAGTCGCTGAATTAAATATTAAATGGGATAGAGCCAGAAACAAAGTTCCCTGGCATATTGCTGGATTCATGCTACCATAACCTATTAATCAAACTCTCTGAGTCAAATTTCTGAACTGATACAAATCTATCAGACTTACCATCTAGCCTACATTTCTCCTTCTCCACAAAAGGAGATAAAATAATTTGTCAAATGATTTCCCGAAGCCAAGGTATTATGGGATATGTTAGCAGTATGTTCTCTCTCAAATTCCTTTAAAGCAAGAATTTCTCTATGGAAATGTAAACGTTGTTTCACCTCGAAGGCCATTCCCATCTTCCAACCCTAGGATAAGTCACATCCATGGAGAACATCACATTTTGCAGGGTATATTTACAAGCACCAAATCAACCACTTATTGAATGCTTGCCAAATATAAAGAATTCTGCCCAGTGAGGGATGTGCAGTATGCTATGAAATAATCTTAATTACAACCTCATTCATGGGGGTATTTTTTCTTAAATATATTTTTATTGATATCAGAGAGGAATGAAGAGGGAAACAGAGATAGAAACATCAATGATGAGAGAGAATCATTGATCTGCTGCCGCCTGCACACCCCACACTGGTGACCTTCTGGTTCATAGGTTGACACTCAACCACTGAGGCACACCAGCCGAGCTTGTGGGGGTATTTTTATCTGCACTTTAGAGCTGAGGAAATCAAAACTTGGAAATGATAAGTAATTGACTTTTCCAAGTTCTTATATGTGATGTGACCTACATTATCACCATGACCAGCAACATAATTTGTAGAGTTCAATGAAAAATAAAAATGTAGGGCCCGTTGGTAGGGACTGAAAGTTTGCGTCTCCCGAAAATTCATATGTGGAAACCTTAACCCCCAAGGTAATAGGATTAAGAGGAGGAGCCTTTGGGTAGTAAAAGCTAATGAGGACTCTGCCTTCTTGAATAGGATTAGTGCTCTCATAAAAGGCACTCCAGAGAGCTCCCTAGTCCTTTCTGCCTTGTGAGGCCACAGCAAGAAGACAGCCACCTTTCTATAAACCAGGAAGAGAGCCCTCACCAGACACCAAGTCTGCAGGTGCCTTAATATCAGACTTCCCAGCTTCCTAAATTATGAGAAATAAATTTATGTTGTTTATAACCATTCAGTCTATGGTACTCTGTTATAGTAATCCACGTGGACTAAAGTGACTTTTTGTTCAAAAGTCAGGAAAGAGTACTAGTAAACGTACTAAAAATATAAGTTTTTTTTCCTTTCCTCCACAGTTGCTTTTCAATCTATCATAATCTTTTTTATTTGCTATTTAATGTCACTCTCAGGAAATGGAAAATGAAAAATTTAAACTATTAGCATAAATTTTACTGTTCATCTTTATACTATGCAATGCCAGTGTTAACGCAAATATAAATGCATTTAGTTTGTATGTGAAATCACAAAAATTGTACAATCTGTATTCAGCAACAATCTGTATACATATACATATATATGTATATGTATATGTATTTCATTCTTACCAGAATAGTGGAAATTATGAACAAACTAACTGAACTGTTTTATTTCTACCAGCACTTTCGACCTTTGGGTGACTGCTGAGTAAGGAAGGACTGAAAGGAAAATGGCCTATCTTCCCCTTTCCTTCTGTGTCATCATTGTCAATGTAAGTGGTTGGCTAATACAGGGAAGGAACATGAGTGGTAATGGATTTTATATGGTTCCTTGATGCTCAGTTTTTCTTAGAATTCCATGCCTTCTTGTTTTGGAAGCTGGTTTTCTGGTTCAAATGCAGTGCCTGGCCTCTCTGAGCTATTACTCAATTTATATATATATAAAAGCCAAGTGGCCAGAACATCAGAACGACTGGAATGACCTGAATGACCATTTGCTTTGAGGTGCACTGCAGCCACAGTCGGCCCCCCGACCCCAATCAGGGGCGGGGCCAGTGGCCAACTCCCATGTCCCCTTCCCCCGGCCAGCCTGGCCCCTATTGGCCCCAATTGGAGCGAGCCAGTTGCACCCCACCCATGCATGAGTTCATGCACCGGCCCTCTACTTGTTAATATAACACAATTAACTTGTGCTCGCTTTGAGTCTCGCTGAAATCTCCAACATCATGAGTCCACTGGGATTCTGTGTTCATAGGCCATCACAAGTACTATAGGCAAACTGAGCGGTAAGGAATAGAAGACAGGCATATAGTGTGTATTGCCTCTGCTTGCACACATGTACCCTTGTGTCATCAGGCTTCATATACAAACCACTAGTTCAAGATAAAATCATGAAGAATTTCAAGACAGCAGCAGCAGAGCACTGAACCACATTTTGGCATCTGATTTCGAGGCCCCATGTGATGGCATAGATCATGCACCCATGAAGCTGACCCGTTATGGCCAGCCCTCATTGAACCCCTGCAGATTCTGAAACCTCTCCTGCTCTTCATTCCCTGGCTCACCAGACTCTGGCTATTTTTCATGTTTAAAAATTTTTGACTGATTTCATGCCTTAGTTTCCTTGCACTTGCTGTTCCCTCTGCCTGTAAAGCCTTTTTCCACAATATTCACATGCTCTAACCCTTTTCATCATCCAAGCATCTGCTCTAATGTCAACTCTTTCAGGTTTTCCCTGAGTGCGCTACCAACCTTCCCCCATCACTCTGTTACAGTACTCTGTTTCATCTTCTTCATGCCAAATAGAATTATCTGAATCACCTCATGTATGCATTTGCCTGTTCACTGCCTGTCCCATCCACTAAAATTTAGGCTCCAGGAGAGCCATGCCACATTCAAGTGCTCTATACATATTTATGGGACACTGACCCAAATTAATAAATTATGTTATCTATGCTAGACCACATCTCATGGTTTCTTCTCAATACATATTAAGTAAATTATAAATGTGCATAAGACAATGCATTTAGTAGAATTCAAGGTCCTTGCAAGGAGAGAATTATGCAAAAGAATTCGCTGTGAGGATGGTGATGAGATAAATTACTTAAAAAGCAGGTATGTGGGAATGGCCACATTTCTCCACTTTTGCTCACTTCCCTTTTCCTTTTCTTTCAGTAAAACCATTACATTGAGCTGGTAACAGCTCCACTGTTGCCATGACAACAGATTTGTAGACACAAACTTTCAGCCCAGATGAAACCACATGATAGAGAAAGAATTGTTTGGCCAAGTACTATTGGAAATAATTACAAAGATGACAGAGGAAGGAATTAGCCAAGTAAATTGGTTCTGAGCAAGTGCATCTTCTTAGGAAGATAAGAAAAGAGGAGATAAAGCTGAATCACACCTAAGAATATATATCTGTGGTGGAAAGTCACACAAAGTCAAAACAATTTTTTTTCTATTTTGTAAAGAAATAAAGTCAAATATAAGCTGATCTGGAAGAAATAGCACCCTTCAGACACTTGGGTCACTTCTAATTCACGTTGAAACTGAACTGGCCTGGCTTTGCCTTCATTTCAATATGTTCTTATGCAATTGAAGGGTCCTTGAAAATTGTGGGTAAATCAAATGTCTAAATATCAAATTGAAATTCAACTGCACTGGATGGCTTGGTTTTTAAATAAATTTTGGGAAGGTTCTTCTGTAAAGAAAATAATTTCTTTGTTATTGAACTAGACATTCCTTCATGTTCAGATCTTATAATTTTTCATATGACAGATATTCTTAAAGACAAATTCTCCCAGTGACCAAACCAGCATTATTTAACTGATTATTTTCAAATAACATCATCTTTCTGGGTGTCAATTTGTCTGCACAAAAATGGGAGAATGATGGTTTGCCAGCCACCAACCTCACCATTTGAACATCTTAGCTGTTTAAATTTCTCTGAATTCATTTCTTTGAAAGCACAACAAATCAAATGCCTTGAGGATTTCCGAATTAGCTGTATTTTTTCTCTGCCATATTTCCCCTCCTGCATTCCTTTTTTTTTTTTTATGACTGTCAAATGTAGACCTTACCTTTGTTATTTTGGGGTCACATAAGACTTTTGATTCTGCTATTTAGGAACTCTGTTTTTGAGATTCGATCTGGGAAATCAAACAACAATAATAAAAATCTTATTTAAACTAAAATAAACTCCTTGGGCCCTAGCCGTTTGGCTCAGTGGATAGAGCATCAGCCTGTGGACCAAAGGGTCCCAGGTTCCATTCCAGTCAAGGTTAGGTACTTCAGTTGCAGGTTCCTCCCTGGCCTGGACCCTGGTCGGGGCTCAAGCAGGAGACAACCAATCTATGTGTTTCTTTCACATGGATATTTCTCTCTGTCTTTCCCTCTCTCTTCCCCTCTCTCTAAAAATCAATGGGAAAATATGCTCAAGTGAGAATTAAAAAAATAAAATAATAAAAATAAAATGAACTCCTTTGGCCAGGGAAACAAGCAGAAATAAACAAATGGAACAATATTACACCAAAAACCTTCTTCACAGCAAGGGAAACCATCAATAAAATGAAAAAGCAGCCTACTAATTGGAAAGATATTTGTAAATGGTATATCTGATAAAGGGTTAATATCCAAAATATAGAAAGATCTCATAAAACTCAACGTAAAAAGTCTGATTAAAAATGGGCAGAAGACTTGAATAGACATTCTCCAAAGAAGACATATTGATAGCCAATAGACAAATGAAAAGATGCTCAACCTCACTAATTATCAGGAAATGCAAATCAAAACCACAAGAAGAATGGTTTATCTGTGTACACCTCCTGTTTTTCTAATACCTCTTACCTTTTTACTGTGCCCTGTTAGTTTTATACCAGCCATTCAGTAAGGTATACCCTGAAACCGAACTTGGTTCCAACCCAATAGCTATTATTTGTTTTTTTACAGTGTGCTTGTCACCAAGGATAAAAGAGAAAGAGTTATGGGAGCTTACAATCTAGTTGGGAAAAGGAGTCAGGCTCAAGGATGGTGAAGATGAGTTGAACAGTGGTAGATAGTTTTGAAGATGGTGGAGCAGGCTGTGAGTCAGAAATCTGAATTTCAGAAATAATGCAGTTGAGTGTGATGGAGAAACCTGGGAGGTGAAAGAACCTAAGTTGGATCTCAAACAATGAAAAGAATGTGCCTGGTCAGAGAGGAACAGGAAGAGGATTCTAGATTAGGAGACACATAAGGAAAGATGCAATTCTATTCATCCTCCATCATCTCAAAGTATTTCTGAATATATTATGGGATACTGATCACTAATACTAGTAAGTGCTCATCTCCAGCCTAGTCTAGTCTGATCTGTTCTTCTGATAATCCACCTTCTCCCGGGTCCTCTTCCCCAGTTTATCTTCTACCTTTTCTCAAAGTGATCATAAAACAAAACTACGGCCATGTCATTTTCACGCCCAAAACAATTCAGTAGCTCCAACACTCAAAAAGAATGGAACAACTTCAGGTAGATTCATAACCCACAGTAAAATGTTTCCTTCTGTTTCTCCTCTTTCTCTGCTTCATATCTCATATGCAGAGCACATCAGACATTCACCATCCTCTTCCCCTCTTCCCAAATTCCCAAGTGCTTTCTCCAGCATTTAGTCCATTCTGGCACCCTGCCTCTTCCTCTCATGTGCCTGCAGTTAGAACTTTTCATCCAGGAGTAAATCTCTTCCCTTCCCACTGTAATTTCAGATGGTCTTCCAGACCTTTCCAAACTGCTTTCTCCACCCATTCATTTAATTTGAACAACCACAGCAGGCATCGGACCTCAAGTCTCCCTTAGAGAGTGAGTAAGGAGATAGACTATGAAAACACTTTAAGCTTTCCTATTAAATATGTTATCTCACTAAATACTCCCAAGGGTCTTTGGGTGCTGACTCGGTTATTACATGTAAAGACACAGCCCAAGGCCCAAGTTAAGAAGGAACTTAAGGCCTGTAACACTGGTCTGTTGACTATGGGTCCCACCTATAACACTGAAATGTCTCCTTTTGTGTCTTGCATAGAACAGGTGTCAAAAAATCCTTCAAGAAAAGGTGCTAAACAAAGGCTTGGTGCTTCCAAGACTATGGAGCATTATGTACACTGTACAGTTCTGCGGTTTTTTAGCATGACCATGGATGGGGCTATCAGACAAGCAGCGAGGAAGCCAGGAGCCCTGTCTCGGCACTTCCTCTGACAACTTGAGCAGCTTTAGAAACTTTTCACTTAAGGAAATTAGAGGCTTCATTCCAGCAACACCAAATGTTTCCCGGGAACTTGTCTCTCTCAAATCTGAGCAGCTGTATGCAAATTAATCAGTGATTTGCAGGCTACCCAGAGCCGAGCTTGGGGAAACAGCTGGGCATGTTTATGAAAGTTTGTCAGGGATGTACCAGTGTGTTCGGAGATACCTTCTTCGTTAAGTGTCATTTTGCTGGCAAAGAAAAGGAGAAAGCGAGACAGATCCTGCCATTGTCTAGAGGATTAATGAAAGCCTGGCAGAAATCTGAAGCTGAATATCTATCTCTTCTCCTTCTAATTTAGGCGGAGATTTACGTGAGAGGGTCTGGGGAGCCAGAATGCATCAGGCACAGTGCTGATTACTGGCTCAGAAGATAACTAAGCAGCATTCCATTTTCAGTGAGAATTGCCAGCTGCCCTGGGAGAGATGTGACATCCATCAGGCATTGGCTGGAGCTCTGATCTGAAGTGCCATGACCAGGCCAGCCCCATCTCTCCTGTCCCTCCTGTGATGACCCATGCCTTCCCCTCACTCTGCTTCTAGTCCTCACCCAAATTTAGAGAAAGAATGAGAGAAAACATGCCAAAGAATTCACAGGGGCTTTAAGTATGCCTAACATGTCATGACTCACGTTTTTATCTTTAAATACATATCGAGAAAGCACAGATCATGAAAAGAAATCAATGCACGTACTGAGAGGAGGAAACAAACTCTCCCAGAATAACTAATTGTCAAGCAGAGATAACCTACTTTTGGGGACCAAAGGTCCTGAGCTCATTTGCTCACTTAATTGGACCTCTATGTGTGTGTCTCTGTCAAGGCAATACCTGGATGTTTCCAGACCCCTTCCTGCTACCTAACTAGATACCTGTGAAACGTGATTCAGCTCACATTTAATGATTCGTTCTAACATTTGCTTAGAACCCAACTGTAGAGCCCTGTCAAATGATTTAAAATTTTGTTTCGATGTTGAATTTAACAATTCCCATGTATCAATTATTGAAACATCCAATTTCAAAATGTTAGAAGGTAACTACTCTCCACCCAGGTGAGGGAACCTAAAGCATGAAAGGCGGAGCAACTTCCAAGGTCTCACTGTTGCATCAAAGAAAAGGCTCAGGTAGAATATGAGCTCCTCCATTCCCAGGCAAGAGGTAGATAAGAACTGAAATTGAGGAAGAAATTAGTTAATTATCAGAACTATATAGAGATCAAGAAATACAGTTCGACCCCAGGCCTGTAAATAGGTGTTTCCAGAGTAACTACAGGATACTCATTAAAATGTGAATGTCAGGTAAACAACAAATAATTTTTGAGTATAAGTATGCCCCAAATATTGCATGGGATATACTTATACTCAAAAAATTATTCATTGTTGCCTGGCCAGTATGGCTAAGTAGCTTAGTGTCAACATATGAATTTTTTAAATTGTTCGTTGTTTATCTAACATTCACATTTAAATGGGCATCCTATATTTTTATGATTTAAATCTGGCAGCCCTACCTGTAAAGAAGAAAAAGGAAAGATATTTGGCAATCACGCTAAGTACAACCACCGACAGCCTGGTTCTTCCACACAACCTCTGTGTGTGTGTGTGTGTGTGTGTGTCCTTGCCCCGTCTTTCTAATAAGAATTTATCTGAGCACCATATCTAGGTCTCTGGCACTATGTCTTCCTGTTCCCTACTTCCTATCAGAGGCATTCCCCAAACTTAGATTTCCCATTGTTTTCTACAGCTTACCAGTTCATTGGGGGATTGCTTATGCAAAGTTGGGTTTAAATGTGTTGTGCAATTACTACTTTGTTTACTTTTTATCATACCAAATTGTGGATACAGATGTTTTTAGTGCATCCCTGTATCAGTTAGAAACTAATTCACCTGCAACTAACTTACAATCCACCATAAAGAATGGTTAACCTCCCCACAGGACAAGAAATTTGGAGATAGATTGTTGATGATATTAATTCAGAGGTTCAACATTAACACCAACACTTCTGCTGCTCTTTGGGTCTTTCTTGTTCATGATAGCAAGATGGTTGCTGCAGCGCCAAACTTCACATTAATATCCCCCACAAGAAGAAAGAGAAGAGGTATATCTTCCCATTTTTTTCTGCATGTGGACATTCATCTGTGGGCACAAATACACACATTTTTCTTATGGTTTTGGTTTGATTGTATACAAATTCCCATATGTGCAAATCACACCACATACACTGCTTTTTGGTGTTTTGTTTAAGTCTTGCAATTCTTTCCAGGTCAATGCAGACATAACTCATTTTATTGTGCTTTGTTTTATTCCATTTCATGGGTGTTGCTTTTGTTTTTACAAACTAAAGGCAAGACCTTCCACCAGCAAAAATAATTATGTCTCACTTTATTGCAGTACTCACTTTATTGGAATGGTCCGGAACCTAACCCACAATATCTCTGAGGTGTACATACATCCTCCTCATTTTATTTTAGACATTCCAGGTAGGAATACCTCACATACATCCAGCACTTTAGAACTTGTAGAGCCCTTTCACATACATTACTTCATCTGACCTTCACTACATGCATCATTACCCACATGGTTCAAAGATAAAGAATCAGAAGGTCAGCGAAGTTGTCAAACTCAGAAGTAAACCCAGGTCCCGCTACTCCCATCCCAGTGTCCTCCTCTACAAAGTGCCTTTGTCTACAAACACTAACTTTGCCTTGTGAATACTTGACCATTATTGTTTGGGCAGATTTCTGTAATCGTTAATACCCATGATTTCCCAAGTGTAATCATCTGAGATAAGTAAGTGGGAATACAGGATGAAAGGGAGAGAGGAAAGAAAGAAGGGAAGAGACATCAGACAGCAGGCACAGGGGTTTTAAAACCATAAGGATTCTATCTGGTGAATTTTTTACATGCGAAACGGTAAAAAGAAGTTGTGAGCAATTGCAGGCTGGTTTGAGCAGAGCTGGGATGCAGTCCTTGGAATCCACATGGAAAACTCAGTTCTTGACTCTGACCTGAGGTTGGGTACATACACTTCCCAGGAGAGAAGAGCTAGCCCATCTCTTTCTGCCTCCAGTTCCTAGCACACAACTTGACATCAACACGGAGTGAGACGCCAAGTGAAAACTGGTGATGTGCTCACCCCGCAGATTTGGATTTCCTCACATACTTTAAAAGGCACTCTTGCATGTGCTTCCAAATATCACAAAAACAGCTTGAAATGCCTCTTCCAGGGGGCATAGGAGGAAATCAATACATTCTGATTTTCTCCTCCGTTAAACTCTCAATGAGCGAAGCAGTAGTGCGGCTGGGGAGTTAAGTAGCTCAACAACTACATACTAAATTCTTCTTTAAGATTACAGGACCTCTTGTAGGTGCCTATTGGTAGAGCTTTGATGGGTTCAAAAATGCACCAGTAATCAGAAAAAATAAATATAGCACTCATGTAAGTATGAAGATAATTATTTCTAAAATCATATGGCATAATAGTTTCCCTCACAGTGTGGTAACTAAATGTCACAGCTCTATTAATAAATAAGAGAGATTGTTAAGTGAAGTGGTGCCATGAAATTGGTGAGCTAGGATTTCAGAGGTGCTATGAATATTTCTCAGCTAGAGACAGACCATGTCACTGGTAAGATAGAGGAAATTCTCACAGACTTGGCCATTCTTGAGCCCTCTCCCTACTCACATATCCAAGTCAGTAGCAAATTCCATTGGATAAGTTGCCAGAATTCATCAGAGATCTATTTCTCTCCATCTCCACAGCTATGACCACAGTCTCTGCCAACATCATCTAAGACCTGGATCCCTGTGAGTCCCAGGCTGGTCTTCCCTCTTCTGCTCATTTGACAAAGCAGGAATCATCTTTCATAACCATAACACATATCACTCACTGGCTGAAAATCCTTTAATGACTTCTCATTTATATTTGTTTCCCAGGGTTGCCATCACAAATCACCACATGCTGGATGGCTTGAAATGACTGAACTTTATTGTGTTACAGTTCTGGAGGCTAGAAGTCTGAAATCAAGATAGGCAGGGTCATGTTACCCCTGGAAACCTATAGGGGAATCCTGCCTCTTCCTGCTTCTGGAGATGTGCTGGCAATCTTTGGTATTCCTAGGCCTGTAGATGCATCACTCCAATCCTCCATCATCACGTGGTGTTTTCCCCTATGTCTTCACTCATCTTCCATCTATGCCTACCTGTGTCTGTATTCCAATTTCCCCTTTTTATAAGGGCACAAGTCATTTTGGTTTAGGGTCTACCCTAATATCCTCATTTTGATTCAATTAATAGGTAAAGAATTTATTTGGAAATAAGGTCACATTCTGAGGTAATGGGGGATTAAATTTCATCATGGCGGGGAGGGGGGAGGGGGGAGACAATTCAACCCATAACACTTACCTAGAACAAACACCAAGAGCCTTACTTGATTGACAAGTGCTATAGGATCTGACCCTTGCCCACCTCTCTAACCTCAGCTCTCTACACCTGGCCCCACTGGCCTCTTCGATATCCCTCAAGCCTGTAGAGTTTTCTGCTGCCTTTGCACACGTGCCCCCTCCACCTGAAAGGCACTTCCCCTGGGTCTTTACACAGTTGACCGGTTGACCGCTTCTTACTCTGACTCATTAATCGCCTCCTCAGCAGAGACACTTTCAGATTTTGTGAAGCTCATAAAATTAGGGGAGGCGCCTCAAGGAGGAGCACACAATGGAACATTTAAACAGGCCTAAGGCCTTACACAACCCAAGCAGCACCATGATCCAAAGAAATTCCCAGCACATACTTTCAATAGTTACCCTGTTTTATCTTCTTTGTATAACACCTATAACTCTCCCTAGCATTTATAATAATCTGAAATTGTCTCACTATTTTTTATACAGTTCTCCTCACACCAGATTGGAATCTCCAAAAAAGAAGCAGTCCGTTGATTTTTACCAGTAAAGTCTAGGCCCTACCCTAGAGCCTTGCAGATAGCTGCCACTCAGTGAATATTTACTGAATTCAGAAATGGTTGAATGAATTAATGAATGATAATATCGATGATTATCAGCCACCAGTGCCTACTTGGTTCTAGGCAAACCTTATTATCATCCCTCATATTATAGGTGTTCCTGATTGGCTGCCAATAAGTGGCAAAGCCTGGGATTTGGAGCCAGCACTGGACCTAGACTTCATGCTCCTAACCCCAACACTAGTGGAGATAAAGGAAGCTTGTTTCATTGACTCAGTGTTCATGGTTGTGCTCTAGAGACAATGAACAGGAGATCCAATTTCACAGGGATAAGGATTTGGCAGAGAAAAGTGAACTAACTTGCTCTCCACATCATGTACGTGGAAAAAAGAAACATGCCAAATCTTTGGCCCCATGGTTCCCATGGAGCAATGGGGCCTTTTCTGAAACCCAGTCACACAGGATCACCCCTGCCTCCTTTGAAGACTTTTTTCCTTGCTTACAACATCAATATACAATCAATTAGTAAAAATTGGTGGTCAAATTTAAGTCAAATATGCAACTCAATAGGAGCTTTCCATGGCTTACTCAAGGGTTCATAATTATTATGGAAGCCTTTGCCCTTATGACTTATTTGTTTCTCTTTCTGGATGGGCATGTGGGTACACACAGATAAAAGTGATAATACCTGGTAAGACTTAATTTTCAGGTATGCTCACCTCTACTGCCCCACTAAGTTTTAGAAGAGGGAAAATAATCAGTTCTTAAATTTAAAAAAATAAAGACTTTTGCATTCTTCCCAGCTTAAAATAAACTCTTCTTGACTTCTCATTGATAAATCTGACAGCTCCTGTCTGTTTGGGCTTTTACTGTCATAAATAAGGCAGAAGGAAAAGTCTACAGAGGTCTCTAGCTTTTTCTGAAGCATAGCAACAGCAGATGGTCAACTTTATTGGAAATGAGTAGACGAGATAACAGGGCAAAGTTGATGGAAGGAGAAAGGAAAGTGTGCATTTTTAAGCAAAACTCCTGATATAAAGAAATGTCCCTGTGGAGGCATTCTTTGAAATTAACTAGCAGAAGACCATCCGTTCAGCACCACCTCCCCTGCTTGGTTAGTTCTGTTCCTGTTTGTAGTCTTCCTTTAGTCCATGATAACAACTGGATCTCAAATGGCTGGAATGGAGCATTCTCTCCCACCAGCATCTGGCCGAAGGAGGAATTTTATTCTCAGCATAACCACACTCCCAGAAGTGTTATCAGAAAAATGAGGTGAAATGCATGAGACCCAGTCCACCTCGGTTTTATATTTCCTGATGTCAGTGATGAGAAAAAAAAATCATAGGCTTAACTACAAGGAGCAGGGGGAGGGGAGGTACAACACAAGTCCTCCTTTGCTTCAGTTAGAATTTCCTCCTTTAGCTGAGGTTTTCTTCTACCGATCATGTTGTGGAAATATTTATGAGCTACTCACCCGTATACTCTGAATTTACAACATATCATCAGGGAAGGTGAAGAAAGGAAGAAAAAAATGTTTCTCTTCAAATGGTTGTAATATGTTCCTGGTGATAAAGAAGGTTTTGCTTTATGCGGTAGATGATTTCTCATTGCTGAAATGGAAAGGTACTTAAGGACATAGCAATTGCTCATCTACTTTAGCCTTGAGCTTTCATTAGCTCACTGGAATTGTGGCTGAGACCTGTGGGCTGCCCAAGCTCAGCATCTTATTCATGTCTGACCTGGAATCCACACAGATTATAAACAGGGTCCTGCTCTGGATTTGGAATACGTTAAACCTAGAAGGACACTCACCAGGGACACACCTTAGTTATTGGTGTTGCAATGAATTCAGTGGAAAATTTTCTATTCTGAAACTACGGCTCAGATATGTCAAAGGGATTCCATAATAAGGTCATTGGTCTTGAACCTCAAACCACTTGTTAAGACCGTGGCACCTCAGTAATTCTGATTGAGATGGTCAACACCATGTCTGGTTTTAGGTGGGGTCAGCATCCTCTCTCTACTATCAACAATTTTACATTGCAGTGTTTTCCCATAAATATGAGATTGTTGGGTCCTTCTGCCCATGCTTGAATTGGTCCCTAAGATTAGTCAACACCCCTGGATCCATCAGGCCAACAATGCTGTCCCCGGACACCCTGGTAGCATATCTTATCCTTAGTCATGTCACTATCTGTTAAGCACCAAAGCAAAACAGTGAGCGGTGCTTTGATTAGAAGCATTTTTCTTGTACCCTCTCCAGATTCACAAGTCACTGCAACAATCCTCTCTTCTAAAGAGTAGATTCCTTGAAAGCAGAAGTTATTTGCTTGCCCTTATATTTCCAAACATTAACAAGCAAGACTTCAATAAATGCTTGTTCTTTCCTTCATTCAAAAAAATTTCCTTGAACTACTATTCTTTTCTAAATACAGTAGTGATCAAAACAGATTAAAAAATCTTGCTCTACTGAAATTTAGGAACTAAACTCAATATCAACTGAAGAGCTATATAAACCAGTCATTACAACCTGTTATAAGAATTCTTAAATAAGATACATAAGACAGTGAATGAATGATTGAATAAAGGTTTAAATTCTTACTTTCCAAGGGCTCCCCAGCCAGGCTGGGGTGTGAATTGAGATCTCAAACAGAAGGAAAGTGTTCATGTTTTTACAACTTCAATCTTTCATTTCCCAGGCACTGGAATACACGTGGAGAATCCTCTTACTAAATTAAATGCACATGCACTACTCTTGCTCCAAAACTCTCCCAAACATGAACAGCATTGTAAGCCCTCAATTATGGGATTTCTTGTGCATATAAGAGAAGAACAAGTATTAAATTTCATATCAAACTATTTTCTTTCTACTAAATCTGTTTCTTAAAGATGCTTCCACCAAGATAATTTTTCTTTGCAATGGCTAAGAATGAAATATACATTGGGGCACTTAATAGTTTCAACTAGCTTTACACATGTTGAAAGTTTAAAAAGTTGTTTGTTAACTACTTTAGTTATAATTCATTTAAAAATCCCATTATGTTTGGTTACACAAGAGTGACTTTAATACACTTAAAGATGCGGTACTCCTTAGCTGTGACATATTTATAGTCTGAACATTAAAAGGTTTATAAAATAAGGCTATATTTTCTCAGTGTCAAACATCCCTCAATGAAGACAATTATTCAGTCTGCTTATTGGTAATTAGGTATAAAATAATTTATGATTGTAAAGATAAGTGAACAAAATTTTTTAGAATAATTGCATATGGTATTTTATTATTAAAAGATTTTCATAATCTTTCCAGGGTTTGAGGAGTCATAAATTGCCCAGATATGATTTCTACTGGATTTCTCTTGGAATTAATAAACATATGGATCTAATCTAAGAATGTGTGTCAAAAATAATAAAGGGAAATGCCTACACACAAAACTGGAAATCAAACAGGATTGACATAGGCTGACTTTGGTTTGGGCCACTATGACACTGAACTGCCTACAGGCAGCCCACAAAGACAGAGTCTGGCAGTTCTGAGAGAGAAAGAACACCCCACTGGGGTTAGAAATGCAGCCTCAGTTCAAATAACCCACTGCAGGCCTTGCCCACATTTCCTTCCTCTTGACAGGGACCAGGAATTCTTTCAACATCTCATTCCTCCCTACTCATCTATGGCTTCCTGGGTAGGTAGGTGGTTAAAAAGGAATGGATAGAGCAAAGTCATTCTTTTTCAGCTCTGCCTCTGCCAACAGAATGACCAAACACACAAGACATCAACCTATTTCTCCTGTTTCATTTCTTTTCATTCAAATGAAGTAGGGAAAATATAGGGCTGCTATTGGTTTCATTCAAGCTTTATTCTGTCCAACATATTTCTCTGATTAACTTCTCAGTTAATATCTATTTCTTCTTCTCAAACCCGGGCAGGGGTTGCCTAATTTTTGCTAGTAGGTTGTAGTTCCTCAAACTCCCAAAAATGTTCTGTGTAAAAATATATTATCTTTTCAGAGTTGAAGTGAATTGAAGAAGATTTTGTAGAATGATTTTTGTGATGCCCTCCAAAGCTCTTGCCATGTCTAATAGCCAAATAATGGGGATTGGAACACAAAGTTAGAAATACTACAATTCCACTCCTTAGCTGCCATACCGTCCTAGAGAGAGCTTCTATGGAGCCCAAACAGGAAAATGGCTAAGCCAATTATGTGTGAGTGAATCTGAACTTGCTAGGCGCAGAAGTAGCCTCTGAAAAATCATTTCTGCCAACTAACATTCAGTGAGTATTCACAGAGCACTTGGCCCGAGGCCACAGGTGGAGGTTTCACTAAAAGGGAAGATGTAGTTACAAAAAACAAATCTATTCAGTCGTCTGAGCAGAGCTGCCTGGCTCTGGAAGCTCCTTTCACAAGTGACCCCTGACTCTTTCCATTAAGGAAGCTCACCAGGAAATGCATGCTGGAATCAACTTTCTGATTAAAGCAAATCTGACACACACACAAAAAGAGGAAAACACACACAAAAAGTTTGAAATTAGGCTACCAGAACTAAAACAATATATTCTGAAATGTTTTGCAATGGCAGTTGTTTTTGTGGGTTTTTTTTTAAAAGATTGTCTATACCATGTTATCAACCTTAGTTACACCCAAGAGGAAAGGGATCATCAAACAGAGCAGGTGACTTCAGGCTACACCTAGCAGTAAGTTTGTACTATCTGGTAGAAAAAAGCCATCTTGACCTGAACGGTATCTAAGAGACCATTTGGTATCATCCTAATGCATTCTTTTATTGATCTTTCTTCCATCAGGCAATGCACAAAAAACAACTTCCAATCTCCTGGTGCAGAAACACCCCTAAAGCAAGCACCCATGATCTCTATGCATTTCCCCCAAATAGAAGTGGCTTTCACACGTCAGACATACTACTGAATCATGACTGTTGAATAAATGAGGTGCTATTGTCATTCTCAGTTTCTTTGCTCAAAATTCTTCCCATTTAAGACTATGAGGCAAAAGTAAGACAGCAGAGATATGGTAGAAAACAGATGACTCCTAAGGTGGAAGGAATTCAAGATATTATCGAGTCTAACTCACCCTGCTACACAATAGACCCATTTACAACCATATTTGTCAGGGTCTGTCTTGAACACTTCTAAAGAAAGAAAATGTTCTTCTTTGAAGAGTGAGCCATTCCTTTGTTGGATATCTCGAATTATTTTAAAACTTCTTCTTATGTTGAGCCGGGACATCAGCAATTTCTCAACTTGGCTCTCACTATGACCCCTTAAAATGGAGGAGGTCAATTCCCCTACACAGGCCTTCAAATATTTAAAGACAGCTATTAAGTCTTTCCTGAATTTCACTTTCTCCAAGAAAAATCATCCCATTTCCTTCAATCATTCAATACAGCTTCCACGTCCTTCATTATCCTGGTCACCATCCAGACAGTTAATGACAGTCTCAAAATGCGGCACCCAGAGGTGAAACCCATACTCTACACATATTCCTATGGTACCATGGCAATTGGCAGGGATTTCTCCATGCAGGGTTAATGTTATGAAACACCTTTTAAATTAGCCAAAGCAGGGGTCCACGTTTTCTGTTTGCTTTATGTTTCCTACTTAATTTACAATGTGGGCCTCCAGCCATTAGGGAGGTGTGGGGAATGTGATTGTTGCCAATAATTGACCATTCCCTGGTTCAGGAGATACATAAAATGCTAATGGAACCGTTGTTTTCTTAAACCCACAGGATATATAATAAGAACAATAAAGTGATGCATTTGCAATATCTACTTTAAAAAATGCACAATGAAAATATCCATCTTCATTTTATCTCACATGGTGATGTATAAGTAATTACCTTAAAATGAGATTCTTATGTGAAGTATTAAGAGAACATAACATGGCCTTGTATTCGCACACACTCCCAGAGCATACAAAGTGCTGAAACATCCCATTAATGCATCAGTGTCATAGAGCTAGATGACTTTAGAGCTTGTAATACCGGCTTCCATAACAACCTATTGTCCTTGCACACTTATTTGTTGAATTGAATGTCTGAACATGGAGCTGTGCCATACCTAGAAAAATAAGTGTTCAATCACCAAGCAGCTCCAGTAATGAGCTCATACAAGACTTTCAAAGTTGAAGTGGTTTGGCCCCACATCTAGAGTAATCTGTATGAAAGACTCTTATCTATAAAAATAAGAGGATGAAAACCTGGCTGGGGAGATGTGAATTCAAAGCTGCTATTAAACTCCTGGGTTAAATATGGCTTAGGGATGGAATCAGGATCACTAGTACAGCATGGAAGAGGTTGAGGCAAGCCAAGCAATAACAATAATAGCCATGACAATAGTTATAGATAATAATTAGTTATAAGTAATAACTAATATCATCGAGGACCTATCAGTTCCTCTGTCATGCACTTGACAGCATTGGCTTGCTATAATCTTGTGAGAAAAGACTTTGAAGAGAAAAAAAAGGTCAACTTTGGAAACTTTTAAAAAGGTATTCAGCACTTTGATAATCCAAGGTCATCATTATGATTACTTGTGAACTGTATAGACTTTATAAAGATGATTGTAGTGACACATGTTACCATATGCCCCTGGACTATATGGCCTCACAATTATATGCTTTTTGAACTTCTGGTTCTGTTTTGTATTTGTCCTGTCTTCCCCAAAGAGGTCACTTCTTGGCACTCTTGAGGCCTGGACCTCTGGTGGTCCATTTCTTCCCACTACTGCTCTCCTAAGAACAAAGAAGCCAGATAACCAAGACTGAAAGGTTTACTAAGCTAACAGGAAAGCCTCTCAGAAAGTCTTCCCATTGAATAAGCACGTGGCTATTAGTACCCAAACTTTTTCATATCTATGCTAACCGTTCCAGTTTCTATTTACTCTTCTTTATTATTTATATTATGTTCTTGTTGAGTTGAGACATGAGCCAGGAGACTAGTGGATACACTGCTTATTCTTAATGGTAGCCTTATTGCTTCAGACAGAGCAGTCTTATTCAGCAATCCTCTTTACATGAAAGAACTATTAGCAGACTTCCTTTGATGGAAATCGTTAAACTCCTACTCACTCTCACCTCTACGGAAGAATCCGTCTGTACAGTAAAGACTAGTGCTTCTCAAATTTTATTTTGACATTGAGATGATCTTTTCATTGCAAGTTTTGTATAGAATAGTGAATGGGCCCTTATAAATGGCAATGTGCACTTAAACAACAAAACTAGTTTTTAATTTCATTATGCAATAACAAATTTGACAAAGTAAAACACTTTATAAAATACTAAAAACATAAGTTGAAATTATAAGGCAAATCGATACCTTACATAAATGATGTCCAGTATTTTAAGGATATCTGATAAAGTAGCAATGAGTTGAAACAGGGTGCGCTAAATAACTTCTCAAGCAACCCTTTTTTGGGTCTGACATGCCATTGTTCAATGAAAGATTATAGCCAAAAGAAGAACAACCATATGCAAGTGAGAAGCAAAGGTCACTAGATGCTTGCTTATCTGTGGGGACACAACCCAGAGTGATACCAAATGAGTCACTCCCTGTATAATCCCTCCCCTTGTGTGTAGAAGGACCTGTGACTTGCTTCTAACCAACAAAATACAATTTAGCAAAGAAAAAAGATGTCTTTGGGTCCATAATCAGTTGACTTTGAGGTCACCAAAAGGGAGCTTATCCTGGGTGGGCATGAATTAATCAGAAAAGCCTTTTTAAGAGGATCCAGATCTTCCTTGGAGTCAAGAGGCTCCTACTCTGTTGCCAGCTTGAAGGAGCAGCAGCCATAAATCTATGGCCAATGAATTTAGCCAAAAACCTGAGAAAGCTTCAAAGCTGATCCATCCTTAGTTGAGATTCCAGAGGCGAAGGAAGCTTGGCCGACACTTGGTTTCAGCCTAGTGAGACCCTGGGCAGAGAAGTCAGCAAATCCATGCCTGGACTTCTGACTCATAGAAATGGTAAAATAGTAAATGGGTATTATTTTAAGACATGAAATTTGTGGTAAATGGCTACACAGCAATAGAAAATGAATGCATCACCCAATAGCGTTTCTCTTTTTGTAGTGCAATCTGTATTTCTAGCTGAAACATTGCTGCACAGATGAAAACTATATGTCCCAGACATATCTAAGGTGGGTGTGGAAGAACATTGTACCATAAATGAAAAATGCCTTTGATAGTAAAATTGACATTGCTCACAATCAATGAACTTCAAGACAGGCAATAATAAAAACTTCCCAAACTGAAATTCAAAGGGAAAGAAAAATATGGAAGGAATGGATGAATGGAGAAAGGAAGGAAGGGAGGAAGGAAGGAAAGAAGGAAGGCAATAATTGAATAATCACAAACTGTGGGATACTATTTGAAATACCAGAGAAAAATAACAGAGAATCCTATCTAATAAAGAGGGAATATGCTAATTGACTGCCATCACTCCCTCACAAAGACGGCACCCATGGCCAATAAGGAGGAAATATGCTAATTGACTGCCGTGGCCTCAAAGATGGCGGTGCCTACAGCCATAAGATGGTGGCGCCCAGTCCCCTCAGCCCCCCAGCCACCCAGGGCTGACCTGCAGCACAGGCAAGCCTTGACTGTTGGCTGCCCAGCCGCCCAGGGCCAGCCTAAGGTGCAGGAAAGCCTTGGATGGCAGCTGCCCAGCTTCCCAGGGCTACTCGAGGCTCAGGTAACCAGGACCAGCCAAGGCTTGCGCTGCCGGCAGTGACAGCAGCAGAGGTGTGATGGGGCATTGCCTTCCCCTGATCACCGGGTCGCCTCCCACCCCTAAGGGCTCCCGGACTGTGAGAGGGAGCAGGCTGGGCTGAGGGACCCCCCTCCAGTGCATGAATTTTCATGCACCGGGCCTCTAGTATAAATATAAACTAAAGTAGCATGGCTTATTTTGCTTCAACCCTTAACAACATTTTACCAAAAAATATATTTTAAAAAATGAGTAAATGCTTTATGCTGATCCAAATTCTGACATGAACTGATACTGCTAATAAAAATGAGACCCTTCAGAGGAAGTAACCTAGAATCAAATATATAAAAGAGGTTGTATATGAAAATACATAGTTTGACTCATGCCTTCATACTATGAAAACACCTAATTATGTTTGTAATTCAAAGTAGTTATTTGAAAATAGTAGTATACAACAGGGAAATGTTAGGCATATAGAGATTAAGTGACCTCAAATGTGTATGATTTCGGGGGTCTAGAAAGGCCCCAATATCCAATCATCATTGTGTACCTACATATTAGGCCTGCTGATGCCTCAGAGTTTACCAGTGAGACTCCCATCCTTTCATTTGAAGGTCTCTGCTCCATGTTAATTGAGGGCAAGATGCAAATGAATGCATCTGTAGATTACAAAAATCTCAATTGCAAATGGAAGCCCTCAAATTGTTGATCAGTTGGTCAGCTAGTTCAGTCAAAAATACCAAAACCATTTTATATGTCTGAGTAGGTGCAATCTTTAAAGCATAAATACATAAAATATATTAATCCTAGTAGGGGAATAGGTTGTCCACATTGCCAGCAAAAGCATCTTTTTCTGGCTCTTGACCAAGTCTAAGAAAGTTTATCTTGACAGTATGTGGGGGAATTTATTATACCTGCTGATATTGAAAAGGACCATTCAACCATAAATGTTACATTACAGTAAGACGCTATAATGTTCTGCAATGCAGTCTACTATATGTTCTTACTTGCGTGGTAGCATATTTCATGATTATACACATCCATGACAGAGATGAGCATTTATATGCTAATCACTGCAACATGGACAGCTACAGCTTTTCAGTTTAAACCATGAGCCTCCTAATAAAACAAAAAAAGCAATTGAGGAACAATATATCAGCAGACAGTGTGTTTGGCTGGCTTTGGTTTTCAGAGAAATATTTTTTCTTGCACATGTTTTTTTAGGTAGTCACAGGAAAGCACACTGACCCTTCGCATCAAAATAACAAAACAAATGAGTGCTTGAGTAGAAAGAAAATAAATATACAACAAAAGGGAACTAGCAAGTTTCCTTCCCTCTGCCCCTCACCTCGCCAGTCAACACCTACCTCTATGTACAAATAGGAAGAATGTCACCGGAAATAGTCAGTGACTATAGTGCTTAATAGAAAAATTATTATTGTGGGACTATAGGTCTAGAATGGGGTACTCAAAAGTATAGGACAGAAGAGGAAATAGTAGTTTATTATGGCATTAATACTGCTTTTTAATAAGTGGTGACATCAATAAATGTTGATAATAATAATTCTAATATTTATTGATGTTCATTATATGGACTAGTCATTCTGCTTAGTGCTTTACATATGTTTCTCATTTAATTCTCATAAACATGTCACCTTTTCATTGCCACTAATGACCCATTTTTATAGCTGGGTAAACTGAGATTTAAAGAAATACAGTAACTTGCCCCAAATCAGTAAGTGGCAGATTTGAATTTTGGAACCATTTCTGCCTGTTTCTAACGTCCAGGGGCTCATTTCACTGAGTTGGAGAGAAGACCATTCCCTCCAGTCGGCTGCAGACCTCTGCACAGTAGAGCCACCCTGTGGGCCCTGGCTGGTCACCAGAGGGTGAGCGCTGCATCTGCTGGAATAGTGAGGAGTGCTGGGGCCCAGGAAGTGTGATTTGGAGAGACCTGACTTCCCCAAATGTCTGTGGCTAGTGACCCTCAAAAGCAGGTCAGAGCTGAGGAGAAAATGAGCATGTACTGAGAAGCTCCCAGGAAACACGATTGACAGGGAGGTGAATGAGAGAGTGTGGAGGGCGGGGGGAGGAGGAGTGCAGGGGAGAGGGGAGGAAGGGTCCTCGAGGCCCCGCAGCCGTGCAGATGGGGGCTAAGGCGCTGGCCAAATGGAGAGCCTGAGCCTCATATTTACCGACGTGAGGGCACTGGCTTGATACCATCATGTGATTCCATAACACTTTGTGGACCTTTATCTGTGTGCCTGTGCTCTTCGTGCTAAAGGGATAACTCAAGCACTTTTATTCTACTCTCCCAGAGCTACCACTCGGTAGGAATATATCTACATCTTAATGCAAAATTGATGATGCATCCTAACAGCAGAGGCATCATCACAGTAAAGCATCCTTAGCAATCCATCCTAGAGACATTGCCAAGAGTAGGGGTGACTGTGAACATCATTTTGGCAAGTAGAGGGGGTGGGGAGAATGTGCTATGAAAAGAAGTGGTGTAAAGTAAAATACTTCTACTTTAAAGCTCTTAGGTTTGGGGTTTTCCTCTCATTTTCATTGATGTATGTTCAGCTTCAATGCCAGGCAGGAGAGAGACGCCTTTCCGGCTGGAATGGGCTAAGCACTCATGGACCCATCATCTGCTTTTTAAGTTAGGGTCGGCCCAGAATCCTCTGCTTCAGTTAGCCACAGCTAAGTTCTTCTCAGTTCACAGCTTTGTGAAAATCACAAAATGATGCTGAAGAGAACAGAGGAGGATGGGCTGGGGTAGTGGGGAGGGAAGAGCAAAGCATCTGGCTAGGAAGACTCTTTGAGTAAGTGCATTGTGACTCATTTAGTTTGCTTCAGAACTGGCATTTCAACAAAGGTAACTTTAGTGTAGGTCACAAGCAACCCTTCACCTTGAAATCGGATCAGTTCTACAAGGAACGCTATCCTTCACATATCTCACTAAACAAATCAGATGCATTGATTGTGCAAAAAGATGTCAGTTGCTTTTGATATGCAAAAATAGGAGAGAATGTCTGAAAGGCAAATTGTTTCATCCAACTAAGGTTTTTGCATAATTTATGCTTAGTGACATACTTCACCAGAGGATGGCTCCAGGGCCCCTATTTTGAGGAATTATTCTTTAAAGATAAGCCGAGTTGTATGGAATTGTCGAAAATATTTGGGGGAAATCAGTTTCAGGGACTCCTGAACCTAGATCAGAGACCCAGCCCAGAGTCTCTGGCACTAACCCTGCTTTCTGTATGCCCACAAGAGTGAGACCTTCCTCATTCCGAGTTTGGTTCAAAATTCATTGTCTTTAAAAAAATGCCTTAAAAATGCGCTGGCTGGGTAGCTCAGTTAAAATAATAATAATAACAACAACAACAACAACACAATAATAGTAATTACCTACCCTTTTGTTCCAAAGTGACTTTTTATTTGCTTTTGTTTTTTGTTTTTTTTTTTAATATTTTATTGATTTTTTACAGAGAGGAAGGGAGAGAGAGAGTTAGAAACATCGATGAGAGAGAAACATCGATCAGCTGCCTCCTGCACACCTCCCACTGGGAGTGTGCCCACAACCAAGGTACATGCCCTTGACCGGAATTGAACCTGGGACCTTTCAGTCCGCAGGCCGACGCTCTATCCACTGAGCCAAACCGGTTTCGGCTCCAAAGTGACTTTTTAAAGAAATCATGTGCCAATACTTCGATATAAGGATTTCTGTTACAAAGAATTAAGCAATCAGACACAACCTTATTATGCAATGTGACCAATAAGACGCAACTCTGTTATGTGGTCTATATATTTTTGGTTCAAGACAGAGCTATTGTTGTGTTGGCTGTTGTCATTTTTTTATTTGACAACCTAAGGGAAAAGAGGTCAGTACCCCTGACTAAATAGCCAGGTATTGCATGTTTTAAACATTCTTAAGGCACACCAGTTGAAAATCGCTAGTGTACTCAAATGTATGAGCACAAACTGGCATAACCCAGGGCATGTCCCTGAGTCCCGACATCAGATACCAGTACCTACCAGGGTTCAGCCAGGATGGGGGTCCAAGAAGAAAGGTTTTAGGGGAGAACCAATGTAGCCACAAAGAAGCAGGTAGGAAAAAGGAGTTCCATGAGAAGGTCTGGCCCAGGCAGACCTTTGTGTGAGTCCCCTGGGTTGTGAATGAATTCCCAGTACTATTTAGCCATGCCAGTCATCTGCTAATTAACACCATGGCCTTGTACTATTAACTTTTCCATATGTAGATCTTATTATCCCAATGAGTTTATAAGCAGTGTTTCGTGTGCATGTGTGAGAGAGAGAGGCAGTCTTTGAAAAGGTCATACATACTGCTTACAATTTTCTCCCCCCCCCCAATAAAAACACTGGGGAAAGTTTAATAAAAATTCAAGAGGCCAATTTCCAGACCCGCTTAGTGATAAGATCTCAACACACACACACACACACACACACACACACACACACACACACATACACACACACACACTCCTCAAGATTATTTCACCATCAGGAATCTAGGGAACAAATTTTAACTCTGCATTATAATAGAATAATTTTTTAATGAGAAAAAAAGTCTCTCATCAGTGACAGGGAAGCCCTAGGTCAGTAATGGAGAACGTTGAGCTCAGCATGTCAGCATTTTGAAAACCCTAACTTAACTCTGGTGCCGTGTCACATATAGAAATTTTTTGATATTTGCAACCATAGTAAAACAAAGGCATATTTTTGATGTTTATTTTATGTATTTAAATGCCATTTAACAAAGAAAAATCAACCAAAAAAAATGAGTTTGCGTGTCACCTCTGACACGCGTGTCATAGGTTTGCCGTCACTGTCCTAGGTCGTGGCAGCATAGTCTGTGATTTCCTCCACTACTTTGTTATCTTCTGGGCTAGTTTGCCAGCATTTCTCATGTGCGGGGTTGGTGGAGGGGAAAAGGAGGCTGGCTGAATACATTTAAAAGGCAGAGGAAAAAGTCACATGAGGCCTGAAGTTACTTCCCTCCTAATAAAGCTCTGAATAATAGAAAAAGACAGACATCGATTTGTTCTTGTGCCGATTCGAAAATGGCAAATCTAACGAGGAAAGCGGTGATATTCCCTCTGCTCCTCCTCGGGGCTGAGGTGTGAGCCATTTCCTATACCCCAGGCCTGAAGCTGGGAAGACAGCTGCCTCGGCCAGTGAAGGCTCCTTTACCAGGGCTCTGGAGGGCATCCCTAATGCTGCCCTTCTAGCACCTTCTCCGCCCTAATGATTCCATCCGGGACCTGAAGCTGGGAGGGGACAGCAGGGACTTTTGTTCCAGACCCAACGGCCATAATCATGCACTGAAAGTAAGCCACAGGCGGTTGGCAGATAAAATAATGTTAATAATTAAGGCTCGTACAACTTTTTGCACACATTAACTAATGATGTCTTACAATGCCCCAAAGGCGAGTAAAGTACTTACAACCTCCACTTTATTAATCATTTATTTATCCCAGAGATACTTACGAAGCACTTATTATGTAGATGGTATTGTGAGTGGGCACACAAAGATAAATTAGGCCTGTCGTTGCTTAAAGTACTTCCCAGTCCAATGGGAGAGAAGGGAAAGGACTTAGCCTCGGGCATTGGTGCCTACAGGGGCAAGTTGCACACTCAATCTCACATGTGTAACATATCCTTCCCCCTGACCACTCCCCACATGTACAGAACATACACACAATACACACTCACATTCAGACATACACACATACAATACACACATACACACACAACATACATACAAACAATAAAGACACACACACACATATACCCACACATATATGCACCTATACCCACACTCACACACACACATAAAATACACACAATACACACATACATACACCAACCTCCATACACATAACATACATACATACAATACACATACACCCACATATAGGTACACACATACAATATACACACATATAATAATTACACATACATATGCCTACTCATATATGCACATACACCCACACTCACACACACACAGAAAATGCACACACCCACATACACACCTCCGTAGAAATAACATACACACATACAATAAATCAGCGGTTCTCAACCTGTGGGTCGCGACCCCTTTGGGGCTTGAACGACCCTTTCACAGGGGTCACCTAAATACATCCTGCATATCAGATATTTACATTATGATTCATAACAGTAGCAAAATTACAGTTATGAAGTACCAACGAAAATAATTTTATGGTTGGGGGTTACCACAACATGAGGAACTGTATTAAAGGGTTGCAGCATTAGGAAGGTTGAGAACCACTGCAATAAATATACCCTACACGTACACAACACACATACATAAACATATACGCCTACACACACACACATATGCACACACAGAGACATGCAATACACACACAATATATACAAACATACAGATACACACACATACACACAGATCCTGAAGCACCAAAGAGAACTTAAAGTTGGGAACTTAAAGGAGGAAACTGTCTCCTTGAACTTGAAAGCAAAACCCCCATGCTGCCCATCAGCTCAGGTCAGATTGTAGCCCTTCTGTGCTCCTATGTCACTCAGACCCTTGACAACATGGTGTCCATGCCCACTGGATTGCCTGCAAGAAATGGATTATTAATTATTGTGTTCCCAACAGTAAAAGAGTGCATGGCACAGAATGAACTGCCAAAAAGACATTTGCTAATTGAAGAGCCTTTGAGACCTTTCAAGCTTGGGGCAAGACAGATGCACCCAGGCCGGTCTGAGCACCCTCAGGGGTAGGCAAGTCAGATCATGGAGGGTGTAGGCCCAGTGTCTCTTTATAAAAACAAAACATCACTTTCTCCATCTTCAAAAGCAAGGAATCCCTGTAATAGGGTATAATGCTTTCAAAAAATACTGTATTTCCAGAAGACTTGAGGGGTCAAAGCCAATAGATGAGGGCATACACATGTAAGTGGATGTGTTCAGGGCTTATTTGAATAGCAAGGGATTAGAAAACAGGATTCTAGGTATCAAATGAAGCCAGACATAAGCAAAAGGCAGGCAGATGGGGTTGCAACTGCCTGAGGCATGAAGTAAGGGACTCAGGAGAGCCTTTCTACTAGAAAACCTCACTGAGACCTCAGCTAAGCCAGCAAAGCGACTCTCAGTACACCCACCAGGGCAGGACCTTGTACTGTGAAATGGTCACTTTTAATCTCTACCCCTCCTTCCCTTCAATCAATATTCATTGGACCCTAATGTTAAGCTAGACAGTGCTCTGAGTGTTTTCACATGCATCAGGCCACCTCCCAGAGAAAAGGGAGGTTCTACTAACCTAACCAGGGAAGAAGAACTTGTCTAAGGATAAAGACTAGCTATTCCTATGCTCAACCCTGCTGTGCTCTCAACAGTCTCCTATGCATGGACCATTCTTCCTTGCCCCTTCCCACCCATCTGCCCCATCACCTTCTTGACTAATGCTTCTCCTCTAAAGCTCTGCTCAGGGAGTAAGACCATCCCTCTCTGCTCCCTCTATGTTCCATCTGTATCCCTAAATGCATCTCTGCTATTTTTTATATTAAACTGAATTACAGTGATGTAGGCACATCTCTTTCTCCCACCAGATGCCCTGAAGTCTGCATTTTATTCATAACATAGCACTTGGCATTCAGTAAACATTTAAGCAACCCTGCTGCATGAATGAGCTCACATTTGCATGCACTTATCTTGAAGAGTTGGTAGGACTTCAGGGAAAGATGTGCAATAGGGTGGTGGCATGCAGAACTCAAGTTCAGCCCTGGAAATCAAATTTGGGGAGTCGTTATGATTGAGATGATGGCTGCATTCTTCAGGGATGGTGAAATTGTGAAAGGAGAGAAAAAAGATGTATGAAAGGAGGAGAAGCTAACCATATATTTGACTAACCAGCAGATTAAGAACCAAAGAAGTCAATATCTTGAAAAGACAGAGTCTCCAATATAAAATGTGTGGTCCAACATGGTGACATTCTGCAAAGATGATGGGTGACATGGGAACTTTACGCATAAACTAGATTGCAGGGAACTAAGGAACAAGGTAGAGAAATGGAGATTGTGTACGCTTCTTCCAAGGAATATGGTAAAGTCAAGAACAGATATCAGGTGAAACAAAAGAAAAGATGGAGTAAATTTGGAGAAGATATCTTGTGGATGAGCACATATGTAAGTTGAAGATGGTGAGATAAAAGTGATAGAGAATTCAACAAAACAGAAGAAAAGAATGATGGTCCAAGGTCCCAGAAGAGGTGAAATCTGGAGCTTAGGGATAATGCTGGAAGGAGTAGAGATCTGTCTTACTCTGGGACAGAGGATTACAAATATAGTTGAAGCATCGGGGAGTAACTCTACTTGATGGAACGGCCATATGTTCATCAGTTAAAGAACAGATTCTTGCCTTCAAATCCCAGCTCTGCCACCAACCAGCTGTGAGATCCCAAGTGTCTTTGTATATAACTTTCATCATATGTCCAAAGAGAATTATAGTAGTACCTATATCATTTAGTCGTCATGACAACTTATATGACAGCTACCTTTTCCTCTGCCAAGAAAAACTGGATATCTAAGAGAAGCTCATCAAAGAAGAAAACTGGATAGGTTGGGGGGCCAGAGTTGCAAAGATATAAGGGTCTGCTGGAGGGCAGAGGTCAGGCAATCCCAAATGATAATGGTGTATTGGAGAGACACAGCAGTGAGTCAATGGCCCTGGGCAGGTGATGTGGTAGACAGAACAATGCCCACCCCCACCCCACCCCCCAATGCGCCAAAGATGTCCACATTCTAAATCCTGAAACCTGTAAATATGCTATCTTAATAGCAAAAGGGACTTTGTAGATGTGATAATCTAAGTATTTTGAGATAGGGACATTATCCTGGAAAATCAGGTAGACCCAATGTAATCATAAGGATCTTTATAAAAGGGAAGTAGGAGGGTCAGAGTAAGAGAACTACAGGTGATGAGGGAGCAGAAGTTGGAGTGATGCTCTTTGAAGACAAAGAGAGGGGCCACAAGTCAAGGAATGCAGGTGACCTCTAGAGTCTAAAAAAGAAAAGGAATCACATCCTTCCCTAGAGTCTCCAGAAGGAATGGAGCCCTGAGGACACCTTGATTTCAGCTGCATAAGATTTATTTTGAATTTTTAACCTCCAGATATGTAAAAGAAAGCATTTGTGTTGTTTTTAGTCTGTGTAATTTGTTACCACAGCAATAGGAACCTAATATAGGTGGGGGACCCAAGGGGCTGGCTCAGACCTTTGTGTATAGCAAGACCTGTACTACACCACTCTGTTATTTCTCATACTGTGTCCTCCTTCAAACCCAGGTGGGGATATAAAAGCTAAATGGAACAACTCATAAGGAAATAAATTTTGAAATTCAAGGCAAAACAGTAACAGACATTTTCCATTCCATTTGCTTAAGCAGAACCCAGAAACTTGTCAGTGAGGCAGGATATTGTAATTAAATGCTAAATTAAACAGTGTCATTGCTTTATTCTTGAAAGCTTGATAAAGCCACACTTACCTAATTGCTAAAATACACCAGGGAGCTACAGAGGATGAAAATTTGGCCCAATCTCCCAGTCAGAAGATAGGCAGCCCAGATGCTACAATGTGGGTTTCATGGAACCTATATATAAATATGAGGATGTTCTGAATCTGGAATGTCAAGGATCTGAAAAACCGGCCAAGTAGCCTTACAATTTCAATAATAAAAGGCCTCTTGCCTGTAGGCTGGCCTTCTAGCAGAGCATCACACATAACATCAATGGGCCTCAGGTAGCTTGTGAGGTAGGAACCCCTTTCGTTGAAGAAACTGAGGCTCAGAAAGTGAAACGATGAACTGAAGGCCACAAAAGCTAGTAGGAGTAAGAGGCATACTCTGCAATTTATGGCTCACTCCATGGGTTTTCTTCCCCATGATGCTGACTCCCTGGAAGACATGTCAGAACAAGGTCTGCCATACATACCTAGGACCCCTGTAAAAACAAACAATGAGCCTTGAGCAACAAAGTCCTAAAGAGCTTCCTTCATTTCCCTCCTGCCTTGCTCTGTAGGGCCTGATCCCCCTTGCCAAATATTGTGCTAAGCAGCGCTTCTCAACCTGTGGGTCGCAACCCCTTTGAGGGTCAAAATACCCTTTCACAGGGGTCGCCTAAGACCTTCGGAAAACACATATATAATTACATATTGTTTTTGTGATTAATCACTATGCTTTAATTATGTTCAATTTGTAACAATGAAATTGGGGGTCACCACATCATGAGGAACTGTATAAAGGGTCATGGCATTAGGAAGGTTGAGAACCACTGTGCTAATGAATCAAAGAAGGAAAGAAAGATTTGCAGTCACCCCTTGAGTTTCTCTGGTCCTGTGAGTAAACTTTTAAAAGGGGCTGACTGAAGACCAGGTTCTATGTAAATTAGGTCTTTTGTGAGCTATGGGGGATACTGGTAGTCTTCACTAAACAACCTTTGTTGACTTAGAAGTTTACAACGATTAGTAATAACCAATGGTCATAGGCAAAAGAATAAGCAAGAAGGGCTAAATTCCCTCTCTCATTTTACAAAGCAGGAGCTGCAGCTATAGCTCCTGTACTGATGCTGCCAAGTTGTCACTTTCCAATTCTGGAACTTGGAACTCACTGGGGTGAGGAAGGGGTGACTCAAGAATGGAGCCATCTGTTGTTCTCCAAAAATGTAGTAGTGGGAAGCGATATTGAGTCAGAAAGTGTTTTTGAAAATAGTACAGACTCCAAACACAGTTAATAGACCTGGTTGTCCATTATCAAATCATCAACCTACCCCTCTGTTGTTCTACTTTGCCTCATCCACAGTATAATATAGATAGTAATTAATAGCACAGGCTTTGAAGTCAATTATATTTGGGTATACATTCTGACCCTGTTACTTAGCAGTAGTTTGGCCATGATAAATCACTTAATCTTTCTGTGTCATTGTTTCCTATTCTGTGAAATGGGTATAAGAAGGCTTATTTATCAGAGTTGTTAGAATTTGAAATAACAAATCTAAAGTACTTATTCCACACTGTTATTACCTCCATGCTTTGTGATAATTTTAAGTATGAGCACAGAATTTCTAATAATATGAAAATATATATTTAACAAAGAAAAAAATAGACTTAAAGAAATACTATACACTTATTTGAGATTAATGAAATCATATAATTTCTCTAGAGGGAATGACTCACTGTATTCCTCCTTCAGTAATGTATTATTAATGATCATTTCCTTAAGATACATCCAGAGTGGATTCAGGACAGAGAGAGAGAATGAGAATTTGCCCAGTGCCGGCACTCCAATTAATCACCTTCTGTTTCTGTAAATAGCCCTAAGTGAAAGAATCAAACTATTATGTTTTGTAGATGAATGATCAGCAAATGCTCAGAAACTCATCTGTCATGGTCTAGTTTTGCCGCCCGACAAGAATAATGAAGCCAGCACATTCTGAATTCATAAAGAGTCTGGGTTGCAGTCTACATATAAAGTCCACATTTAATTAGGGTGGAAGCAGCAGAGAGATTGAGTGCCTCCCCGGCTTGGCAGTGGGGTCAAGGGCTATGTCATCTGTCCTTCCAAGATGCAAAAGGTGAAAACCACGTGCAGGGAGGGTTCCAAGTGGAGGCTAGTCATGTGATGGAGATGTTCGTTTTTCACCAAGAGTAGACTCTGTCTCAGAGAAGTTTGTTCTTGTTATCACTGTGCCAAAGTTACTTCAGAAAAGGCATGGTTTAAGAGATGGGGGTTCTTTTCGTTTCTTTTGTAGTAGCAAATACGTAGGAAATCTAACCCTTAAATATTTTATATGTCAACATTGCCTAAGATTACAGGTATATGAGGTTTATTCCAATTCTACAGAGAGATGTTGGGAGGAACAAAATAGAAGCACTGTACTTTTTATTGTAGTTGTATTGAAAGTGACAGTAATGTGGTTTTCTACGGGCAAACAGAGTTTTGTTTATTTCAATGCAGAGTATCATGTACTAGAATCTGAAGCAATTTCTTACCTACCTTAAAATAAAAGGAATAAAATCACAAAGCTGAAAGAGAAGTAGGTTGGTATTTGTGAACACTGATGTGGAGCAGGCCACAGAAACAAATGTCTCGGTAAATGAAGCCCCGGACTGTATAGTGTTTCTGCAAAAACCAGCGTCAGCCCATATTTCTGTGAACATCACACACTAAAAGCAGCCTACAATATAAAGTAGGTTGAGCTAATTTCCACATAGTAAATGCAGACA
Organism: Myotis davidii; assembly: GCF_000327345.1. Taxonomy (NCBI): domain Eukaryota; kingdom Metazoa; phylum Chordata; class Mammalia; order Chiroptera; family Vespertilionidae; genus Myotis; species Myotis davidii. The sequence goes on along the minus strand of NW_006284349.1, from coordinate 3,161,756 downwards.
AACTCAATAGATCAGGAAAAATCGGCACAAAGGAAATAGTAAACCCACTAAATTTAAGCAACTTCCTGTGTCGACAGTATGGACTACACACAGTACAGACAACCACAGTGCTTATACTTGAAATCCCAGCTGTGACGTTGCAGGTGGCTACGTTCTGCCGCCAAGGGATGGCCCAGCAATACTGTCCTCCACTCTAGGAAATTCCACTTGTCAATTGATTTTCTACTCACCTGTCCTTATTTCTTTTCTCCAAATGCACTTCTAAATGATGATATGTAAATGTGTTATAGAGTTAGGCAAGTAAGTAAACAACTTAGGAGATAATTGTGGTATGAGTTTTGATTCCTGGGAATTTGATGAAAATAAAGGGAACAGATAGAAATATCATTCCGCCATTGCATATATGATCATTGGTCTCTGCATAGATTCAGCTTTGGCAAAGAGCTGACTAAGGTGAGCTGAAAGGATTTTTCTGTAGCTCATTTTCCATAAGATTCTGCAACAGCCTTACCAGGAGCAGAATATAAAGGTATTAAAGAAAAGTACAACACTTTTAAAAAATTTGTATTGAATTTATGGGGATGACATCCTCCTATCTAATAATAGAGAAACATGGTAGTTAACCATAACTTCGCTACCCTTCCCATTGGCTAATCAGCGAGATATGCAAATTAACTTCCAACCAAGATGGCAGCCGGCAGCCAGGAAGCTGAAGCAAACAGGAGGCTTGCTTGCTCCAGTGAAGGAGGAAGCCAAGGTTCCCTGCCTGCCGCTGCCGGCCTCTGAGCTGCACTCTAAGGAACAATGTTGCAATTATAGAAGCTAAACAAGCTCCAGATACTTGCTTTCAGCCAGCT